>NC_143023.1:65001366-65346366 GCF_057628025.1 Oncorhynchus mykiss | reverse complement strand
TATTTATGCTTATTTATTGTATCTTGTGTCCTTTAACCATTTGTACATTGTTAAAACACTGTATATATATAATATGACCTTTGTAATGTCTTTATTGTTTTGAAACTTCTGTATGTGTAATGTTTACTTTTAATTTTTATTGTTAATTTCACTTTTGTATATTATCTACCTCACTTGCTTTGGCAATGTTAACACATGTTTCCCATGCCAATAAAGCCCTTGAATTGAATTGAGAGGTAGAGCAGTAGAGAGAGAGAGAGAGAGAGAGAGAGAGAGAGAGAGAGAGAGAGAGAGAGAGCAGTAGCAAGGTAGAGAGAGAGAGAGGTAGAGCAGTCGAGAGGTAGCGAGATAGGGAGAGGGGGAGAGAGAGAGAGGGAGAGGGGGAGAGAGAGAGAGAGAGGGAGAGAGAGAGAGAGAGAGAATAGCCAGGCTGTGTGATCACTCATAGCTAAAGATGATGGGAGAAGGCTTTGAGAGCTATAAGGCATTAGGTCAACAGTAAAGTAAATGCTATTCCCTCCTCTGAGATGACCAGAGTTGAGAGAATTTCATGTCCTTTTACTGTAGGTTCTAATCCAACAGCTGCTCACAGCACCTTTATATTAGATCCTAGTCAAGTGACTTGGAGGAGGTGAGGAGGGAGGGCGGAGTGCCATGCACGTTCAATACATCAAGAATTGTAAAGAACGCTGCATGCTGCTTGATTTCCCTTGGCCTTAGAAAAGCAGTACTACAATTTACAGGAATAGTAGAGCCATAAAAAATCCTAATTCTATGGAGAGATCATAGAGAAAAATGTGGAATGTTCTATATTCCTGGAAATGATTTGCTATAGCCTCCTAGAAGGTTATTATCAGTGAATATTTACACGGTTAAAAAACAAATGTACGTATGTAATAGAACTCTCTCCCCTCAGTAAAACATGATTACATCGCCAGTCAACGATATGGCTCCACACAGCAGGAGAAGCATGGCTTCCTTTTCTTCTTCCACTTCACCAGTAGAGTAGATTGTCGATTTTATCCTACCCACGGGTCCAATCACAATGCCATTTATCGAGTGTGAATACTAACGGATCATAACAAGCTCAGTGTAAACTCCTAAATGGAAGTGCTCTGTTTAGTGACCTGAGGAGGCAGAGAGAAACTCATGATGTCCATTACAGGCCACGTTAATGGCTCTTAGCTGGAGCTATTCATTAAGTACACAGAGTGGCCCAACAATGGAAGCAGTCCCTTCCACACCCTCTGCTCTCGTATTCCATTATTTATAACTAATGAACAAGGCTTTTACTCTGAAAGAGGATGGCTAATAGCTGTGTTGTCTTCCTGCCTGGGGAGACTCAGTCAACCAGCAAGAAGATGTTGCCCAGAACATTCACTAAATGAATACATACTTATGGTTTGCGTGTTTGGATTACTTAATCTAAATGCAGCAGTTTCTCTATGTATTGAATGTAAAAATCTGTTTCCTAAATTAGCTGAAAAGACACCATTTGCCCGACAGTATATGTCCTGTATCTGTCCTTTGAACAGCAAATGAATGGAGGTTGTGTGGGAGTGGATTGGCAAGGTGTCACCTACAGCCCCCTTTGATAAGTTGCAGCGTAGCACTGCGATGGTAAGTTATTAGATGTGTAGGTGGTTCCCGTTCTTTACTTCTACTTCTCTCCTCTCAGTGTGCCTGCCTGCCGACTCCTCCTGATTTATTCTCAGTGTGAAGACTAGCTCCCTTTCACTTCCCAGCCATATTAATCACCCACGGCAACTCACACAAACACAGCCGGTCAGGTCTGCGACTTCCAGCAAAGGCACTTCAAAAGTGGCTCTCAGTTCAGTATTATAATGGCGATGGAAATCAAAACAGCATTAAATTCTGACACAAACAATGAGAAGCGTATTCTGCTAATGGAGTTTTTCACTTAGAAGTAAAGGCTTTGGTTGCTTAGTTGCTCAATTTGCCATGTATCAAGGCTCCGCCGAGGTCTCTCAGGTTTGCACTAACGGCAGGAAAAAAATCTCTATAAGGGTATGCAGATGTGAACCTTAGGGTAATGAGGAACTTGCTGACGGATCTTATGTGAAATGGATACTTAGGTCTGTTAAAATGGGGCCCTAACGCAATGGTAAATGTAAGTGCTGACAGTAGGGTAATATGTCATATTTTTGCTATTTTCACAGCTGGAATTATGAGTGCCTTGTCCTGGTCCATTGGGGATTAATACTACAGTTTATTAAATAGCATAAACTACAGTAACAAGTAATAGCAACCATAAAATCCCAGTGTTTGCTCAATTGCCTATGTTTGGAGTGTCGGCAGTCAACGTTGTTGTAATTGGCTTCAATGAGCCTAGCATACAGTACATGTCTTTACGCATCGCACTCCCCCCCCCCCCAAAAAAAACAAACAACGAGGCTCCTGTGAATTGTAGGCCCTATTGTATGTGTGAGTAGGGCTGTGACGATCATTACGTTTAATCAGCCGGAAAATGGCATGCAAATACCTGCCTCTCTCATTGTAATTGACGTAAAATAAATCAATGTCATATAGCCTACATCACAATAAATCCATTATTTATTTTAGGCTGGTCTAAAGAAACTTTATTATATGAAGAAATGACGCAGGAGCAGAAGGCAGACGTTTTACGTGCCCCCAACCGATTGTGATTTTTTGCTCGTTTACCTACGTTGTTTGTAACTTATTTTTTTACTATTTTTGTACATAATGTTCCCGCTACCGTCTCTTATGACCGAAAATAACTTCTAGACATCAGGACTGCGATTACTCACCACTGACTAGCAGAATCCTTTTTCTTCTTTCATGACTCTGATGAGCCGAGGTGGAGGATATACGGCTCCCTCGGGAACAGGCCCCGACCCCAGTGATCTGCGTGAAGAGGAGGCGGAGAAAGAGAGGCCAGAAGGCGGGCTGCCTTCTGAGGAGTAGGAGGCGATCGAATAAACCCCCACTCCCCTCAATTCTGCTCGCAAACATGCAATCTTTGGACAATAAAATGGACAAGTTATTGGGAAGATTAAACTACCAACGGCACATTAAAAACTGTAACATCTTATGCTTCACGGAGTTGTGGCTGAACGACGACAATATCAACATACAGCTGGTTGGTTATATGATGTACCCGGCAGGATAGAGCAGTGGCATCTGGTAAGACAAGGGGCGGCGGTCTATGCATTTTTGTAAACAACAGCTGGTGCACAATATCTAAGGAAATCTCGAGCCATTGCTCGCCTGAGGTAGAGTTTCTCATGATAAGCTGCAGACTCCATTACCTACCGAGAGAGTTCTCATCTATATTCTTTGTAGCTGTTGAATGTTTTTGGATAGCATTGAATGAGCTGTATTCCGCCATAAGCGAACAAGAAAACGCTCACCAAGAGGCGGCGCTCCTAGTAGCCGGGACTTTAATGCAACAAAACTTAAATCAGTTTGACCTAATTTCTATCAATATGTTAACTGTGCAACCAGAGGGAAAAGAACTCTGGACCACCTCTACTTCACACACAGAGATGCGTACAAAGCTCTCCCTCGCCCTCTATTTGGCAAATCTGACCATAATTGTATCCTCCTGATTCCTGCTTACAAGCAAAAAATTTAAGCAGGAAGCACCAGTGACTAGATCATTAAAAAAAGTGGTCAGATGAAGTAGACTAGAATATGTTACAGCATTCCTCCAATGGCATTGAGGAATACACCACATCTGTCATTGGCTTCATCAGTAAGTGCATCGATGACGTCGTCCCCACAGTGACCGTACGTACATACCTCAACCAGCATCCATGGATTACAGGCAGTATCTGCACTGAGCTAAAGGCTAGAGCTGCCGCTTTCAAGGTGCGGGACTTTAACCTGGAAGCTTATAAGAAATTCCGCTATACCCTCCGACGAACCATCAAACAGGCAAAGCATAAATACAGGACAAAGATCGAGTCGTACTACACTGGCTCTGACTCTCGTCGGGTGTGACAGGACCTGCAAACCATTACAGACTACAAAGGAAAGCACAGCTGAGAGCTGCCCAGTGACACGAGCCTACCGGACGAGCTAAACTACTTCTATGCTCGCTTCGAGGCAAATAACACTGAAACATGCATGAGAGCACCAGCTCTACCAGAAGACTGTGTGATCACACGCTCCACAGCCGATGTGAGTAAGGCCGAAGGGCCAGACAGATTACCAGGACGTGTACTGTGAGCATGCGCTGACCAACTAGCAAGTGTCTTCACTGACATTTTCAACCTCTCCCTGTCCGAGTCTGTAATGCCAACGTGTTTTAAGCAGACCACCATGGTGTCTGTGCCCAAGAACACTAAGGTAATCTGCCTAAATGACTACCGACCCGTAGCGCTCACGTCTGCAGCCATGAAGTGCTTTGAAAGGCTGGTCATGGTTCACATCAACACCATCATCCCAGAAACCCTAGACCCACTCCAATTTGCATACCGCCCTTACAGATCCACAGATGATGCAGTCTCTTGCAATCCACACTGCCCTTTCCCACCTGGACAGAAGGATCACCTACAGAATGTGAGAATGCTATTCATTGACACAGCTCAGTGTTCAACACCATAGTGCCCTCAAAGCTCATCAATAAGCTAAGGACCCTGGGACTAAGCACCTCCCTCTGCAACAGGATTCTTGACATCCTGACAGGCCACCCCCAGGTGGTAAGGGTCGATAACAACACATCCGCCACGCTTATCCTCAACACTTCAACACTGGGGTCCTTCAGGGGTGCATGCTCAGCCCCCTCCTGTACTCCTTGTTCACTCATTACGGCACGGCCAGGCACGACTCCTACACCATCATTAAATTTGCAGATGACACAACAGTGTTAGGCCTGATCACCGACATCAACAAAATAACCTATAGGGAGGAGGTCAGAGACCTGGCCGTGTGGTGCCAGGATAACAACCTCTCCCTCAACGTGATCAAGACAAAGTAGATGATTGCGGACTACAGGAAAAAGAGGACAGAGCACGCCCCCATTCTCATCGACAGGGCTGCAGTGGAGCAGGTTGAGAGCTTCAAGTTCCTTGATGTCCACATCACCAACAAACTAACATGGTTCAAGCACACCAAGACAGTCATGAAGAGGGCATGACAAAACCTATTCCCACTCAGGAGTCTGAAAAGACTTGGCATGGGTCCTCAGATCCTCAAAAGGTTCTACAGCTGCACCATCAAGAGCATCTGACTGGTTGCATCACTACCTGGTATGGCAACTGCTCGGCCTCCAACCACAAGGCACTACAGAGGGTAGTGCGAAAGGCCCAGTACATCACTGGGGCCAAGCTTCGTGCCATCCAGGACCTCTATACCAGGCAGTGTCAGCGGAAGGCCCTGAAAATTGTCAAAGTCTCCATCCTCCCTGGTCATAGACTGTTCTCTCTCCTACCACACGGCAAGCGGTACCGGAGCGCCAACTCTAGGTCCAAGAGGCTTCTAAACAGCTTCTACCCCCATGCCATAAGACTCCTGAACATTTAATCAAATGGCTACCCAGACTATTCACATTTCCCCCCTCTTTACACCACTGCCACTCTCTGTTGTCATCTACGCATAGTCACTTTAATGAACCCTATCTACATGTACATACTAACTAACATACCCCGTATATATTGTTAGTTTTTACTGCTCCTCTGTAATTATGTGCTACTTTTAACTCTTATTCTTATCTGTATTGTTTTGAAACTGCACTGTTGGTTAGGGGCTCGTAAGTAAGCATTTCACTGTACGGTCTACACCTGTTTTATTTGGCGCATGTGACAAATAACATTTGATCTGAAATGTAGTCTATTTCAGAGGAACAGAATAACATACTCTGCGTTGTCCTTATGTTAGGTCCTGATCTGGCTATGCCATATGGCTGTTTTGTGTTGAGCGGTTAACAATAATAATAATCATAATAATTATTATTATTATTATTTGAAACAGGTCCTGCTATATGCTTCATTAAGAGTTAGTTATGGATCTTTAGATATGAACCTTAGTCTATATGTTTTGATTTCTAAATACGTTCTATGGCTGCATGATACGATTGGGTACAGACATTAATTCAACGTCTATTCCGCATTGGTTCAATATAATTGAATTGAAATAACGTGGAAACAACGTTGATTCAACCAGTGAGTGCCCAGTGGGTAAAAAGTCTCATGAAAGGCTGTTTCTCGTGCAGGTCGTGCACACTTCATAAAGCTCTCATTCACAATCTGACAAGCACTTGATAACAATTTGACAAGAACTTGATAATATTCTCACCCGTCAGACTAAATGGAATCTGGTCCACAAAAAAAAACATGTAATCTGTAGCCTACACTGAATAGTGAATGGAGGTTACATGCAGTTATGTTTTCAGTATGCCAGGTAGGCTACACCAGTTGTAAATCAGATTAATGTGCTTCATTTTAAGAATTGAACAATAAATATAGCTGTGATCCTCTTTTAAATAGTGGCCAGTCAAAACTCTGTTTTACACTATTTACCATTGATTTCTAATGGGCACAAAATGATCTGAAACACAACCCCAAAAAATAACAAGCTTGATATAGTCATTGTGTGCTATGAATATGGGACCAAGTAATTAACTTTTTACTACTTTAATACACAGTTGAAGTCGGAAGTTTACATACACCTTAGCCAAATACATTTAAACTCAGTTTTTCACAATTCCTGACATTTAATCCTAGTAAAGATTCCCTGTTTTAGCTCAGTTAGGATCACCACTTAATTTTAAGAACGTCAAATGTCAGAATAATAGTAGAGAGAATGATTTATTTCAGCTTTTATTTCTTTCATCACATTCCCAGTGGGTCAGAAGTTTACATACACTCAATTAGTATTTGTTAGCATTACCTTTAAATTGTTTAACTTGGGTCAAACGTTTCGGGTAGCCTTCCACAAGGTTCCCACAATAAGTTGGGTGAATTTTGACCCATTCCTCCTGACAGAGCTGGTGTAACTGAGTCAGGTTTGGAGGCCTCCTTGCTCGCACATGCTTTTTCAGTTCCGCCCACAAATTTTCTATAGGATTGAGGTCAGGGCTTTGTGATGGTCACTCCAATACCTTGACTTTGTTGTCCTTAAGCCATTTTGCCACAACTTTGGAAGTGTGCTTGGGGTCATTGTCCACTTGGAAGACACATTTGCGACCAAGCTTTAACTTCCTGACTCATGTCTTGAGATATTGCTTCAATATATCCACATAATTTTCCTCCCTCGTGATGTCATCTATTTTGTGAAGTGCACCAGTCCCTCCTGCAGCAAAGCACCCCCACAAAATGATGCTGCCACCCCTGTGCTTCACGGTTGGGATGGTGTTCTTTGGCTTGCAAGCCTCCCCAATTTTCCTCCAAACATGATGATGGCCATTATGGCCAAACAGTTCTATTAGACCAGAGGACATTTCTCCAAAAAGTACGATCTTTGTCCCCATGTGCAGTTGCAAACCGTAGTCTGGCTTTTTTTATGGCGGTTTTGGAGCAGTGGCTTCTTACTTGCTGAGTGGTATTTCAGGTTAGATCGATATAGGACTCATTTTACTGTGGATACAGATACTTGTGTGTATGTTTCCTCCAGCATCTTCACAAGGTCCTTTGCTGTTGTTCTTGGATTGATTTGCACTTTTCACACCAAAGTACATTCATCTCCAGGAGACAGAACGCATTCCCTTCCTGAGCGGTATGACGGCTGCGTGGTCCCATGGTGTTTATACTTGCGTACTATTGTTTGTACAGATGAACGTGATACCTTCAGGCGTTTGGAAATTGCTCCCAAGGATTAACCAGACTTGTGGAGGTCTACAATTGTTTTCTGAGGTCTTGGCTGATTTCTTTTGATTTTCCTATGATGTCAAGCAAAGAGGCCCTGAGTTTGAAGGTAGGTTTTGAAATACATCCACAGGTACACCTCCAATTGACTCAAATGATGTCAATTAGCCTATCAGAAGCTTCTAAGGCCATGACATCATTTTCTGGATTTTTCCAAGCTGTTTAAAGGCACAGTCAACTTAATGTATGTAAAATTCTGACCCACTGGAATTGTAATACAGTGAATTGTAAGTGAAATAATCTGTCTGTAAACAATTGTTGGAAAAATGACTTGTGTAGATGTCCTAAAGTAGATGTCCTAAACGACTTGCCAAAACTATAGTTTGTTAACATGAAATTTGTCTAGGGGTTGAAAAATGGGCTTTAATGACACCAACATAAGTGTATGTAAACTTCCGACTTCAACTGTATGTGAATTTGTCCCAATACTTTTGGTCCCTTAAAATGGGGGGACTGTGTATAAAAAGTGCTGTAATTTCTAAACCGTTCACCCGATATGGATGATAATACCTTCAAATAAAAGCTGACATTCTGCGCTTTGTACCGTTGTATCAGGTATTTTTTCAGCTGTTTGTGCACACACATTTTCTTCTTAACGACAAGTTAAAGTTTTGGTAGGCCAAGTCTATGCCTTTTCTTCGTTGATGGGTCAATAGTACTACTCCAAGTAGGAGTGGTAACATGAAGTCTTTGTTGTCATTCATTCAACAAGAGACGACTAGTTTTTGTAACGGCTGTCGTGGGTTGAAGAAGGTGAGGACCAAGGTGCAGGGTGGTACGTGTTCATCTTTTATTATGAATTGAACACCGAATGGAAAAAAAAACAACAAAAGAGAATGAACGAAACTGTTCTGTCTGGTACAGAATACAAAAACAGAAAACAACTACCTACAAACACAGGTGGGAACAGGCTACCTAAGTATGGTTCTCAATCAGAGACAACGATTGACAGCTGCCTCTGATTGGGAACCATACCAGGCCAAACACATAGAAATACAACACACAGAACAAAACATAGAATGCCCACCCCAACTCACGCCCTGACCAAACCAAAATAGAGACATTAAAAAGGAACTAAGGTCAGGACGTGACAGTTTTAATGCACATTTTTTCAAATGAGAAATGCTGCATAAAATATCTTAGCTATATGTAAAATTTGGTGACTAAGACCACCTCCACAAAAACTTCAAAATGAATGACAGATTACTTGATTTATCTTAGATTAATTTGGACTATTTGGAAGTGTTTCTGGCTATGTTGCTATTGTGGCTCAAGTGGGACAAACACTAATATTGTTGCTTTTTATGTCGTTTTTCAAGCAAAGGTAGTATGGGAGTATGCGAGCACAGCTGGTCCCTTCGCAGAGCCGCGTTCTGCTAGGAGCAAACCAAACCTATGTATGTGAACATTTTTAGTAGACTAGGACTAGGGTAAGGGAGCATACTATATGATTGATATGAAGCAGAAAACAAACAATCTGTTTTATAAGACAACAACAACATTTCTAAATAGGATGGGGTCAGAAGCATGATATCATAAATCGCTTCACTCGTTCCATGGCACTGTGTGCACACGTAGGCCTAAATATCTTTATGCTTAACATTCTCACGTCTATACAAAATACTAGGCTCCGGTCAATCGTATCTTTGCCTATGTGTGAATCAGATTATTAAAAAAGGAGGAGGACTGAATAGTTTGAACTGGAGGAACCTGTCTGGTAATCGGATGAGGGGCGCTCTTTGAAAATGGGGATGGATAACTTACTTGAACAAGCAAAATGAAATATAGAGGCATGTGAATTGTGAATAATGAAAAGGCATGAGGGCAAAAAAATCCCTAATATTTCAAAGCACTCTCAGTAGACCATTTCGAACCCCAGTATTCACAGGCTACTCGGCTAATGTCCAGGATAAATAGACTACTCGGCTCATGTCCAGGATATATAGGCTACTCGGCTAATGCCCAGGATAAATAGGCTACTCGGCTCATGTCCAGGATAAATAGGCTACTCGGTTCATGTCCAGGATAAATAGGCTACTCGGTTCATGTCCAGGATAAATAGGCTACTCGGCTCATGTCCAGGATAAATAGGCTACTCGGTTCATGTCCAGGACAAATAGGCTACTCGGTTCATGTCCAGGATAAATAGACACACCTATACGATGCTGCTAAACCAGCCTCGATTATGGGGAAACCAATTGTTTCTAAATACTAGATTCACCAATACAAAAGGCACATCTCTCTTCCATGGGCCCTGTGCATCATGGCTGGATAGTCTACACTCTCAAAATACATGCCATTATCAACTGTGTTACCATTAAGACCTGATTTTGTGAGGTCTTAAAACTTCTCATTAGCGCTGCATGGTAATGTCACATTTGCGCTTGTTTTTAAGAACACACCTCAAGTATTTAAAAAAAAATTATAACGCTTCAAACGAACAAGCTTTTGACACTTGCACCTCCTTAGCGCCAGCCAAAAATAGAGCCGTCAGGGTTAATAAAAAAACGGACATTTAAATACATACCATGAAAATTGAACATTAAACATCACCTTACAATGAAAAATAACTTATCTCAGCAGAATTTTGATTGTTATAAAAGTTTTGAAACTCATATTTGAAACCAATTTTCACTAAATAAGGTGGTGATGTGGTTTTTGACTACAATGCCAGAAATGATTCAACAATACAGGTAGATCATTAGTCCACCTTCATGTCTGGTGGCAAAGAAAGAGTGGTAAGCTATTTTTTTCAAGTATCAGACTCTCCAAGGTTTCACAACTTGACATGGCTGACATGGCGACCTAAGCAAGAATAAGTATTCCATGTGTTCTGAGAGACCATCTCAGGACTTAATCGCAGCGCTGCCTTGGAGAAGTTCAACACTGCGGTGTCCCATCTACAGTCGGCTCTTCAATGCCACTGTTAGCATAATACTTCCAAAAGAAGGTTCTCAGGAGACAACACTCAAAATAACTCTCTAATTCAGCTATGTAAATGACCTCCAAGAAAAATAACCATCCCAACCAAGTGCTAAAAGCCTAGCTGGAATTTAACCACTGCACTACAGCAATGACTCATTTCAAAAACGTTAAATTAAGACACATGATTGTAAAAGTATTTATGTATTCTTTAATAGCTTCAGAAAGTAAAATGGATAGATATGTTTTCACAGGCTATTTTGAGTTTTTATATCATTTAGTTACTCTCACAGTGTGCTGATCAGGGATGACTTAACAGGAGATAATAGTTGAAGAACAAGCTATTGTTGGTCTCCCCTCTAATTTCATCAATCACCTCTCTCTCTCTCTCCCTCTCTCCCTCTCTGTCTCTGTCTCTGTCTCTGTCTCTGTCTCTGTCTCTGTCTCCCTCTCCCTTCCCCCCTGTCTTAATTGACCTGTCACTCAGTCATATGTGGAAGACTCTGTGGAGCCCTGTGGAGCACCTGGTCTGACCCAGCAGACTGAGGCCAAGTCGGGTAGAGGCACAAGGCATGCTGGCACATCTTTAACCCCAGAGTCCCACTTACTCCGGCTGGCCAGCCTCACATACACCAGGGTTCCTAGGGTCGAACTACCAGTTAATGAACTCTGGGAAGCAGCACTCTGGATCATTGGTGAACATGCCGAGTGCAGTAATTGACAGGGCTGCAATTGAAAGCAGAATGTAGCAAGAGGGAAATCTGCAGTCTACAGCTCTGGTCAATATTGTTTTAGCAGGTTGGGAGGCTGGTATCAAACTGTGCAGAAGTCTGTAGCCTCACATTATGTTCTGCTGATTTCTGTTTGTTTACGTGATCTCTTTTTGCTGGTTTCCTATGGCCTGTATGGGATTTGTTGTTGGCTTTCAGTGGAAACATTAGACAGACTTGGGTGAACTGAGATTTGACTATAAGAACACCAGGTTGTCTGAGGCCATAGCAACTCTGCTTTGGGGCCCACCGGGGACTTTGGACATAACATAAAAGGCTATATAACAGTAAATAGGAGACATTATGTTGCTTAAAGACCCATGCCAGCCTCCTCTTTTTCCCCCAACATTCCAAACCCCATGTGAGATGGTTTGGATGATAATTAAGATTCTGTTGTGAAACTGAAACTACATCATATTTATAAATGAGCCTTTTGGGGCCTCACTGAGGTGTCTAGGTGATGAATCTGGATCGTGTCACTTGGTGACACCTGTGTGACACCTGTGTGACAGTGTTGATGTGTGTGTGTGACAGTGTGGTGGGGGAGGTAGGAAGGATGTTGGCCAACTCAACACCCCCAGCTCCCCAGGTCCATCCTTCATGGTTCCTTGTCCCGAGAGGTCTAGTTCTAGTTGGCAGTAAATACCTACAGAAGGGTGACCTCATTTGCACCTGGCTGCAGACTCGCCTTGCAAATACATTATTCTAATTGGGTCCCATGTTCCTGAGCCGAGCTTAGGCAGTGCCAGCCAGCCAGCGCCGGGGCACAATGGCCTCCTAGAAGCTGTCCCTACAGTACCAAGCTGAAGACAGACGGGAGGGCAGGCAGAATAGATTAGCACAGGGTAAGATAGTTATTAGATCGTCCGGTGCAATAACAAGGCTCTTGTCTCTCTTCCTTGCCATTAAAGGAAGGGAGGATGTTAAGGGAAGATGAAGGAGGATGTGGTCTTTGTTGTGGGATGGGATTTCTTCATTCTGGCAGTGTCATAACACACATAATTGCTGAGTTCTTTGCTTTATAGCTATTCACTGAAGATTAAATGGAGTGTCGTGGACAGCAGCGATAAAACCCTGTTAGTCGGTGAAAGGACATCTTTTTCCTTTTTGGATCCACTCTGATTTCAGACAGGAATAAATAACTGAATGCATTTGGTTTTGGTCAAAGCCCTGATATTGAGAATGTTAACCAGATAAGAGACTGACCCACGTCAGAACAAGAGGTCAAAGGATTTCTGTGTTACTTTCCTAACACGTATGTTATGTGGAGGTGGCATGAAGTATTTGAATTAACCTTTGCTCAACTTTTAAACTTCCTGTACGGTGGCTGTTGAGGAGATAAACCAACAGTGTTCTTTTTTCTCCGTGACTTACTGCGCTAGATAAACCCAAACTTCAAAAACAAGCCAAAGGTACACTAATTGCCCTGTAACTGAGATAGAAGCTATTGACAGTATTTTCATCACATTGATCCAAATAACAGTGGAAATAGTTTAGCATATTTTATCATCAGCACCTTTGCTAACATTTATCAGCCCAAAGTGTCTTCATTGACACTGAAAAAAGCTGTATACTATTGAACAATTCTTCCTTGTGTATATTGCCATGTTGTGCATTATTATATTGCCTGTAATAGTACATTACAGCCGACAACTTCTCAAGAGAGAAAACCAGTCGGTTTACAGTCTTTTCCAGTCCAATTGGATGATGTTATAGGCTGGAAATGAAACGTGTCCTAACATTTTTCTCAAGACAAACCCTTTCATTAAATTACCATAAAGGAGACTTTTGTCTCAGACTTTGCTTTCATTATTTATTTTGTGACAGAGTTGTTTATTCTTTATTCACTGATGCTTGGAGACATTAGTTTAAAAACAAACATTACTAACCCATTCTCTTTTATTCTGTTTATAGTGTCTTAGTATTTTCAAATAGAATCAACTGCGATTTTAGCATGTAAATCTTGGTGGGGCAAACTCAACATTTGTTTTTTAGATGCATGCCAGCAAAGCCACGAAACAACACAACACTAAACAATACATTAATTGCACTATAACTGTGACAAACGGTGTCCACAAACTGTTAGGGCCTACATAAATCTGTCCCAACAGCAGAGCTTTCTTTTCAGCACCAGGGAGTGAATCCTTAGCCAGGTGTAGCAGTGGTATCAGCGAAGCCTTGTCTGGAGGTGAAACAGTTCATTCAGCCTCATTTACTGCCTTTTTAAATAACATAGCTGATTTGGCTGACTTGTTTGAACAAATGTGGTTTCTACTGACAATTGAGATGTACAAACTATGGCATAAGGGAATGATGAGCGGATAAGAGGCAATCCGTAATGTTGCTTAAGACATTAATGAGCGAGCTAGGACGGACGTTGTCAATATAACTATTTGTTCAGCACTTTTGAAATGTACAGTGACAGAATTCAGAACATGGGCTGTTCTTACTGTATTCTCCCTGTACAGCAAGTCAGAACCATAGGATAAATACAGGGGGCATATAAGCAGACAATGAAAGCTCTTACAATATTAGATTATGATATTTCTCTAAAACAGGCTATAGGCTACATGTGCACCACCAAGTCAGAACAGTAGAATAAGTAATGAGGGGGAAAGGGACCAAATTATTAGGTCGAGACACATGGGCTACTAACAACTTACTACACAACATACACTCAGTATTACTTTCTCAGCTACAGTATGCATATATCCCTGGCTTATTGCATAATTTATGCAGTAGCATACAATACATTTTGGGACTCATCTTGTTGTGCTGTGCTCAACTGAGCAGGAAGGTGGCACGGCAGTCTTTCTTGGAGGCAAATTTTGTCATCAAACGTTGTCATCAGAGTCTGACATTCTCTGGATTTATGGTGCTTTCAAGACAACTGAGAACTGGGAAAAAGGTTGAATCATGACGTCAGTGATCTTCAGGTCGGAGCTCTAGAAAGAGGCCTGAGTTCCCCACTTGGAATGCCGAGTTGAATGACCGTCCAAAACATTTTTTCTCAGTCGGAGCAATTCATGATGATGACTGCTTGTCGAGCTTGCTAGCTAAGATTTTGAAAGTCCAATCAGTCCATTCAAAGCTACGATATATATAATGCGATTTGACGTTGTTTTATTTGTGGCCAATGACCTTGAGCCTTCTTGGATGGGCACTTTTAATGTAAATCTTTGGCAGGACCCAAGGGGCTTGCATTTTCAAGGTCTCCCTGTATCTTTTTTTACAGTGACACAGTGCCCCCATGAGGAACAGAGCATGAGCCAATCATGGCGCAGTTAGAGAACATTTCCAACCCTTATGCTCTGTATTTTGTCTCCTGACCCCTCCTGTCTCAGCCTCCAGTATTTATGCTGCAGTAGTTTGTGTCGGGGGGCTAGGGTCAGTTTGTTATATCTGGAGTACTTCTCCTGTCTTTAAGTATGCTCTCTCTAATTCTCTCTTTCTCTCGTTCTTTCTCTCTCTCGGAGGACCTGAGCCCTAGGACCATGCCTCAGGACTACCTGGCATGATGACTCCTTGCTGTCCCCAGTCCACCTGGCCGTGCTGCTGCTCCAGTTTCAACTGTTCTGCCTGTGATTAATATTATTTGACCATGCTGGTCATTTATGAACATTTGAACATCTTGGCCATGTTCTGTTATAATCTCAACCCAGCACAGCCAAAAGAGGACTGGCCACCCCTCATAGCCTGGTTCCTCTCTAGGTTTCTTCCTAGGTTTTGGCCTTTCTAGGGAGTTTTTCCTAGCCACCGTGCTTCTACACCTGCATTGCTTGCTGTTCGGGGTTTTAAGCTGGGTTTCTGTACAGCACTTTGAGATATCAGCGGATGTTCGAAGGGCTATATAAATACATTTGATTTGATTTTGATTTGATATTTTCCGCTGGCTGCTCCACCACCACAGAAAGCACTGAGCTAGGCTCAAACACCTGCATTTTGGAGCTGCCTTACTCAAGACATCAAAAAAGACCATGTTTGTATGCAGCTTTGTTAACTAAATGATAATTGTTTTTACATTGTTTGCAAACCCAACAAGCCCTGAATGACAGGTCGCCACAGGATAGAATGATCCTCTGTCCAATATCTGTGTTCTTTTGCCCATCTTAATCTTTTATTTTTATTGGCCAGTCTGAGATATGGCTTTTTCTTTGCAACTCTGTCTAGAAGACCAGCATCCCGGAGTTACCTCTTCACTGTTGACATTGAGACTGGTGTTTTGCAGGTCCTATTTAATGAAGCTTGAGGACTTGTGAGGCTTCTGTTTCTCAAACTAGACACTCTAATATACTTGTCCTTCTGCTCAGTTGTGCACCGGGGCCTCCCACTCCTCTTTCTATTCTGGTTAGAGATAGTTTGCGCTGTTCTGTTGAGGGAGTAGTACACAGCGTTGTACAAGATCTTCAGTTTCTTGGAAATTTCTCGCGTGGAATAGCTTTCATTTCTCAGAACAAGAAAAGGCTGATGTGTTTCAGAAGAAAGTTATTTGTTTCTGGTCATTTTGAGCCTGTAATCGAACCCTCAAATGCTGATGCCCCAGATACTCAAATAGTCTAAAGAAGTCCAGTTTTATTGCTTTTTTAATCAGAACTACAGTTTTCAGTTGTGCTAACATATTTGCAAAAGGGTTTTCTAATGATCAATTAGCCATTTAAAACAATAAACTTGGATAAGCTAACACAACGTGCCATTACACAGGAGTGATGGTTGCTGATAACGGGCCTCTGTACACCTACAGGATGTAGATATTCCATTTAAAAAATCAGCCCTTTCCAGCTACAATAGTCATATACAGCATTAACATTGTGTACACAGTATTTCTGATCAATTTGATGTTATTTTAATGGCCAAAAAATGTGATTTTCTTTCAAAAACAAGGATATTTCTAAGTGACCCCAAACGTTTGAACGGTAGTGTATATAGGGGATAAACCACCATTTCAACACTTACTGTATTTTCTCTCAGCTGGAATGATTGTTTATTTTGCAGAAGTTGTTTTATAGCACAGGGGAGTTTTAATTGGGCATCGTACACCCCTGGGTTTTTGTCAAAACAAAGTGTCGTATATATCCTGTAGTATTGCACTGAAAAGACACCATATAAAACATTTAAAAAATGGTATCCCAGATGCCCTTTTATTGTATTTATGTAGGATAAGGTCAAGTTGTAGAAAATATATTACCAGTCAAGGGTATTCAACACATACTGTAGCGGAGACCGTCTTTGATACTGCAGGTCTTTGTGGTTCACTTGTTATTCTATCTACCAAAAAATCTTCTTGTATCGATATTATACTCTATCAATACTGTTCACCATATTAGGTTGCTGTCAAATGCAGAGGAGCGGTTAGAGCAAAGCTTGAGTCACTTCTATAAAAGTACCATGTACAGCAGGGATCATCAACTAGATTCAGCCGCGGGCCAATTTTGTTCTTGAAAGGATGTTCGGGGGCCGGAACATAATTACGAATAATTTGTAGACTACAAATTAACTGCAAAAAGCCTGAATATACATAAAGTTAGACTAAAACATAATAATTTCAAACTTTGCTTACATTTGTATACAATTACATGTGTCTATATATTATGCGTGGGAATACCTGGCAACCAAATTCTTAGATAAAAATAACTTGGACCTGATTTCTTTGAGTTTTTACAATATTTTATGTCCAACAATGAAAATGTAAAAATAAATACAGTGTATATAAATATGTATACAGTGGGGAGAACAAGTATTTGATACACTGCCGATTTTTCAGGTTTTCCTACTTACAATGCATGTAGAGGTCTGTAATTCTTATCATAGGTACACTTCAACTGTGGGAGACGGAATCTAAAACAAAAATCCAGAAAATCACATTGTATGATTTTTAAGTAATTAATTAGCATTTTATTGCATGACATAAGTATTTGATCACCTACCAACCAGTAAGAATTCCGACTCTCACAGACCTGTTAGTTTTTCTTTAAGAAGCCCTCCTGTTCTCCACTCATTACCTGTATTAACTGCACCTGTTTGAGCTTGTTACCTGTATAAAAGAAACCTGCCCACACACTCAATCAAACAGACTCCAACCTCTCCACAATGGCCAAGACCAGAGAGCTGTGTAAGGACATCAGGGTTAAATTATAGACCTGCATAAGGCTGGGATGGGCTACAGGACAATAAGCAAGCAGCTTGGTGAGAAGGAAACAACTGTTGGCGCAATTATTAGAAAATGGAAGAAGGTCAAGATGACGGTCAATCACCCTCGGTCTGGGGTTCCATGCAAGATATCACCTCGTGGGGCATCAATGATCATGAGGAAGGTGAGGAATCAGCCCAGTACTACACGGCAGGACCTGGTCAATGACCTGAAGAGAGCTGGGACCACAGTCTCAAAGAAAACCATTAGTAACACACTACGCCGTCATGGATTAAACTCCTGCAGCGCACGCAAGATCCCCCTGCTCAAGCCAGCGCATGTCCAGGCCCGTCTGAAATTTGCCAATGACCATCTGGATGATCCAGAGGAGGAATGGGAGAAGGTCATGTGGTCTGATGAGACAAAAATAGAGCTTTTTGGTCTAAACTCCACTCGTCGTGTTTGGAGGGAAAAGAAGGATGAGTACAACCCCAAGAACACCATCCCAACTGTGAAGCATGGAGGTGGAAACATCATTCTTTGGGGATGCTTTTCTGCAAAGGGGACAGGACGACTGCACCGTATTGAGGGGAGGATGGATGGGGCCATGTATTGCGAGATCTTGGCCAACAACCTCCTTCACTCAGTAAGAGCATTGAAGATGGGTTGTGGCTGGGTCTTCCAGCATGACAACGACCCAAAACACACAGCCAGGGCAACTAAGGAGTGGCTCCGTAAGAAGCTTCTCAAGGTTCTGGAGTGGCCTAGCCAGTCTCCAGACCTGAACCCAATAGAAAATCTTTGGAGGGAGCTGAAAGTCCGTATTGCCCAGCGACAGCCCCGAAACCTGAAGGATCTGGAGAAGGTCTGTATGGATAAGTGGGCCAAAATCACTGCTGCAGTGTGTGCAAACCTGGTCAAGAACTACAGGAAACGTATGATCTCTGTAATTGCAAACAAAGGTTTCTGTACCAAATATTAAGTTCTCCTTTTCTGATGTATCAAATACTTATGTCATGCAATAAAATGCTAATTAATTACTTAAAAATCATACAATGTGATGTTCTGTATTTTTGTTTTAGATTCCATCTCTCACAGTTGAAGTGTACCTATGATTAAAATTACAGACCTCTACATGCTTTGTAAGCAGGAAAACCTGCAAAATCGTCGGTGAATCAAATACTTGTTCTCCCCACTGTATATATATATATATATATATATATTGGGGGCCAAATATATATATATATATTGGGGGGCCAAATAAAACCACCCACAGGCCAAATTCAGCCTTTGGGCTGTCAGTTGGGGAACCATGATGTATAGTGCCTTTAGAAAATATTCATACCCCTTCACTTATTCCACATTCTGTTGTTACAGCCTGAAGTAAAAATGGATTAAAATAAAATAAAAAATTCACCCATCTACAACCAATCCCCATAATGACAAAGTGAAAACATGTTTTTAGATTGTTTAGCAAATATATTGACAATTAAATAAATAAATATCTAATTTACATAAGTATTCACACCGCTGAGTCAGTACTTTGGCAGCGAACACAGCTGTGAGTCTTTTGGGTAAGTCTCTAAGAGCTTTCCACACCTGGATTGTGCAACATGTGCCCATTATTCTTTTAAAAAATCTTCAAATTCTGTTGTTGATCATTGCTAGAGAACCACTTTCAGGTCTTGCCATAGGTTTTCAAGTAGATTTATATAAAAACTTTAACTCGGCCACACAGGAACATTCACTGTCTTCTTGGTAAGCAACTCCAGTGTAGATTTGGCCTTGCGTTTTAGGCTCATGTTGGTGAATTCATCTCCCAGTGTTTGGTGGACAGCAGACTGATCCAGGTTATCCTCCAGGATTTTGCCTGTGCTTAGCTTCATTCTGTTAATGTTTTATCCTGAAAAACTACCCTTAACGATAACAAACATACCCATAACACTATGCTAGAAAATATGGAGTGGTACTCATTAATCTGTTGATTTGCCCTAAACATAACACTTTGTATTCAGGACAAAAAGTGAATTGCTTTGCCACATTTTTTGCAGTATTACTTTAGTGCCTTGTTGCAAACAGGATGTGTATTTTGGAATATTTTAATTCTGTACAGGCTTCCTTCTGTTCACTCTGTCAATTAGGTTAGTATTGTGGAGTAACTACAATGTTATTTATCCATCCTCAGTTCTTTCCTATCACAGTCATTAAACTCTGTAACTGTTCTAAAGTTACCATTGGCCTCATGGTGAAATCACTGAGCTGTTTCATTCCTCTCTGGCAACTGAGTTAAGAAGGACGCCTGTATCTTTGTAGTGACTGGGTGTATTGATACACCATCCAAAGTGTAATTAATAACTTCAACATGCTCAAAGGGATATTCAATATCTGCTTTTTTAAATTTGACCCATCTACCAATATGTGCCCTTCTTTGTGAGGCATTGGAAAACCTCTCTGGTCTTTGTGGTAGAATCTGTGTTTGAAATTCACTTCTCGACTGAGGGACCTTACAGGTAATTTATGTGTGGGGTAAAATGTCATAACAAGACATTTCAGCCTTTAATTTTTTATTAATTTGTAAAAATGCCCAAAAAAGATTTCCGCTGCTCTGCACACAGGAGAGAGGCCACAGCCTCACAAATACAACACCAACGTAGCACAACTGCCTTCTGTGAATACTATCCAGCCTTTTCATTCTATTTCATATCGCACTTTAAATGCCTCTCAGTTCAGTTATTTTCTGTTTGGTTGAAATGGTTGCTGGTCACTATGACAATTATTCTCCCTTATATTGAATTGTAAATTCATTTTGAGGCATACTTCTATTTTCATATACATACAACATACAGCCTTTTCTTAATGTTACAAAAACTAGACGAAACAGAGTTTTTAGGGGAACGCTTGTCTCATGTAAATAGATTTTCTCCTCACTCCAAAAGACTTGGTAACCAGTTTGTTTTAATGCATCTGAATCTCTTTTGTAGTACAACAGTAAGTATCTATGTCATCTCTGGGTGAAACTAAACTCTGGTGCAGATGGAGCGACAATGACGACCTGTTGTCCCCTCTCTGCTTGGAACGAGAGGGAGAAAGAGAAAGTGTTATCCACGGAAAGGTAATTGTTTCCTAGCCCTCAGCCCCAGCCCCAGCCTAACTCCAGCCCATCGTTGGAGCCGACCAGGCCCACATGCAGCCCAGCCCACGACCAGCTATTACTGACCTGATCCCCTGAGGAACATGTTACTCCATTAGAGCATATGCCCAGTAACCCTTGCGGAGTCATCTTTCTCTCTACCCAATGGCCCTGGAGGCTGTCAGAGGTTTTTAAAAAGGTTCTCCTGGTTAGTTACAAAAAGCATGCGCTCCATTTAGAGAAAATAATGGAGAACATAGAATATAGAATGATCGCTACGGGTGCCCTGAAATGTATTCCTGACATTGATGAATTGGCTAAAAGGAAGGACATAATGTTATTAGTCCGCTCAAAGCGTGTTTAGTGTTTAGAAAATTAAGATCTTAAGATCCTCCTGGCCGTACCCTCTTCCTCACACAACCACTCCTTCCAAAACACATACACACCACTAAGCTGTTTGTGAATTATTCATGAAATGGCCCGTTACGTTTGGTATTCCTCTCCTATCCTCACTCAGCTCTCCTGGGTTTGACGAGAGCTGAGACAGTGTAGGCTACTGTGCCGTACATACTGTAGACAGGGAGTCTCTCCACATGGCTGTATGGTTTCAGTGCCCAGCTTGGTGAGGGGGCACAGGCTTGGTGAGGGGGCACAGGCTTGTTGAGGGGGCACATGCAGAATCCAGGCTCCACAGCACTCATATATAGAGCCTGATTCACCAGCTCTCTACAGCTCTTCACTCACTGACTCACCTCAGAGTTACGCAACCTTTGCTGGACTCCTACAGCCTGCACACTTTAACTGTTGATTGGCTCCATCATATGCATCCGCTGAGAACACTTTCAGTCTCCTTGGACAATTTAGTCCTGCACTTAATCTGAAGATCTGCAGACATTGGACTGATTTCACTCCATTATGACAATTTTTTTTCGTTGTTCTAGAAATACAATTATGGCTGGTGTCTCATCCACTGCCAGAAACACATGATGAGCCAACACATTGTGAGCATTGATCTTCACAGTGACACACCTTCATCTCTAGGGTGTCTGGGATGTGACTATAAGACATTTTTAGGGCTTAAATCTCACCATGGATCTTCATTTTTTTGAAGACTCAGACTCTTACAAGATCAGCTTATCTTTGTTGAACCTTATGTAGTCTTAAACTTAAATTCAATGTCCTAAAGTGATTTGTGTTGTAGTAGCTTATGCTTTTCTGAATTAAGTCTTTAACTCCAATTACAATTCAATTGACATGCTGTTTCAATGGTTACATTTGTATTGTTCATTTGTAACAGGAAGTGACACATTCCAACAACTTGTTTGAACTCATGGGTATTTTTAGCGGCTCAAATCTGCGTCATATGTGTGCTGGACTCAAACAAATTTGTTTAATTGAGTATGAGAGGAGTCACCCAAGCATCGAAGTGCTTACATCATTGAGAGGCCAGTTTGGATTTTAAGTGTTTACAGCTCACAAAGTGGACTTGTAGCATAACATTTTGGATTGTCTTGTTTTTTGGAGAACATGAAAACAGGTGGGATCCATATCAGGAAATCTCTTGCCCACTCTCAGTGAGACCCTGCAGTAAAACAGTGAGACAAAAACACCCTCCACATGGCCCACAGGCTAGTACAGCGCATCCATAGACATCCTCATGTCCTGTCAGGGAGGTAGCCCACTGTTTCTACCACTCCAGCCATCTGCTCTGCTCTCTCCACAGTTTGTGGTTTGCTTTTCTGACACACTGTTTGAATGAGACTGACAAATGTTGCTACATTTTGCTAAGCTGAGCAAATGTTCAAACTTGAAAAGTTTTGAGAAAGAGTTTTAAAAAAATGATATTTTAACAAAAACCCTCATTTATGCAGAAATATTAACTTGGAAATAGGCATCCACAATAAACATCCACAATTTGCTGAAGCCGTTAGACGAGTGTGTCTTGTGTTCAGTTAGGGATTTAGAAGCTTAATCTCTTCGCTTCATGAGTAATGTAACATCTTTGTACACTGTGTCATTGTACTTGTCTGTATAGTGATTTGTAAATGTGTCGGTTACATGTATACAATTCTTTGAAGTTCCTTCACTCTCAGCACAAGATTCCATACTGTTGAAAACAACACACTGTAGAATAGCAAAGTAGATAAACCGATGCGTATGAACATTAGAAGGATTTTGTGGTGCTGTTTTTCATATCCCAACACATACCCGGGGAATACTAATGTGTTTCCTTACAATATGTAGCACATGGGGATGTGTGAAAATTCACTCCTCAGCCTGAATTGTCTGCCGCCGAATAGCTAGCTTTTCCGTGAAGCAACTGGTAAGATGCTTCACGAGAGCGGTCACGTGTGTTTGCAAGGCAGAGCAAGCAAGCAGCATGACGTTGTTACACTTATTGTACCTCATCTACAATCAGACACATTTGACCGAAAATATATATTTTTTTACACTTTTTACCTGATTATGGTTCTATATTCTTGTGCAGAGTCTAGGAAGTGAGGTGGATGGAAGGAAGAAAGAAAGAAAGGAAGGAAGGAAGGAAGGAAGGAAGGAAGGAAGGAAGGAAGGAAGGAAGGAAGGAAGGAAGGAAGGAAGGAAGGAAGGAAGGAAGGAAGGAAGGAAGGAAAAAAAATACCTACAGGGAGACTGTGTTTTTGCGGATAATATGCTTTTTCAAACCGCTGCTCCAATGTCATCTCGACTTCCTCCAAGATGGAGCCAATTGGACCTTAGAATTGTTCAGCCCCCTTGGAGCTCATTCTACCCACGTCTCCTATTTTCCCCGCTGAGCAGGCTGGGTTTGGAATTCCCTGTGAAACACCATAGAACCACATTAGCCGATAGCACGGCCCTGTCAGAACCTTGGTTCTAGATCACACTTCATTAACTACGGAAGTGCTACAAAATCCAATAATATTGCATCTCATGAAGTGATTTGAGATGATTGTAAAAGCAATCAGCCATGCTTGACTCTGATTGGCTTGTCTCCCAGCTGAGGATGAGGATGACACATGTTTAGTGGAGTATGGAGTCCTGAACAGTTTAGAAACTGAACCATCTCTTGCTCTGATAAAGCACTGGTTGGACTGAGAACATTATACTAATATCCGGGTCTTTATTACAGAAGTATGAACCTGATAATACATAAATAAATCTTACTGTTAGGACTTTTATTCTGGTGGGGAATGATTACAGAGTGTGAAATTGGTTGGCGAACCGTTTCATATCTAGCATATGGAGATCAGATGTGTTCAACGTGTCTATGAACGTGTCTGTCTGTAAGCCGTACCAGGGATCAATTAATCAGCCTCCCTTCTCCACTCCTGGCCTACCCTCTGGAAGCACATTCATTCATCAGCAGTCAGTTAATTGCTTGCTGAATTCCAATTAGAGAAACAGAGCCGAAAGTGAAAGTGACATCTAGTATTAGAGACATGACACACGGTCTCACTTACACTGGGTTTGTTCTGATGTCAGATGACGGCTAAGGCTAATTATTCTTTACACTAGACTGGCTCTGACTGCAAGTCAACACAGGTGCTGGAGCTTTCAGACTGTCTATCTAGTCTGTCTAACAGTCCTTCCAAATAATATTGGCTCATTCTCTCACCAGTTGGGAGAAGAACATACATTGGAAACTATTGGAACCATTTCACATGTCCATTTATACTGAATAAAAATACAAATGCAACATGTAAAGTGTTGGTCCCATGTTCCATGAACTGAAATAAAATATCAGAGAAATGTTCCATACTCACATAAAGCTTATTATTTCTCTCAAAATGTGTGCATACATTTGTTTACATCCCTGTTAGTAAGTATTTGTCCTTTGCCAAGATAATCCATCCACCTGACAGGTGTGGGATATCAAGAAGCTAATTAAACAGCATGGTCATTACACAGGTGCACCTTGTGCGGGGACAATAAAAGGCCACTCTAAAATGTGCAGTTTTGTCACACAACACAATACCACAGATGTCTCAAGTTTTGAGGGAGGGTGCAATTTGAATGTCCACCAGAACTGTTGCCAGTGAATGAATGTTCATTTCCCCAACATAAGCCACTTCCAAAGTCGTTTTAGAGAATTCTGCAGTATGACCAACCGGCCTCACAACCGCAAACACATGTAACCACGCCAGCCCAGGACCTCCATATCTGACTTCTTCACCTGTGGGATCATCATCAGATAACATTCATATATTAGCCATTTCTGAGACTTATTTAGATAATTAATTTGATGATACAGCAGTAGCAATACAAGGATATAACATCTATAGAAGAGACAGAAATGCTTGTGTGTTGTTGCTGTATATATTCAGAGCCATATCCCTAACATCTTATTTCAAGTGTTATTGGTTGTAGGTTCACTTGGCACTTCTAAAGCCTTTTCTTTTGGGGTGTTGCTATAGGCCACCAAGTGCTAACAGTCAGTATCTAAATAATATGTGTGAAATGCTTGATGGTGTATTTATACCTGTGTTTTCTGTCTGTCTGTGTCTTGTTTGTTCAAGTCAACCAGCATTTTGTCTCAGCTCCTGCTTTTCCCTAGTCTCTCTTTTTCTCGTCCTCCTGATTTTGACACTTGCATGTCCTGACTCTGAGCCTGCCTGCCGTCCTGTGCCTTTGCCCCTTCTCTGGATTACCGACCTCTGCCTGACCTGACCCTGGGCCTGCCTGCCGTCCTGTACCTTGACCACTACTCTGTATTATCGACCCCTGCCTGACTTGACCTGTTGTTAGCCTGCCCTTGTTGTTGCAATAAACATTGTTACTTCAACACAGTCTGCACTTGAATCTTACCTGAAACCTGATAATCTAACAGTACCCATTGGATGCAGTGATCACAATATAGTGTATATATCCAGGAAAGCCAAAGTTCCAAAAGCGGGGCTTAAAATAGTGTATAAGAGATCATACAAAAGATTTTGCTGCGACTCTTATGTGGATGATATTACAAATATTTGTTGGTCTGATGTGATTAATAATGAGCATCTAGACGCTGCACTTGATGAATTTATGAAATTACTTCTTCCAATTATTGATAAACATGCACCTGTTAACAAGAGATGGGGCAAAAGGAATGGCTAGTAAGTTTTATGAAGCCAAGATCAAAGATCAATGATATGAAATGACATACCAAAATCAAACTGCCTGTAGCTCCGGACCTGAAGGAAGGATATGCCTATTCTTGATACCATTTGAAAGGAAACACTTTGAAGTTTGTGGAAATGTGAAATGAACGTAGGAGAATATAACACATTAGATCTGATAAAAGATAATACAAAGAAAAAAACGTTTTGTTTTTGTGTATCATTATCTTTGAAATGGAAGAGATTGGCCATAATTTATTATTCCAGCCCAGGTGCAATTTGATTTTGGACACTAGATGGCAGCAGTGAATGTGCAAAGTTTTAGACTGATCCAATAAACCATTTCATACCTGTTCAAAATGTTGTATCAAGACTGCACAAATGTGCCTAATTGGTTTATTAATAACTTTCCAAGTTCATAACTGTGCACTCTCTTCAATCAATAGCATGGTATTATTTCACTGTAATAGCTACAGTAAATTGGACAGTGCAGTTAGATTAACAATAATTTTAGCTTTATACCAATATCAGATATGTCTATATCCTAGTAAATGTTCTTGTTGCTTACATCCTCATGCTAATCGCATTAGCCTACATTATCTCAACCGTCCCAAGGCAGACCCACCAATCCCACACATATCTCTAATGTTAAACATACGTATAAAGTATGGTGTACTGCAGGGCAGCTCTCTAGGTCCTCTACTCCTTTGACCTGCCACTGTCATTAAACAAAGCATGTGTGTCCATGTATGCTGATGATTCAACCATGTACTCATCAGCAACCACAGCTAATGAAGTCACTGAAACCCTTAACAAAGAGTTGCAGTCTGTTTTGGAAAAGGTGTCCAGTAATAAACTGGTGCTGAACATCTCTTAAACTAAGAGCATTGTATTTGATACAAATCATTCCCAAGTTCTAGACCTCAGCTGAGTCTAGTAATGAATGGTGTGGCTGTTGAACAAGTTGAGGCGACAAAATTACTTGGCGTTACCTTAGATTGTAAACTGTCATGGTCAAAACATATAGATTCAATGGTTGTAAAGATGGGGAGAGGTCTGTGCGTAATAAATAGATACCCTGCTTTTTGACACCACACTCCAAAAAAGCAAGACCCGACAGGCTCTAGTTTAGTCTTCTTGATTATTGTCCAGTCTTGTGGTCGACTGCTGCTGGGACTTTAAGCTGCAGCTGGCCTAGAACAGAGCATGCCAGTCTCTCTTAGTTAATAGTTGAGGAGAGACTGGCTGCATCACTTCTTATTTTTACAAGAAACAATGTGTTGAAAATCCTAAATTGTTTGCATAATCAGCTTACACACAGCTTTGACACACACACTTACACCACCAGACATGCCACCAGGGGTCTTTTCACAGTCACCAAATCCAGAACAAATTCAAGATAGTGTACAATATAACTAAATATATAGAGCCCATATTGCATGGAACTTCCTTCCATCTCATATTGCTCAAGTGAACAGCAAACCTGGTTTCAAACAACAGATAAAGCAACACCTCACGGCACAACGCCTCTCCCCCATTTGACCTAGATAGTTTGTGTGTATGTATTGATATGTAGGCTACTTGTGCCTTTTGTAATATTTTCGTTTATGTAGTTCTGTCCTCGAGCTGTTATCTATTGATATTCTGTATTCTGTTTCATGTTTTTAACTCCAGGAAGAGTAGCTGCTGCTTTTGCAACAGCTAATGGGGATCCTAATAAAATAGAAAATACTAAAAGGCTGAGACCAGTCACCCAGACAGCTGATGAAACTGTGGGTTTGCACAACTGAAGAATTTCTGCACAAACTGTCAGAAACCGTCTCAGGGAAGCTCATCTGCGTACTTGTCGTCCTCACCAGGGTCTTGACCTGATTGCGGATGGTGTCGTAACCGACTTCAGTGGGCAAATGTTCACCTTCGATCGCCACTGGCACGCTGGAGAAGTGTGTTCTTCGCAGATTAATCCCGGTTTCAACTGTAACGGTCAGTTGTACCGGTCAGATGGCAGACAGCTTATATGGCGTTGTGTGGGCAAGCGGTTTGCTAATGTCAAAGTTGTGAACGGAGTGCCCCAAGGTGGCAGTGGGGTTATGGTATGGGCAGGCATATGCTAAGGACAACGAACACAAGTGCATTTTATCGATGTCAGTTTGAATGCACAGAGATACCGTGACGAGATCCTGAAGCCCATTGGTGTGCCATTCATCCGCCGCCATCACCTCATGTTTCAGCATGATAATGCACAGCCCCATGTCACAAGGTTCTGTACACAATGTCTGGAAGCTGAAAACCAGACATGTCACTCATTGGGCATGTTTGGGATGCTCTGGATTGATGTGTACTACAGCGTGTTCCAGTTCCTGCCAATATCCAGCAACTTCGCACAGCCGTTGAAGAGGAGTGGGATAACATTCCACGGACCACAATCAACAGCCTAATCATTTCTATGCGAAGGAAATGTGTTGGTTTTCGGATCCACCCAGCTACTTTTTTTTAGGGCATCTGTGACAAACAGATGCATATCTGTATTCCCAGTCATGTGAAATCCACAGATTAGGGCCTAATGAATTGTTTTCAATTGACTGATTTCCTTATATGAACTGTAACTCAGTAAAATCTTTGACATTGTTGCATGTTGTGTTTATATTTTTATTCTGTGTACTTGAGGTTTTATATCCAGTCCACGTAATGTCACCCTTTATATTTCTGACCTTAGCACTGCTCCTGCACCAGGACTGCAGTACGTGACCTTAGCACTGCTCCAGCACCAGGACTGCAGTACGTGACCTTAGCACTGCTCCTGCACCAGGACTGCAGTACGTGACCTTAACACTGCTCCTGCACCAGGACTGCAGTACGTGACCTTAGCACTGCTCCTGCACCAGGACTGCAGTACGTGACCTTAGCACTGCTCCTGCACCAGGACTGCAGTACGTGACCTTAGCACTGCTCCTGCACCAGGACAGCAGTACGTGACATTAGCACTGCTCCTGCACCAGGACTGCAGTACGTGACCTTAGCACTGCTCCTGCACCAGGACTGCAGTACATGACCTTAGCACTGCTCCTGCACCACGACTGCAGTACGTGACCTTAGCACTGCTCCTGCACCAGGACTGCAGTACGTGACCTTAGCACTGCTCCTGCACCAGGACTGCAGTACGTGACCTTAACACTGCTCCTGCACCAGGACTGCAGTACGTGACCTTAGCACTGCTCCTGCACCAGGACTGCAGTATGTGACCCGTCAATGCAGCTCTACTTTATGCTGTGACTTGCAGATGTGCAAATTAATCCAAGTTTTCCCCTGTATTTACTGGTAGCCGGTATCATCATCGTTCGACATGTACAACCTTTATTTAACAAGATGCAATGTTTAATATATTTCTAAATTAGAACTATAAGTAGTTACTACATGCCAATTTATCCAATCAATCATAACTTCACCATGAGCTGCTCTTTATCAAGTCATGCGCACATACACCTGTATATTATAAGATGGCTTTTGTTCAGTTTCTCCTTCTATATCCAAATTAAAAGTAAAACATATTGGATACAGGTGTCAAGCAGAAAATATGTTATGGTGGAGATCTTCTGAGGCTCTGTGGTGTGAAATCAGGTCTGAGGACAGTGTTGTCAGATTGCAGCCCCCTCTTCAGTCACAGTCATGCCAACATGAATAATATCTGTCTTCTTCATTCCATGGCAAAATCCAAGGCCAAACAGATGGAACCTGTGTTTCAAAAGCCTCCATTCACACTGCCTTGAGACAGTGACTCGGGCCTTAATAAAACTTCTCTATTTGTTCCAGGGGTAAACAACATTATTTTCCAATCATTTTGTTTCCGACATTGCCATCATTTTTTCATTCCATTCCACTGTTCCAACCAGCAAAATAAAGTTCTGAACCGGTTTGAACCCCCCCCCCCCCCAAAAGTAACGGTTTATATCGTTAATTTCTGTTATTTTTAACATTATTTCACCAATCAGTGTGAATAGAGCAGCTTGCTATGGTGCGAGCAAGCTATTTACATGCATTGGACATACAGGTGTAAGGTTCGGGATGCGATAACTAAAGTATAATGAACTATTATTGTACATTTTAGTCCATTCTTCTCTAGTTTAAAATCTCTCTCAATAATTTCTGAATCACACTTGTAACATCAGAAGGCTACTAGACTATGCTTCAGAGGCAAGGGGCAGGTAGCCTACACACACACACACACACACACACACACTGGCAAAAATGTTCAGCTACAAGGCAAACAAACGCAATAGGTTTGAGTGTGGGCTTTGCATAGCTGCTTGGTTGCGTTTTTGTGGGACTGGAAGAAATGCCCAAAACATAAAATAACATTATTAACCAGCTCCCATGCTTTTAAAATAACAGTTCTGTTCTGGAACAGTATAGATCCCTTCGTTCACAGTTCTAATTCTGTTCCTCTAAAAATGTCGTTATTTTCAGATTTTTGGTTCTGTTCCCTGAACCAGTTCCAACCCCTGATTTGTTCTATCTCTATGCTCTATCCTGCCTGCAGTGGTGGTTGGATAGGGATGCTGTCTATCACCCATGTTCTATTAAGCAGGTCCCACTTATGATACTAGCTGACACTCAGTCTTTGCACCAGGCAGAGAGAATAGCCATGTGAGAAGATGAACATTATGTGGAGAACCCTCCTGGTGGCAGTTGTTGCTATAACGGCATTATCTAAATGATGACAATGCCCATCTGAGACTTAATTATACAAGTACACAACAGAGAACACAGTTAAACTCTTGTTAATTAAAGAGGCAAAAGGACAGACATACAAGGGTGTGGGACAAAGAAACAATGACACAAGTAAGCAGATACAGAGTGTCTGTTCTGTTAGAGACTGGCTAATAGGCTACATGTATGTCTCACCTTGTGATATTTGCCTTACAGTGTACATGTATTCCCAGCTCAATACAGCTACTGAGATATGTTTCAATGATGTCTTTCCTCATCAGGTGTTGGAGTATGTTATTGGTTCCTCCTCATTGTGTTCTCTTGACCACTGGGTCTTGATACATATAATCAGGGTGCTACATGTACCTGCTACCCATCCATCTCAACCCCAAGATTAATGCGGTGTAATCACAAAACCTTGTAGAAAGGCTTTTCACCTTTTGCTATCACATTCACATGTTTTCAAGTGCATCTGTCAAGAGGGCGAGCGAAAAACTATTTGTACCCTGCCACCATTCTCGCCAGTGCTGTGAGCGGAAAGAATGCCTATAGTTGCTGCTCTCACATCCGTCTTTCTTCTATCCTAATACCATTTTTTCCCCCTTGAAGCCTATTACAAGGAGACTGTCTCCCACTCTCTGGCCTAATGAAACGCACAGAGACAGTTCTCTTGGGGCTCTCCAGAGCCCTTAACAAAAGCTCTCTTTTAAGAATAGACACTAAAAGGCACAACTCTCAGCTCTCAAAGCCCAACTTTTGGTAATGACCCTGTCATCAGTTCTCCCTCGGCCTACACACTGATAATTAATGCCACTCCTCTCTGTTCTGTTCTCCAGATCCCTACTACACCTCACTAAGGGACATGGAGAGCCACAGCACATATCTATCTGCTGTTAGCCACTGGTATCCCCTAATTCGCTGGCCTCTGTCTGTAACAAGTAAGAAAGAAAGAAAGGGCGAGAGAGAGAGCCAGAGAGAGAGAGACAATGTCGAGAAGATAGAGAGGGGGAGTACGAGCAGGAAGAGCAGGAGGAGGAAGAAGGGGATGTATAAAAATGACTAACTGCATTTAACTCAATCAAGATGCACTGAGATATAGGGATCTGTATTTTTTTCTGTTCTCTTTTGAGAACAGAAAACAATGTCCCGAAGGAACTTGCCTCTTTTATATATTTTTCAGGCGCTTCTATAGAGAATTAAGGTGCTGACCTTGTGTGTCTCTGTCTCTCCATAGATTGTTCAGCAGAAACACAAAGCCTCTACCTCACCTCATTGATCGTCCGACTGGGTGCTTATTTTTCCTTATACACTGTAGCTGCTTTCTCTGCAATCATACTGATGGGATGCACATGGACCAGTAGAAAGAAGATGGTAAAAAGACAGAAGCCAAAAGGAGCAATTTAAACACCCATTTTACCCCTGAACAAAAGCCATTCAACCAAACCACTGATTCCAATTAAAGGGCCATTAGAGTGAAACACAATCTGTTCCAGCTTCAATTTGTCTGCAGAAGTTGTTCTTTCTTTGTACTTTCCCATCTAAAGTGACTATGGCTTTTCTGGCCTCCCAAAAAGTAAGAGATGCCCATAACTTTTGCAGAATTAGTCAAGCAAAGTGATTTTTCACTGAACATACACTTTGATTGAGTTACATTCTGTACACTTCCAGCCCATCCTTGGACACTGTGCTATCTAACCTCCAAACGAGCTTCAATGCCATACAACACTCCTTCCGTGGCCTCCAACTGCTCTTAAACGCTAGTAAAACCAAATGCATGCTTTTCAACCGTTCGCTGCCTGCACCCGCACGCCCGACTAGCATCACCACCCTGGATGGTTCCGACCTAGAATATGTGGACATCTATAAGTACCTAGGTGTCTGGCTAGACTGTAAACTCTCCTTCCAGACTCATATCAAACATCTCCAATCTAAAATCAAATCTAGAATCGGCTTTCTATTCCGCAACAAAGCCTCCTTCACTCACGCTGCCAAACTTACCCTAGTAAAACTGACTATCCTACCGATCCTCGACTTCGGCGATGTCATCTACAAAATAGCTTCCAATACTCTACTCAGCAAACTGGATGCAGTTTATCACAGGGCCATCCGTTTTGTTACTAAATCACCTTATACCACCCAACACTGCGACCTGTATGCTCTCGTCGGCTGGCCCTCGCTACATATTTGTCGCCAGACCCACTGGCTCCAGGTCATCTACAAGTCCATGCTAGGTAAAGCTCCACCAAATCTCAGTTCACTGGTCACGATGGCAACACCCACCCGTAGCACGCGCTCCAGCAGGTGTATCTCACTGATCATCCCTAAAGTCAACACCTCATTTGGCCGCCTTTCGTTCCAGTTCTCTGCTGCCTGTGACTGGAACGAATTGCAAAAATCGCTGAAGTTGGAGACTTTTATCTCCCTCACCAACTTCAAACATCTGCTATCTGAGCAGCTAACCGATCGCTGCAGTTGTACATACGTAGTCTATGGGTAAATAGCCATCCAATTTTACCTACCTAATCCCCATACTGTTTATATTTATTTACTTTTCTGCTCTTTTGCACACCAATATCTCTACCTGTACATGACCATCTGATCATTTATCACTCCAGTGTTAATCTGCAAAATTGTAATTATTCGCCTACCTCCTCATGCCTTTTGCACACAATGTATATAGACTCTCTTTTTTTTCTACTGTGTTATTGACTTGTTAATTGTTTACTCCATGTGTAACTAACTCTATGTTGTCTGTTCCCACTGCTATGCTTTATCTTGGCCAGGTCGCAGTTGCAAATGAGAACTTGTTCTCAACTAGCCTACCTGGTTAAATAAAGGTGAAATAAAATTTTAAAAAACTACTATACATCCTTTGGGATTACATCCTAAGAGGCTGCGAGGGTTAAGCCAATCGCTCCCAACGCTGTTGAAAATGGCCTAACAAAGACTGATCGCCACTCTACCAATATAGCCAAGGGAAGCAGCCAAGAAGGCTGGTGTGGTTTTGGTGTGTTTTCAACAATTATCTGGAAGCAGATAATACTAGAATGCCCCCCTAGCAAACTCATATGCAGTGTGGTAGATGCTCAGCTGATTGTGCTTTATGGACTTTCAATGTTATTTCACAGACGGCTTGAAAAGCTGTTTGTCCTTCATGTCCTTCCTACATAGATGTCTTAAAGAAAGTAGAAGAATACTTAGTAGTAGAGTATGATTTTATACCCAGAACCTGATCCCTGTGTATTCTTGTATTTTAGATAAGATGAACACAATAAATTGTCTCAGTATTTATGTTAAAAGTGAAGTCAAAAACATGATTTACTGTGTTTTATATATATTTCCACACTATGAGGAATAATAATGAATAATACTGTGAAATTGTGAACATTTTTAAATTAAGAGCTGTTTGAAAAGACCACCTGAACAACGAGGTAAATTAGTTAATGGACCAATAAGAAAGAGAGTTCCAAACCTCTGCCAATAACAGCAAATGTTCAGTTTCCCCCTCTCCACAGACCACTCCCAGATAGTCTTAGCAAAATTATTGCATGAGAAAAAAACATTTATGGGGGGTAGATCAGCTTTAATATTGCAGATAGATTATGGCTTCAATCAATGTAATTATCTGCATCATTTCCAATCTCCCATATATTTTTGGGTAAATACATGACTGTTAAATTTTGGGGTCACTTAGAAACGTACATTTTTTTGTCCATTAAAAGAACATCAAATTGATCAGAAATACAGTGCAGACATTGTTGATGTTGTAAATGACTGGAAACTGTTGGATTTTTTATGGAATATCTACATAGGTGTACAAGAGGCCCATTATCAGCAACCATCAATCATGTGTTCCAATGGCACATTGTGTTAGCTAATCCAAGTTCATCATTTTATAAGGCTAATTTATCATTATTAAACTGCTGTGTATTTAACTCAATCAAGATCCACTGAGATTTAGGGATCTGTATACAAAACAGCTGAAAACTGCATCCCTGATTAAAGAAGCAATAAAACTGGCCTTCTATAGACTACTTGACTACCTGGAGCATCAGCATTTGGGGGTTTGATTACAGGCTCAAAATGTCTAGAAACAAATAAATGCACAACTGAGCAAGAGGACAAGTATATTAGAGTGTCTAGTTTAAGAAACAGACGCCTCACAAGTCCTCAACTGGCAGCTTCATTAAATGGTACCCGCAAAACACCGGTCTCAACGTCAACAGTGAAGAGGCGACTCCGGGATGCTGGCCTTCTAGGCAGAGTTCCTCTGTCCAGTGTCTGTTCTTTTGCCCATCTAAATCTTTTATATTTATTGTCCAGTCTTGGATATGACTTTTTCTTTGCAACTCTGCCTAGAAGACCAGCATCCCGGAGTTACCTCTTCACTGTTGACATTGAGACTGGTGTTTTGCGGGTACTATTTAATGAAGCTGCCAGTTGAGGACTTGTGAGGCGTCTGTTTCTCAAATTAGACACTCTAATGTACTTGTCCTCTTGCTCAGTTGTGCACCGGGGCCTAGCACTCCTCTTTCTATTCTGGTTAGTGCCAGTTTGTGCTGTTCTCTGAAGGGAGTAGTACACAGTGTTGTACGAGATCTTCAATTTCTTGGCAATTTCTCGCATGGAATAGCCTTCATTTCTCAGAACAAGAATAGACTGATGAGTTTCAGAAGAAAGGACTTTGTTTCTGGCCATTTTGAGGCTGTAATCGAACCCACAAATGCTGATGCTCCAGATACTCAAATAGTCTAAAGAAGGCCAGTTTTATTGTTTCTTTAATCAGAACAACAGTTTTCAGCTGTGCTAACATAATTGCAAAAGGGTTTTCTAATGATCAATTAGCCTTTTAAAATTATAAACTTGGATAAGCTAACACAACGTGCCATTGGAACACAGGAGTGATGGTTGCTGATAATGGGCCTCTGTACGACTATGTAGATATTCAATTTTTTTAAATCAGCCACAATAGTCATTTACAACATTAACAATGCGTACACTGTATTTCTGATCAATTTGATGTTATTTTAATGGGCAAAAAACAAGGAAGTGTCTAAGTGACCCCAATCTTTTGAACAGTAGTCTATATATTTGCAAATATTTTTCTTCTTTATTATTTTCCCCTAGCCTTACCATTCCTACCCTAACTGGAGTAAACTAATGGACAATAATAGTTAGGCTTCTACTTCCAGCTTATACATACTATATACATTTTACAGACACAGTGTATTTTATATTAGTTATCTTATTTTTTAATGATTTGTAGTCCCACCCTCTCTGGACACCATCCAATTTAGATTTTTACTTAACATATATTTTTCAGCTGTGCTGTCAGAAACTGCCCTTTGCTAAGAAAATATTTTGGGTTCTTAATTGGTACCAGAAATTATTATTATTGAAATGATAAAAATGGCAGCATTGAACATTTAAGTGTAAAAACAGTACACCAGTGCACTTGGGGGGATATGGTGTTGCAGAGAAACAAAAAATATGTGTGAGTAAAAAACGCAACACAGACTACAATATGTTCCAATGTTGTCATGCTCTGATCTGTTTCACCTGTCCTTGTGCTTGTCTCCACCCCCCTCCAGGTGTCGACCATCTTCTCCAGTATCCCCTGGGTACTTATACCTGTATTCTATGTTTGTCTGTTTCCAGTTCATCTTGTTTGACAAATCAGTCAACTAGTGTTTTGTCTCAGCTCCTGCTTTTCCCCAGTCTTTCTGTTTCTTGTCCTCCTGGTTTTTGACCATTGCCTGTCCTGACTCTGAGCCCGCCTGCCTGACCTCTCTGCCTGTCCCTGACCTTGAGCCGGCCTGCCGTCCTGTACCATTGCCCACTACTCTGGATTATCGACCCCTGCCTGCCCTTGACCTGTCGTTTGCCTGCCCCTGTTGCTGTAATTAACATTGTTACTTTAACACAATCTGAATTTGGGTCTTACCTGAAACCTGATAAATGTATTATGCCAGTTGAACAATAATTCAAAGATCTTTATGATATCAAATACTAGGCTTTATTATGTTTATATTGTTTGAGATCTTGACATACAGTGCCCTCAGAAAGTATTCATACCCCTTAACTTATTTCACATTTTGTTGTGTTACAGCCTGAATTCAAAATGGATTCAATATATAATACATCTCTCACCCATCTACACACAATAGCCCATAATGACAAAGTGAAAACATGTTTTTAGAAATTGTAGCAAATGTATTGAAAATTAAATACTAAAATAAATAAAAAATTGGTTGTTAATCATTGCTGGACAACTGTTTTCAAGTTTTGCCGTATACTGTCAATCAGATTTAAGTCAAAACTGTAACTTGGCCACTCAGGAACATACACTGTCTTCTTGGTAAGCAACCCCAGTGTATATTTGGCCTTGTGTTTTAGGTTATTGTCCTGCTGAAAGGTCAATTCATCTCCCAGTGTCTTCTTCTAGGATTTTGCCTGTGCTTAGCTCTATTTTGTTTATTTTTTATCCTGGAAAACTCCCCAGTCCTTAACAATTACAAGCATACCCATAACATGATGCAGCCACCACTATGATTGCAAATATGGAGAGCGGTACTCAGTAATGTGTTGTATTAGATTTGCCCCAAACATAACACTTTGTATTCAGGACAAAATTGAATTGCTTTGACATATTTTTTGTAGTATTACTGTAGTGCCCTGTTGCGAACAGGATGTCTATTTTAGAATATGTTTTTATTCTGTACAGGCTAGTATTGTGGAGTAACTACAATGTTGTTGATCCATCCTCAGTTTTCTCCTATCACAGCCATTAAACTCTGTAACTGTTTTAAACAGAGGAGGCTGGTGGGAGGAGCTATAGAAGGATGGGCTCATTGTAATGTCTGGAATGGAATGAATGGAACATATCAAACATCTAGAAACCACATTTGTGTCTCCATTCCATTTATTCCATTCCAGTCATTACAATGAGCCTGTCCTCCCATAGCCCCTCCTACCAGCCTCCTCTGGTTTTAAAGTCACCATTGGCCTCATGGTGAACTCCCTGAATGGTTTCCTTCCTCTCCGGCAACTGAGATAGGAAGGATGCCTGTATATTTGTAGTGACTGGATGTGTTGATACACCATCCAAAGTGTAATTAATAACTTCACCATGCTCGAAGGGATACTCAATGTCTTTTTTCTTCTTCTTTTTTTACCCATCTACCAATAGGTGCCCTTCTTTGCGAGGCATTGGAAAACCTAGCTGGTCTTTGTGGTTGAATCTGTGTTTGAAATTCACTTCTCAACTGAGGGACCTTACAGTGAATTGTATGTGTGGGGTACAGAGATGAGGTAGTCATTCAAAATAATTTCAAACACAGTCCATGCAACTTATTATGTGACTTGTTAAGTACATTTTCACTCCTGACCTTATTTAGGCTTGCCATGACAAAGGGGTAGAATACGTTGTTAAGACTCAAGACATTTCAGCTTTTTCATTTTTAAATAATTTGTAAACATTTCGAAAAACATAATTCCGCTTTGACATTATGGGGTATTAATTTGTAAACCGGTGACAAAGAATCTCAATTTAATTAATTTATATTCAGGCTGTAGTATAACAAAATGTGGAAAAAGGTCAAGTGGTGTGAATACTTTCTGAAGGCACTGTACCTTATTCATAAAGAGAGTGATGATGAGAGCATTAGGATGAGAAGGAGAGAGACAGAGAGAGGGAGGGGGGAAAGAGAGAGGATCCGCAAGAAAAAGGTCATGGATATTTTTAGCCCGTGTTAATTTGAAACACCAATAGCCATTTTTGTCTTGTTCAAAATCGACTGAATCTACTGCTTCTTAATTAAATTTCAAATGGACTCACATGATGAATTGAATCAATCCTCTCTCTTGCCTCTAATCAAGTTCTGATTAATCAATTTCTAATCAATTGTGATGGGAGAGCTGTCCTTTTGTATCATTTAGCCTGCAGTGAGGGCTCTCTGACCGGCTGGTCTGGTCCTTTTTCCTACCTGTGAAATGGAGCGAAAGAATGACAAGAGAGACAGGTCACCCAAAGTTAACCGAGGTCAGTGGTAGCAAGTCAAGCTATGGGTTTCAAGTGAGTTTCAATCACTGTCTGACTGTGTGATCTGTGCTTTACAAATGGAGGTGGATAGCCTGTAGTCTTTTGTAGAGACACACTGGGTTTCACTCTTAAAGCTTGGCACTGCCTTGAGGATTTCACAGCCTAACCATGTAGATAAAATAGCTATTGGTGTTTCAAATGAACATTGAATACTTGTAAGGTGTCAGTCTTGTGCACCTGCCATCTCACTGCAAAATAAGGAACACAATAGAAATAAGCCTCCTATTTCTATAGTGTTTTTAGCCGCGATAACTTTGTACGTATGTAATGTTGTATCTGGCTGGATCAGTCTACTGTTTTTAATTATATAATATTTTCAATCAATCAATCAAAGTGGCTTTATTTCCCCCCCGAAGATTGGGTTTAATAGCACAACTTTGGGAAAGAGTAAAACTTTGAAGTAGCGGAATTGAAACGTATTTATTTATGAATTGGTAGTTTGTTATTCCTCGCTTCATTATGGACTGTAATGCATGATATGTGAATAACTCTATGTACACTTAGTGGACAAATCATTAGGAACACCTTCCTAATATTGAGTTGCACCGCCTTTTTCCGTCAGAACAGCCTCAATTCATTGGGGCATGGACTCTTCAAGGTGTCGAAAGCGTTCCACAGGAATGCTGGCCCATGTTAACTCCATTGCTTCCCACAGTTGTGTCAAGTTGGCTAGACGTAATTTGGCTGGTGGGCAATTCTTGATACACACGGGAAACTGTTGAGCATGAAAAACTCAGCAGCATTGCCGTTCTTGACACACTCAAACAGTTGCGCCTGGCATCTACTACCATTCTATTAGGCTGGACTCTCAGTCCAGCCTCTCTTATGGTCAAACTGGTTGATCACATGATCAACAAATTTTGCCCTAATCTCATTAGAGATGCCTCTCCTTCCTTCTCTTCTTTGCCCTCGTCCTCTTCCTCTCCCTCCTACTCCTCTTGCTCTCTGTCCATTGTTGGCATCCATTGTTCAAAACAGGTAATCTGACCTTTGACCTATTTATAGGCCTATACTACAGTAAAGCAGTGATTGGTTAGTGATCAGTTACAGTTTTTTCCAACTGCTTACACACAAAATCTTTTCATGTCACACGATTTTTTAAACCTCTCACTCAAAGTGCAAAACTACACACCAAATGTGCAAAACCATAAGCTATTTCTCAGCCTTTGACTCAGTTGTCAATTGCATAAAACACTTTTTTCAAAATACTACACACAATTCTCAACCTAAAACACAAAAATCTAACAGGAAGTGACTTGCTTTCCTTTTCCAAACACAACCAATCAAAATGCTACACTTATTCACCAGGTCACACACACACTCCTCACATGTGCAAACACTAATAGCTTACAGTTTTTTCCAACTGCTTACCCACTTTTTCAAAACTGTCTCCTTTTTTTCAAATCTCTACACACAATTCCCAAAACTGCACACACAAAATGCAAAATGCCTCACATCTCCACATCAAAATGTACAAACACTGCATTCAAAATGACATAAACACATGTCAGAATGAAGCATTTGCATCAAACGACAAACACTGCTTTCATAAAAGGACATTTTTGGATATACCATGTAAACACTGTTGTTCTAAATCTAAAGCTCTTTGGTCTTTCATAGGCTTATATCTACATTTCAATACAATGTTCTACAGTGAAAGTAATCTGCTGAGAGGGGTAACAAGTACACTGTAAACACCAATGCAATGTAGAAACAGAAAATATTTATTAGGCCAAACATTACTGTTGTATACAGTAGCATACAACAAAACCATAAACATATGTAAACCAAAAGTATTTTCTTTAGAATACAGTAAAGAACACAATTGTGTGTGTGGGGTCCCGGGGGGCAGTCCAGGAATTGGTAGGGGGAGGGGGGGGGGGGGGGCAGTCACCAGTGCTAAGCTACGCTTCATCTCTTCTCCGGCCTGGGTCTGGCCACAATACTTTGTCCACATCACAAGATACTTCCCTCGATGTATGGCAAGAGAAAACGTATCTCCTAGCATGGCGTATCCAACCTTGGACAGAGGTAACCTCTATGTCCCCACATGCGTCCTCCATTGCCTGGAGAAGCGGCATGCGGGCATAGGGTTGGCAATCATACACTTTCCAGCGCCAGGCTGAGAAGAATTCCTCTATGGGATTTAGAAAAGGTGAATATGGGGGTAGGTACAAAACTACAAATTGTGGATGGGTGGCAAACCAGTTTTGGACCAGAACAGCCCGGTGAAAACTAACATTGTCCCATAAAACCACAAATCTAGCAGGCTCCTGATCTGGATCAGGGACAAGCATTGTGTAAATTGCATCCAGAAAAGTGAGCATATGGCCGGTGTTGTACGGACCCAGTGTGGCATTGTGATGGAGGATGTGCCTCTCTCATGGTCAAACCGTGGTTGATCACATGATCAACAAGTGTTGCCCTAATCTCATCAGAGATGGCTCTCCTTCCTTTTCTTCTTTGTCCTCGTCCCCTTCTTCCTCTTCCTCTCCCTCCTACTCCTCTTGCTCTCTGTCCATTGTTGGCATCCATTGTTCAAAACAGGTAATCTGACATTTGACCTATTTATAGGCCTATACTACAGTAAAGCAGTGATTGGTTAGTGATCAGTTAAGCTACAGTGCCTTGCGAAAGTATTCGGCCCCCTTGAACTTTGCGACATTTTGCCACATTTCAGGCTTCAAACATAAAGATATAAAACTGTATTTTTTTGTGAAGAATCAACAACAAGTGGGACACAATCATGAAGTGGAACGACATTTATTGGATATTTCAAACCTTTTTAACAAATCAAAAACTGAAAAATTGGGCGTGCAAAATTATTCAGCCCCTTTACTTTCAGTGCAGCAAACTCTCTCCAGAAGTTCAGTGAGGATCTCTGAATGATCCAATGTTGACCTAAATTACTAATGATGATAAATACAATCCACCTGTGTGTAATCAAGTATAAATGCACCTGCACTGTGATAGTCTCAGAGGTCCGTTAAAAGCGCAGAGAGCATCATGAAGAACAAGGAACACACCAGGCAGGTCCGAGATACTGTTGTGAAGAAGTTTAAAGCCGGATTTGGATACAAAAAGATTTCCCAAGCTTTAAACATCCCAAGGAGCACTGTGCAAGCGATAATATTGAAATGGAAGGAGTATCAGACCACTGCAAATCTACCAAGACCTGGCCGTCCCTCTAAACTTTCAGCTCATACAAGGAGAAGACTGATCAGAGATGCAGCCAAGAGGCCCATGATCACTCTGGATGAACTGCAGAGATCTACAGCTGAGGTGGGAGACTCTGTCCATAGGACAACAATCAGTCGTATATTGCACAAATCTGGCCTTTATGGAAGAGTGGCAAGAAGAAAGACATTTCTTAAAGATATCCATAAAAAGTGTCGTTTAAAGTTTGCCACAAGCCACCTGGGAGCCACACCAAACATGTGGAAGAAGGTGCTCTGGTCAGATGAAACCAAAATTGAACTTTTTGGCAACAATGCAAAACGTTATGTTTGGCGTAAAAGCAACACAGCTGAACACACCATCCCCACTGTCAAACTTGGTGGTGGCAGCATCATGGTTTGGGCCTGCTTTTCTTCAGCAGGGACAGGGAAGATGGTTAAAATTGATGGGAAGATGGATGGAGCCAAATACAGGACCATTCTGGAAGAAAACCTGATGGAGTCTGCAAAAGACCTGAGACTGGGACGGAGATTTGTCTTCCAACAAGACAATGATCCAAAACATAAAGCAAAATCTACAATGGAATGGTTCAAAAATAAACATATCCAGGTGTTAGAATGGCCAAGTCAATGTCCAGACCTGAATCCAATCGAGAATCTGTGGAAAGAACTGAAAACTGCTGTTCACAAATGCTCTCCATCCAACCTCACTGAGCTCGAGCTGTTTTGCAAGGAGGAATGGGAAAAAATGTCAGTCTCTCGATGTGCAAAACTGATAGAGACATACTCCAAGCGACTTACAGCTGTAATCGCAGCAAAAGGTGGCGCTACAAAGTATTAACTTAAGGGGGCTGAATAATTTTGCACGCCCAATTTTTCAGTTTTTGATATGTTAAAAAAGTTTGAAATATCCAATAAATATCGTTCCACTTCATGATTGTGTCCCACTTGTTGTTGATTCTCCACAAAAAAATACAGTTTTATATCTTTATGTTTGAAGCCTGAAATGTGGCAAAAGGTCGCAAAGTTCAAGGGGGCCGAATACTTTCGCAAGGCACTGTATTAGTGTTTGCACATGTGAGGAGTGTGTGTGTGTGACCTGGTGAATAAGTGTAGTATTTTGATTGGTTGTGTTTGGAAAAGGAAAGCAAGTCACTTCCTGTTAGATTTTTGTGTTTTAGGTAGAGAATTGTGTGTAGTGTTTTGAAAAAAGTGTTTTATGCAATTGACAACTGAGTCAAAGGCTGAGAAATAGCTTATGGTTTTGGATATTTGGTGTGTAGTTTTGCACTTTGAGTGAGAGGTTTAAAAAATCGTGTGACATGAAAAGATTTTGTGTGTAAGCAGTTGGAAAAAACTGTAACTGATCACTAACCAATCACTGCTTTACTGTAGTATAGGCCTATACATATGTCAAAGGTCAGATTACCTGTTTTGAACAATGGATGCCAACAATGGACAGAGAGCAAGAGGAGTAGGAGGGAGAGGAAGAGGACGAGGGCAAAGAAGAGAAGGAAGGAGAGGCATCTCTAATGAGATTAGGGCAAAATGTGTTGATCATGTGATCAACCACAGTTTGACCATGAGAGAGGTTGGACTGAAAGTCCAGCCTAATTTGAGTCGATTTACAGTGGCATCCATAATTCAAACCTTCAGAAATGAGAACAGGTATGCAACTATCTAATGACTATTTTAGCATTACAGTAATGTACTGTAAAATACGTATGACTTCATAGTATTGCATAAACATTTGTAACTCTAAGCCATCCATTTACTGCACTGCATTGAATGAATGAGGTTGGTTATCATGCTGTACTAAATGTTTTTTGTACATTGTTTACAGTTCCTATGCTGAACACATACTGTGTTTGAATTCTGTCCAGAGTGGAAAGGCAAAGACATCATGGAGGACGAGGACACTTGTTGACAGATGTACAAGAGACTGCAATTATAAATATGGTCTATGTGGGGACATTCCTCGATGTTTGTCAAGAGAAAACGTATCTTGTGATGTGGACGAAGTATCGTGGCCAGACTCAGGCTGGAGAAGAGATGAAGCATAGCTTAGCACTGGTGACTGCCCCCCCCCCCCCCCCCCCCCCCACCAATTCCTGTACTGCCCCCTTGGGACCCCCCACACACAATTGTGTTCTTTACTGTATTCTAAAGAAAATACTTTTGGTTTACATATGTTTATGGTTTTGTTGTATGCTACTGTATACAACAGTAATGTTCGGCCTAATAAATATTTTCTGTTTCTACATTACATTGGTGTTTACAGTGTACTTGTTACCCCTCTCAGCAGATTACTTTCACTGTAGAACATTGCATTGGTGTTTACAGTGTATTTGTTACCCCTCTCAGCAGATTACTTTCACTGTAGAACATTGTATTGAAATGTAGATATAAGCCTATGAAAGACCAAAGAGCTTTAGATTTAGAACAACAGTGTTTACATGGTATATCCAAAAATGTCCTTTTATGAAAGCAGTGTTTGTCGTTTGATGCAAATGCTTCATTCTGACATGTGTTTATGTCATTTTGAATGCAGTGTTACATTTTGAAGAAGATGTGAGGCATTTTGCATTTTGTGTGTGCAGTTTTGGGAATTGTGTGTAGAGTTTTGAAAAAAAGGAGACAGTTTTGAAAACTTGTGTAAGCAGTTGGAAAAAACTGTAATAGCTTTTACGTGGATTCGCCTGGTCAGTCTATGTCATGGAAAGAGCAGGTGTCCCTAATGTTTTGTACACTCAATGCATAAACAACACAATGAGGTTGATAACCTGTATCCAACCTCCAAGGGCATAGAGGAGCGGCGAGGTGGACGGCATGGTGGGAAATGCTTGATGAAGGCCCCTTAATTGTCTCCTATAAAACACACACAGTGTACTGCACATCAATAGAATAGCCAAGCACCTGGCTGACTTCCACTCACTGTGGCAGGGCACTCAATAATGAGCTAACTCTCACACATCTGACCCCATGACTTATTGATGAGAGGGATCTTTTTTTGCAGGACATTTTATCTTTCCCTTGTGCCTACTCTTACTTCATTGCCCCTCTCGTCAACCAGTAAAGCACTGATAGACCATCTTCCGAAACGATCTCATTATTATAAACAAGGTTTTGACAATTGACTAAGTGTGTCCCAATTTAAAATACTTTCATTCAATGGTTTAATATCTACTAAACTCCAAAATCACTGAGCATTGATGTCATGAGATTGTTTTGATTATTTTATTTATTTATTTTATTTCGGTGTCATATAACAATTGGTGCCCAGCCCGTATGGGCTTATAAGACTCAATATCAAGTGTGTGTGCACAAAACACACTTTTTTTTTTTACATTACACAAATAAAATGCATTTAACAAATAAATGCATAATTAGCACTATTATCAAAGTACAATTTTCAACTTGTCACACTACACAAACAATACACTTCTCCTTCTCCAACAGGCTTCGGGAAAAAAAAACGAAAAAAAAAACAATTCTGAAAAGAACTCCAGCCTGTGTTCTTCGTGTAGCCAGAACCCTTCAGGGTGAGCACCAAACATTTGACCAAACAGAACATGTCTCAAGTCATCGTACAGAGGGCAATAAAACGCTAAATGGACTTCACTTTCTACACTTTCTATTTCCAAGATCACACAATACAGTACAATACATCCTTTTTTGAATTCTTCCTGCTGATTAGGGGGCTTTTTTTCCACTGACCTTCTCTCACTTATGGTTTTATGGTAAAAAAAAAAAAATGACCACAATACAGACAAATGATATTCAAAGGATACCTGATGACTCACTGATATAAATATATTTTAGAATATAGAAAGAAGAGTATTTGAACTCAGAGACAATATGTCTCTCAGACGCAAGGTAAATCATTGTCAGTTTTGTGCGTGTCATTTCCTTCCTGAAGACGGGGTTGGGAGTGGGGTGAAGGCATCCATTCTGAACGTGTGTAGATGAGAGGACAAAAGCACGATCTTGTCATGAATACACCCTCTGTGTCTCTACCACTGTCACGCTTCTCACCAATTCTGTCACTCTTCTGCGTCTTGTTCTTGCTCTACACCCCCCAAGACACACACACACACCTCAACATTGTGTGATGGGGAATCTGTGATGGTATTATATCTAAATGACTTCAAAGCGTGTTGACACAGAGTCTGATTGAAAATGTTCCACTGGAAGTTGGAGTGTGATGTTTTGATTTAACAAGGTAGTGTTCTAACTGATAAGAGTTTTAGTCTGGACCTGTTTTGAGTGGGTTGAGGACATCTAGCTACTGTACGTCTACATCACAGTCGGCTGGTTGAACCCTTATGGAGGAGGACGGGCTCATAGTAATGACTGGAATGGAAACAATAGAATCATATCAAACACAAGGTTTACAGATTTTGTATACCATTCCATTTACTCTATTCCAGACATTATTATGAACTGGTCTCCCCACACCAGCGTCCTGTGGTCTACATGAATGTCTATCCACAAAACCTTTAGAACATTGGTTGATGTATAAGTATGTGGATAAGGTTCTAGTAGATTCAATCGTTGATAACCAAACAGATATCTACTGTCTTATAAAACACACAAGTGAAAACATGTCAAACACGCCAGTGTTTTGTGCTAAATGTGCTTCTATTATACAGTGCTATCTATCTGCTGCAACACCCACACTGTAGCCTAGCGCTGCAGTAATCCACCGTCATGGATGTATTTTAAGGCCTGGCAGCACGACAAGAGAACATGCACAATATGGCGCCCACTTATTCATTTAATATGTTATTCAGTGATTGCAAATGAATGCCTGTGACATGCAGGCAGTTGTGCTTCCTCTCCTCTCCCATAGAGCCCCTCCAAGTAGGAGTGTTCTGTGTTGTTTTCTTATTGTGTCATCACCATGGCAGCATGAGAGTCACAGGTAAACTCCTACAGAGAATGAACGGTGGGTAAAGCAAGCCCACACTTGACAAGGGGGAAGACTTGATTCTCTCTACTATGTAGAATGTTTGGTTTTTCAGGGTTTTCAGGGTTTTTGCAGCGATGCAGTTTAGATTGATCATACGTTATTCCCGAATCTGTTCTCCTCAAACGGGGAAAGGTGCATTTTGAGTCACAAATTTCTATTGATTGAAAACAAATGAGGCCATTAATACACTCAAAGGGTAGTTCCATAACAGGCTTGTAGAAGGGAAGCTACAAAAGAGAGGTGCAGTACTGTTGAGAGAGGTTCAGTACTCATTTGAACGGAAGCTAAACATGCCATTATATGATCTGTAATTAGGCACAAACGTTTTTACAGTAATAGGTAGTTGCTCAATCCATTTTGCTTTCCAGTGATTGACTGTGAGGTTAGCATTGCCTGCAGGAGATGCCTGTAGGAGATGGAATGTACGCTAGAACGCCGCTGACAGTCCGCAAGGCGAGCTTCAAACACACACAAGTGTGATGTGGAGTTACTCTTGACAGGCAGAATGAGACTCCAAGCAATGAAGCAATTAAGGACAAACAGGAACAGTGAAGAAGCATGGCCATTATTTCTCCTTCAAGGAAGAGACAGGTGATTGTGCTATTGACTGGCATGCAGGTAATAGGGTCATTTTGTGACTACAGACTGAAAGAGAGACTATACAGGGCTCCAGACTAACATTTTCCCCTGGTGGTGTCACCAGCCCATGATTTGGTTGTGGTGTCTCACAATAGAAAAAACAAGTCATCACTTATAAAGTCATTCACAGTAAGAGGAGTAATAGATTGTATTAAAAACGTCTTAATTGGGCCTCCCGGGTGGCCCAGTGGTTAAGGGCACTGTACTACAGCGCCATCAGAGTCCCTGGGTTCGCGCCCAGGCTCTGTCGTAACCGGCTGCGACCGGGAGGTCCATGGGGCGACGCACAATTGGCCTAGCGTCGTTAGGGAGGGATTGGTCGGTAGGGATCTCCTTGTCTCATCGCGCACCAGCGACTCCTGTGGCCGGCCAGGCACCTGGCGCGCTAGCCAAGGTTGCCAGGTGCACGGTGTAGACACATTGGTGTGGCTGGCTTCCGGGTTGGACGCGCGCTGTGTTAAGAAGCAGTACGGCTGGTTGGGTTGTGTATCGGAGGACGCATGACATTCAGCCTTTGTCTCTCCCGAGCCCGTACGGGAGTTGTAGCAATGAGACAAGATAGTACTACAACAATTTTGCCTAAAATAACTCAGGACAAGCATATTCTTGCTAAGTTTTAAAAAAAATAGTAAATTATATAGCAGTTAAGAGCAAATTATTATTTACAATGACAGACTACCAGTGAACAGTGGGTTAACTGCCTTGTTCAGGGAAAGAACAATAGATTTTTACCTTGTCGGCTCAGGGATTCGATCCAGCAACCTTTCGGTGACTGACCCAACACTCTAACCACTAGGCTACATGCCACCCCATTTGAAAGGAAACACTTTGAAGTTTGTGGAAATGTAAAATGAATGTAGGAGAATATAGCACATTTGATCTGGTAAAAGATAACCATCATCTTTGAAATGCAAGAGAAAGGCCATCATGTTTTATTCCAGCCAGGATAAAATTTAGATTCTGGCCACTAGGTGGCAGCAGTGTGCGTGCAAAGTTTTAGACTGATCCAATGAACCATTGCATATCTGTTCAAAATGTTGCATCAAGACTGCCCAAATGTTCCTCCTCAAACAATAGCATGGTATTCTTTCACTGTAATAGCTACTGTAAATTGGGCAGTGCAGTTAGATTAAGCTTTCTGCCCATATCAGATATGTCTATGTTCTGGGAAATGTTCTTGTTACTTGCAACCTCTTGCTAATCACATTAGTCTGCATTAGCTCAACCGTCCCACGGGGGAGGGGACACCGGTCCCGTAGAGGTTAAAGAAATAAGTTGTTTCATCTAACACGTCCATTCAGGAATGCATGATTCAAGATATTTTTATGTGCAACCTAATCCAGTTATTGTCATGAATTTTGTGATGACAATTTGGCTATTGTGGCTACAGTTTTAAGGCTCCGGAAATGTCAGAATTGCATTTCGTTCAATAGAGAGGAATTTGCCACCTGAGTAAGTGGAAACTCAAAACACATTAGCTAGATGGAACCCCATGACTGGCTCATTATTCAGGTATGCTATCCATGCCCAATCACACAGCCTAGCCTATGGCTATGATGCTGCCCTCAGCATAAAACAATGATGAGGACACCCCTCATGTTTGGGTAGAACATTGCTATTATTTCTGAGCATTGAACTTATGATGACTATGATGACTATGACTATGATGACACCATGCCAATGAAAGGACAATATATGGAGGTGTCATACGGACAGGGACTGCTTACTTGGGTGGGTACAGCACATTGAATCCATTTGTGTTAATATGGCAAGATAAGTTGATAGTTGTTCCCCTACTATTTTTGGTTTAATTTTGTATTTATTTTTTTGCTACTGGCAAGGCGAGACGGCCAGTCCCATATGTGCTACTCCTACACAATAGCTTTATTGCTTTTGCTTGTTTTTCTTCTTGTTGATTCCTGTCCCCGTCTCCCAGGAAGGACTTGCCCTACGGGAAATTATGAATTATTATATCTGAGTATATATAGAGTACATACTTCACTTTTTGCATATACCTTCTTTTTTTGTACATACTATAGAGCACGTAGCCCTTTCCTGCAGTCAAATGACCTAGTGGCCTCATGGGTGGAATGTTCTTCATATTTTCATCATTTCATAACCAATAAACATCGTTTTTTTTAAAGCGGCCTCTTTCTAGAGCTCCGACCTGAAGATCACTGACGTCATGATTCAACCTTGTTTTTTTCAGAGTTCCCAGTTGTCTTGAAAGCACCATAAATCCAGAGAATGCCCCACTTTAATGACAAAGTTTCATGACAAAATTTGCCCACAAGAAGGACCATCACGCCACCTTCCTGTTCAAGTGAGCACAGCACAACGATGAGTCTAAAAATGTATTGTATGCTCCTGCATAAATGATGTAATATGCAAGGGAGATATGTATACTGTAGCTAAGAAAGTAATACTAAGTGTATGTTGTGTAATAAGCTGTTAGTAGCCAATGTGCCTCAATTTGGTCCCTTTCCCCCTCATGTTCTGAATTCTGTCACTATACATTTCAAAAGTGCTGAACAAATAATTACAGTAAATTGACTACGTCCGTCTTTGCTCGCTCATGTCTTAATCAAAATTACGGATTATCTCTTATCCGCTCATCGTTCCCTTATGCCATAGTTTGTACATCTCAATTGTCAGTAGAAACCACATTTGTTTAAGCAAGTCAGCCATATCAGCTATGTTTTTTTTAAGGCAGTAAATGAGGCTGAATGAACTGTTTCGCTGCCAGACAAGTCTCCACTGATAGCCAGGTGGAGTGGTGGTAAGGAGTCACTCCATGGTGCTGAAAATAAAGTTCTGCTGTTGGGACAGCTTTATGTAGGCCCTAACAGTTTGTGGGCACCGTTGGTCGCTGTTATAGTGCAATTCATGTATTATTTAGTGTTGTGGCTATGCTGGCATGCATACAAAAATAAGAGTTTGTCCTACCAAGATTTATATGCTAAAATGTCCACTGATAAGGTGTTATATTGGGATGCAAGCTCAAAATGTTATACGTTTCAACTATCTGACATGGTACAGGTGTTTTTTTAAGCCCATAACCATGTGTGTGAGGTGTATAGTTTTGTTTCTAAGTAGATTTGTTTAAGACTACCAAGAAAATATCACAGCTCAGGAGAAGACCCAGAAAGTTTATTACAAAAACAGGGGGCAGGCAAACAACAGGTCAAGGGCAGGCAGAGGTCAGGAATCCATAGAAGAGTCCAAAAGGTATAGAACAGCAGGCAGGCTCAGGGTCAGGGCAGACATAGGTCAGTAATCCAGGGCAGTGTCACAAGGTACAAAACGGCAGGAAGACTCAGGGTCAGGGCAGAGAGAAGGGTCAAAACCGAGAAACTAGAAAACAGGGACTATTGGAAAAAAAAAGAGTACAGGAAAACTGCTGGTAGGCTTGACGAGACAAGCCGAACTGACAACAGACAAACAGAGAACACAGGTATAAATACACTGGGGAGAATGGGGAAGATGGGCGACACCTGGAGGGGGTGGAGACAAGCACAAAGACAGGTGAAACAGATCAGGATGTGACAGAAACACTCTGTGTGATCCTGATTTAGGGTAATTTAAAGCAATATTGTTAATAATACATGAAGATAATGGATTAGGTGCTATTGTTCCTACCGCTGTTCTATTTTTGTCTGTTTAGGCTTGCATATCTGTCATATCTTCATTTTGTTTTTCCCACCCTTACTCATCAAGTCTGCTAACTTAATTGTAAAGGTCTGAATTGGTTACTCATTTTGTTTCACTTTATTATTATTATCTATATTTTGTATACCTTAAAGGCTCCTGAGTGGCACAGCAGTCTAAGGCACTACATTGCAGTGCTAGAGGTGTCACTACAGACCCTGGTTCAAGTCCAGGCTGTTTCACAACCAGATGTGATTGGGAGTCCCATAGGGTGGCGCACAATTGGCCCAGCTTCGTCTGGGTTAGGGGAGGGTTTGACCGGGGTAGGCCATCATTGTAAAATAAGAATTTGTTCATAACTGACTTGCCTAGTTAAATAAAAAAATATGCTGCTTAAGAGATTCTGTACGTAAGGCTGTCACTCACTGTTACGCAACAACCCTGTAATTATAGTGCAGGGCAGGGGGAAACAAGGAGGGAAGGGGATGGTTTATAGAGAGGGTCATCTGGGTGGGGAGGGACCAATGGGTGGGTTTCCCTGTGGGACCTGCTTTTTGTTTTACGTCCATGCAAGCCGTCAATAGATGTGACAAGTTAAATAGGCAGAGAGATTGGCAACCCCCTTCCCGTCCTCTTTCAGACACACACATACAAGCCTAGAACAAGTTGCCTGTTAGGCTGATCACATTTGTCATGAGTCACTGCATGAAATAATTGGCTGTTTTTGTCAAGGCAGTAGAAGAGGTCAATTGGGAATCAAGGAAACAAAAGTGCCTTTGTTAAAAACCCTACCAAATATCAAGATTTCAATGGCAACGAGAAAACAAACTTAATGCCTCGCAGCTATACAAAGGACCTCTTTGCTTCCTGTATGCCTACTGTTCCTAATGATTGTCAGCTCGTATATACAATTAACATAAGGTTACTCCTTACAATCTGATATCACAATGACTCTCCTTGATGATGCCACTTTCCCATCAGTGCTTCAGGCTACTATACCTGTAAACTAGCTTCAAAGGGGGTTCTGCTTTCTTGAGCTGAATTTCGACTAATGTTACCATGAGAACAGAAAAAAAGTAATTATCTGGAGAAAATACTTGATGATTGCAGCACTCTGTCAGTCATTAGAGTCTCTAATGGCCGGTTGTAGCAGTCAATATGGAAAAGGATTGATTGAAGAATAAGGGAGGATCTAGATATCGGAGACAGGAGACTGATATTCAGACAGGCTTCACCAATTCTGTTTTAATGGACATTTCATAAACAGCTTCAATGCAGAGGATTACTATTGTTCAGGGTACTTTAGAGGTTCATTCGCTCCATGTGGGGATGCATGATGGGATTGCATGATGGGATGCATGATTCTTCTATGATCTACAGACAATGAAACACTTCAACTGGCTTTTTTTTTATCCGTTGACTCTTGCAATTTACGTATAGGTTTGCAGGTGATTATTCCATGTGTCTTTGATTACTATTTTGTTTGTGTAACACATACAAATGGATGGTGACAGATGGTCCTGATTCCCCACATTGTCAAACAGGCCTCAGCCCTACGGGTCTGGAGTGAGAGAGAGCTCTGCATATCTCATACCATGAGCATCAACAGGGCAGGTCAGAGTCTCAGTAGAGAGGAAGCTATGTGCATGTATGTGCATCCATGTGTTAGTGTGAACATAGCATGGTGTGTGTGTGTGTGTGTGGGTGTGTGTGTGTGTGTGTGTGTGTGTGTGTGTGTGTGTGTGTGTGTGTGTGTGTGTGTGTGTGTGTGTGTGTGTGTGTGTGTGTGTGTGTGTGTGAGGCATTTGGACAATTTTCTACCCACTGGTCTTCATGATTACTGTTGCCAAGAATAAACATGGAGGTTGTATTTCACACTGATGATAAGTAGAAGTGAATGGGAAACGTGGCCTTATCAGCCAGGTTTTTCTTTCCAACTCACTGCATATTGCTGGTTTCAAAGCTCTTCTAGACCTTTACTCTGCTAGGAGTTCACACAGTCAATCTAGGCTGCAGCAGTGCTAAGTGGACATGCATCATGTTTTATAATTCCTTATTATTAATGCTTATGTGGATATAATCATGTCATTATGACCAAATCTAGTATGGGAAATGATTATATGTTTCCGATTTGCCCACTGTAGCAGCCAGTTCTTTGCCAATGTAAGGAAGTGTAACTATCTATTTTAGGACTCGACACAAAGTAGAGAGGGATAGCTATTATAAACAACAAAAAATACAGTTGAATTCAAGTATTTTATGACTAGAATTACCACAATTTCCAAAGGCTATATTTCAGCATGCATCCAAATAGTCTAAGGTGCCTGTCTTAAAATGTTTTAATCAAATGCCAGATGAGGGTCAATCATATTGATTTCACCTACTGTCTGGTCTCAGATCAGTGCAGATGAGGGAAAGGAGACCAGGTATTCCTTCAAATAGTCTCTACCCTCTCGGTTTCAGTCTTTTTTGCAGCAGCAGCCGAGGTCACTTTTTTGGTTACTAATTGATTTAGTCTTGTGTTATTTCATAGATTTGATGTCTTCGCTTATTATTGGACAATGTAGAAAATAGTAAAAATAAAGAGTAGGTGTGTCCAAACCTTTGACTGGTACTGTATTAAAAAAAAACTATTTTCCACAAGAGCTTCAAAATAAAAATAATAATAAAGAAAGAAATGTGCACCTGGTGCTCACAGGAAGCAACCTGACAGGATTTCTCATTAAGGGCTCTCTGTTTGTAAGGCATGGATATAATTATGTCTCTCTCTGTAACACCAATTATTCTCTATCCCCTTCTCTCTTTGGGCCCTGGAACCTCAGATTGCACACATTATTCCACTGGGCAAAAACTGGTTGAATCAACGTTGTTTTCACGTAATTTCAACCCCCAAAATCTATGTGATGACGTTTTCCAAATGCTGGCGAAGGCTGCTGCCGAAACGCGTCCGTTTGTTCTGACCTCTGCTGCTAAAAAAAAGACATAAAAACTTAAAGAATATTTCAGTGAGTGTCGGTTTTTCCTTTGTTTAAGTACACTGAGTGTACAAAACATTAACAACACCTGCTCCTTCCATGACATAAACTGGTGAATCCAAGTGAAAGCTAAGATCCCTTATTAATCCACTTCAATCAGTGTAGATGAAGGGGAGGAGACGGGTTAAAGAATGGAGGGAGACTCAATATTAGGAAGGTGTTCTTAATGTATTGTACACTCAATGTATATGCCTTTTGAACCCGGCACCCATATACTTTTTGTTACTACAAATGTTTGAGCTGAGAACGCCAATTTCTCTCTCTACCACATGGACCAATAATGCTATCCTCCATAGGCTTCTACAAGATGCAATTAAAATGTGGACTTTACCCCCCACCTGAAACCACTTTGTTTCCTGTTTTAGAGTGGTTTGTTGCATGTCACATTGATTCTAGTTGATTTAAGTCTACATGTCACATTGATTCTAGCTGATTTAGGCCTACATGTCACATTGATGTCTAGTTGATTTAGGCCTACATGTCACATTGATTCTAGTTGATTTAGGCCTACATGTCACATTGATGTCTAGTTGATTTAGGCCTACATGTCACATTGATTCTAGTTGATTTAGGCCTACATGTCACATTTATTCTAGTTGATTTAGGCCTACATGTCACATTGATTCTAGTGGATTTAGGCCTACATGTCACATTGATTCTAGTTGATTTAGGTCTACATGTCACATTGATTCTAGTTGATTTAGGCCTACATGTCACATTGATTCTAGTTGAATTAGGCCTACATGTCACGTTGATGTCTAGTTGATTTAGGCCTACAAGTCACATTGATTCAAGTTGATTTAGGCCTACATGTCACATTGATGTCCAGTTGATTTAGGCCTACATGTCACATTGATTCTAGTTGATTTAGGCCTACATGTCACATTGATTCTAGTTGATTTAGGCCTACATGTCACATTGATTCTAGTTGATTCAGACCCACATGTCACATTGATGTCTAGTTGATTTAGGCCTACATGTCACATTGATGTCTAGTTGATTTAGGCCTACATGTCACATTGATTCTAGTTGATTTAGGCCTACATGTCACATTTATTCTAGTTGATTTAGGCCTACATGTCACATTGATTCTAGTGGATTTAGGCCTACATGTCACATTGATTCTAGTTGATTTAGGCCTACATGTCACATTGATTCTAGTTGATTTAGGCCTACATGTCACATTGATTCTAGTTGAATTAGGCCTACATGTCACGTTGATGTCTAGTTGATTTAGGCCTACAAGTCACATTGATTCAAGTTGATTTAGGCCTACATGTCACATTGATGTCCAGTTGATTTAGGCCTACATGTCACATTGATTCTAGTTGATTTAGGCCTACATGTCACATTGATTCTAGTTGATTTAGGCCTACATGTCACATTGATTCTAGTTGATTCAGACCCACATGTCACATTGATGTCTAGTTGATTTAGGCCCACATGTCACATTGATGTCTAGTTGATTTAGGCCTACATGCAAATACTCTGCGACATTGTGCCGCTACTGACAAATCAAAGCTCACTATAGTTTCCAGCCCCTAGTGGATTGGCTGTTGATACCTAGCAGTACCTAGCATGCTTGCTAGCACCCACATGTGGTGAGGTGGAATACAAGTGATAGTTAAGAGGGCCAGTTAGTCACATCCCCTCTAGCTTAGTAATGCTGTTGTCGATATTTTCCCTGCCTTTGAATAATTTTATAATTTGACTTATCATTCCAGTATTCATGAAAAGTGTTTCCTACCGATATCACTTCCTTGTCCTCCAGGGGATAGCATTCACACTCATGCACCCAGGGGAGTGTGGGTAATAGTTTGGGAATGACTGGCCATTTACACTCTATAAGTTGCACTCACCTAGCCACGCTAACCTTGCTAGCAAGCACCGAGGTAGTGCTACTTATCAACAGCCATTGTCAGCCAATCCAGTAGGGGTTGGAAACTATGGTAAGCTTTGATTGGTCACTCGCGTTGCGATATTAGGGAGGAAAAGAATCAAGTACAGATTTCCTCAACTTTAGTCCGGCTCTATCCCGCCATCTCTCAATGGTCGCCCTTCCCATTCCATTTCTCTTGCTTTCTTTCCATTGAAAGTGAACGGCTTCCGATGTTTCACCGCACGATACCGCTTCCCATTGTGAACACACTGCGAAAATATCTATTGTCGCTGCTGCTACGGGGGAGTTTACGTTTACGTTTACGTTTGTCATTCTTGTAATAGTGTTTATTGTCAGATTTTCATCTCCTGTTGTAATTTTGAATGCACACGTTCGTGAGTCATTTTGTGACAACAAGTTGGGGTTTTAAGCCCTACCTGACACCACCTGTTAAAGCTATATATGAGGATTTTCCCCTAGCACAGGCTTCTTGACACAGAGGTTATTCCAATCAGTTGGTTTCAGGCCTTCGGGTTGGAAGGAGGGGAACAGACATCCTACTGGGCATGCCACGTCATTTCAGCAGGGAGAATTGAACTGTGTTTGGTTGTCAACACAAGCAAATATCAACATTTGAAGGAGATGTTTCTTCTGCTTGGATAGTTCCATCTGTGCCACTGACTTAGTCTGGCTTTAATTCCAGTTTGTCTACAAATTAATCATTGATATGTTGGATTCACATCTCCATCTCAACCAAAAATCGAACTGAAAGAACAGGACAAAATCAAATGTCATTTTTTAAATATAAACTCAGCAAAAAAAAAGTCCTCTCAATATTTTCAGCAAACTTAACATGTGTAAATATTTGTATGAACATAACAGGATTCAACCACTGAGATATAAACTGAACAAGGTCCATAGACATGTGACCAACAGAAATGGAATAATGTGTCCCTGAACAAAGGGGGGGGGGGGGTTCAAAATCAAAAGTTACAGTCAGTATCTGGTGTGGCCATCAGCTGCATTAAGTACTGCAGTGCATCTCCTCCTCATGGACTGCACCAGATTTGCCAGTTCTTGCTGTGAGATGTTACTCCACTCTTCCACCAAGGCACCTGCAAGTTCCCAGACATTTCTGGGGGTAATGGCCCTAGCCCTCACCCTCTGATCCAACAGGTCCCAGACGTGCTCAATGGGATTGATATCCGGGCTTTCACTGACCATGGCAGAACACTGACATTCCTGTCTTGCAGGAAATCACACAAAGAACGAGCAGTATGGCTGGTGGCATTGTCATGTTGCAGGGTCATGTCAGGATGAGCCTGCAGGAAGGGTACCACATGAGGGAGGAGGATGTCTTCCATGTAATGCACAGCATTGAGACTGCCTGCAATGACAACAAGCTCAGTTCGATGATGCTGACACACCGCCCCAGACCATGATGGACCCTCCACCTCCAAATTGATCCCGCTCCAGAGTACAGGCCTCGGTGTAAAGCTCATTCCTTCAACGATAAACGCGAATCCAACCATCCCCCCTGGTGAGACAAAACCGCGACTCGTCAGTGAAGAGAGATTTTTGCCAGTCCTGTCTGGTCCAGCGACAGGGGTTTGTGCCCATAGGCGACGTTGTTGCCGGTGATGTCTGGTGAGGACCTGCCTTACAACAGGCCTACAAGCCCTCAGGCCAGCCTCTCTCAGCCTATTGCGGACAGTCTGAGCACTGATGGAAGGATTGTGCATTCCTGGTGTAACTCGGGCAGTTGTTGTTGCCATCCTGTACCTGTCCCACAGGTGTGATGTTCGGATGTACCGATCCTGTGCAGGTGCTGTTACACGTGGTCTGTCACTGCGAGGACGATCAGCTGTCTGTCCTGTCTCCCTGTAGCACTGTCTTAGGCGTCCCACAGTACAGACTTTGCAATTTATTGCCCTGCCCAGTCCTCATGCCTCCTTGCAGCATGCCCAAGGCACGTTCACGCAGATGAGCAGGGACTCTGGGCATCTTTCTTTTGGTGTTATTCAGAGTCAGTAGAAAGGCCTCTTTAGTGTCCTAAATTTTCATAACTGTGACCTTCATTGCCTACCGTCTGTAAATTGTTAGTGTCTTAACGACCGTTCCACTGGTGCATGTTCATTAATTGTTTATGGTTCAATGAACAAGCATGGGAAACACTGTTTAAAGCCTTTACAATGAAGATCTGTGAAGTTATTTGGATTTTTACTAATTATCTTTGAAAGACAGGGTCCTGAAAAAGGGATGTTTCTTTTTTTGCTGAGGGTATATATTTAGTGATAATTTTTACCCCCTTTTTCACCCCAATTTCTTGATGACGATCTTGTCTCACCGCTGCAACTCCCAAACTAGGTTGGGAGAGGCGAAGATCAAGTTATGCGTGTTCGACACCCTATGGGACTCCCGGTCAAGGCCGTTTGTGACACAGCCTGGGATTGAACCCCAGGCTATAATTGCGCCTGCGATGCAGTGCCTTAGACCGCTGTGCCACTTGGGAGACCCCAGACTGGACTTTTAATGCACATTAAATACAGTTTTATTTGATTTAGTCCTATTCTTTAACTTAGATTTTTGGTTTAGCTGGAGATCCAATATATTTATTATTAACTTGTAAATTCCATTTTCAAAAAATCTTGAAACCGTAGACATATATTGTCTATTTTTTGTGAATCTTGGGATAAATGTATAGGCCCAATGCAGCCATTCTTATCTCAATATCAAATCATTTTTGGGTAACAATTACCTTACAGTGATTGTTTGCAATCAAAATGATCATTTATTTTAATTTTAAAATAGTTTCTTAGCAAAGAGCAATTTCTAGGACTGTATGTGAGTGTCTGAGTGGGAAGGGGAAAACTGAAAACTAGCGCTTATTGGCAGAGAGGTTTGGAACACTCTTTCTTATTGGTCTATTAACTAATGTACCACCTGGTGATGTCACAAGGCAGGTCAAAACTCCATCCCACCACAAAAGGCTGAAATTTCAAGCAGTCTTTTCAAATAGCTCTTACACTAAAAGGGCGTTATCATAATTTTCACAATTTCACAGTACTATTCCAACCTCATAGTGTGGAAATATATATAAAACACAAGACAATCAAGTTTGACTGCACTGGGCCTTTAAAAAAATAGCCATTGATGACTTTCCAAATGCTATATAAGCCTAAATAGCATCATTGATGATATATGATTGATAAAGTATGGTCACATTCCATTTGCTCTGTTAAACCTACCCTTTGGAATGACTTTGATAGCAACAGTGAATAAGTGGAGATTTCTCAATAATCATTATCATGGTAGCACATTGGTAATAGGCAGTGACAAACATCAAAGCTAAGCAGGACTGGGCTTGGAAGGCTGAAGGGATAGCTATGGATAGATCCATTGGAAGTGCTGAATATCTGAGTTGTTTCAAACATACAAATTCAACATTTTATACAAGGTTTGTCTATGTTGAAATGTGTTACCATGGTGCCATAATCGTGTGGTTGTAATTTCCCTCTCAAAACGTTGATGACTTTTTAAAAATCCAATATAGTTGCCACGTGGTTTCCACGTCACAATACGTTGACAAATTGTGTTGAAACAACGTTGATTTAACCAGTTTGTGCCCAGTGGGATTTGCATGGTAAATAATGTCAAGTTTAGCCTGGATTTATTTTTGTTTCAATTTAAGTGCAAAGTGACACTGGGTAAAAGTGTATTTTCTTGTGAAATGTGTGTGTGGGGGGGGTCTACCCTTTGACAAGCTTAAGTGAAATATTTTCACAAAAATATATACAAGTAGGAGCAGACCAGCACTGATCTGATCATATTTGTATATATTTGTTTTGTTTCCATACTTTGCCAGACAGTCCTCTAAAAAGGAGACATGCTTGCCTGGACGAACAATGGGTAAATTCTGAACATCGAACCATAGGTCTAATGATAAAACACCATAAATGAGTAGTCTGTTGTTACTGTGTTATACACACTCTCTGCAATGGCTGTTAGGATCTGAATTGAGCTGCATCCTGTGTTGCAGGTGTGTCAGTTTCCTTTCTGCCCAGTAGGTGGGACTTGATGCTTGGAGCATGGACCTTGCTCTCTCTCCCGTCACTGTTTCCAATGCGCTATCCATCTGTCTTGGAGCGGTGCTAAAACAACCTGGAACTAACAGCTAACGGCAGCCTGAATACAGTCAGGACAACCTATACCATGCAACCTAGAGAGGAGGACAAGCCCGGAGTAGTGATTCTTGAACCATTTCTAATTTGACGGAGTATTTTTTTACTATTATTCGTTCTCGTCTATAAAATAGATGGACATTACCGCAATTGTGTCAATTTGACAAACCTCCATACATTCACTCGCCCGCGCGCACACACCACACAATTGCAGTCAGACGGGCTCCGGTTAGGAGATTCAGAAACGCTCAAGGATATTATCCCCCAAAACTTTAAATCATGGATTTATTTTTTATTCCACCACGAATTTGCTGGTGGAGGGTATTGTTTCTTTTGAGCATCTTTCAGGACTACTTGAGCAATATGCTGGACTGCCCGCCAACCTGCAGCTGTTCTCCAACTGAGATCTATTGCAATAAGTCTGACAATGGGAAATTCTTTCCTTTGCTTGCACTGCAAGATACTGGGAACAATGGAAATAACAGCATCGAAGATCTGTTCAAGAACATCACCTCAATGTAAGTATTTCTGCCCACTGTGGGCCATCGTGCATCATATGTTGAGCCCATGTGAACCACAACTGTCCCTGTATTTTATTTGTTTTACTCTCGCCGCACCTCCTTAGGTGATATAATCAAGACTGCAAACCTGTGTCTAACTGGTCAGAGATTCAGCTGAGTCTAACACATTTTGTATCTAGAAATCCCTTTCACACGACGTCGTTAGCGTCAAAGATTGTCCTCCAGCCACAAGTAAAATGAAATATATAAAAAAATCAATGTAATTGTCCAAATAGACCTGTTGGTGCATTGGCCCTCATATACCCCAAATACCGACTATTGCTCAAGAGACCCGCGTTTGCCTCTTTTCTAACTGTTTTGCATTCATGTCAGCGACTCAAAGAATTGATAACGTTTGAAAACGTCTGAAAAGGTGGTCTGGACTTAGTGAAATGTTTAAACCAAGAGATAGAAAGAGAGAGATTTATTTCGATCTGCTCTCAATGTGTAGCCGTGTCATGTTTTATTATAAGGCTACTTGATCATAAAACAATTTAACATTTTAGTCCGTGCAATTACGCTACCTCAAAATAATCGTCGTTATATAGATTTGGTTGCCACCCTGTCAAGTTTGTGTTATCAGCCAGGTTTGATGTTCCTATTTTTTTTTTAACCATGTCACTCACTCATATCAGTGGCTATTCTGATGAAGTACCCGCATGTTGATAACATAAAAAGGCTATTTAAACCTGTTGGGAAAAGTAAGATGTCCTTGACAGAAGGTTCCCCCTCATTTATTCCCAATGGGAAGTATTTTTTGGACTCTATAAGTAATGTGTCCGTAAAAATAGAGCACGGACACTGTTGACATCCTTCCCTTTATAAGGCTTTTGTTTTATAAATAAAATGCCATTAGTTCCGGAGAGGAACCATCTCCCCCACCGCTCATAGCTCTTTCAGCTACAATTTTAAGCCATTTAGGGCTCTTCCTCACAGCATGGTGAATTTGTATTTCACCCGTTTGTATTCACCTCTAAATGATTGGAAAAGAAAACAGAAGAATAGTAGTTTGAGAAACGAAAGAAACAATATCATCAATATCAATATATGGAGAGATTTTGGATCCGGGCCGTTACATCGCAAGCTGAAGAGAATATTTTGGTTGAACAAAACCCCAATTCATTAATGATTCTTTGATGAGATTTGCCAAGGACGAGGGTGCCATGACAACCTCTTTGCTTTGCACTGAATCCACTCAATTTCCATAGCCTGAGAAGAAATGTTTTGCTAAGTGCTTAGGATGTAGACCCCATTTGTGGGTCAAACACATGCATAATTACAACGATCTAATTCTAACAATGCCGCCTGGTTATAAATCGCTAAGCACACTATACAACAAGCACACAAGCACCAGTCAGATTGTCTTGACTTTGTAGGTGTCATCATTTTAGTGTGCTTTCTTATTCCACATCCCCTACAAGGCCACTAGAGGGGCTGCTGGTTGTTATTTTACAGAGATGACAACTCTTGGGCATTCGATAGAGCGACACGATTGCAAACGTTATTTTATGTAGGCTACCAGCTCTATCAGAATGTTGGAATTCATTATTCTCTTTTCGTGGCGTGATTTCTGTTGAGCGCTGTCGCAAAGAGCCACATCTTATGGCTTCTGCTGTTATGTGTGTAGGAGTCATTCAGCACCCCCTATCACTGGACAGCTCCCACACACTAACTTGGGTTGGGAGCCGACGGTGTAGGCGTGAAGAAAATCTGCACTAGTGAAATGCAGAAGTTGTTCCTGCACATACACGATATATTGTTAACACGGATGCGATATAAGAGTAGACCTAAGGATTTCCTTGAATATACCATGAACTAATTGTAAATGTGAAAGCTATCGGCCTCAATTATAGCTACATTTGTCTCATGGCACAGATGTTCAGAGTTCAATTTCTAAAATTCAACAATTATGTCGGGAATTGTGTAACAGAATATTCACAAAGATGTCTTTGGAAGGGTGTGTGTATTGTGATTGTCCAATGATGCAGCATACCTCAAATATAGGATTTTATTCAACTTCAATTGAATCCAAATGTAGGCTTATGTATGTAATGCTTTAAATGTCATATTGCACCAAAACATCATAGATGCCATGTTATTATGTCTGAGTTTCTGCTTCTGACAGGCAGTAGGCAGTCAGGCCTAGGCTTTAATGGATTACATTGTTGGCAGTATTATTTCCTCCTGAAAATGGCAGGCTAGTATGCAGCATGAGGGGTATCATCCAGGGGCATGGTAATGTCATACTCTGCTTGGAGTGCTCTGTGTGACCAATCTTTCTTCTTCGTTAGGCTTACTGGAGCATGTTTGAAAAAGCTAATCCTTATGGACATTTCTCTAAAACCAAGTGTGTTTGAAATGGATTAGGCTGGGTTGTTTCGCTGCATAGACAATGAGGAGGAAATTATTCTCTTTGAGAGGCACATTTGTTTTAAGACTCAAGCAGCCTCACTCTTTGACCAGTCTTCAATGTTCACGTTCACAATACAACAGGTGGATTTGCATGATATAGCCATATATCCGTATGAATTGCAGTCACCCTGTTCCCTATAGAGGAGGTGCAAAGACACGCTTTTGGCCTTTTGCTGTCATTGACATACTGTTGGCATTCAATTTGTGCTGCTCTTTTAAGACAAAGTCCTTCCTATCACAGTGCTATCAGTAATTATAGGGAAAGCACATCTGCTGCCAATCCAAATGGCAACACATAGCGCTTTTTGTGCAGTCTCAAAAATGTTATATTTCCTATTTCCTTTCATTACTCCTGCTCAAGGTTGTGTGTGTGCGTGTGTGTGTGATTATCTGTCAGTTTACCTCACCTCATATATTTCCTCTGTGTATACTTTGTCTATTTAGTACCCTAAGAAGAGACTATTTGTTTTCGTCAAGAGTATCCATTAGGATAATGGTATTTTCTCTGTACTTAGTAAGGCCAATCTCTGTAGAAGCCAGTTTTCTGTGCATTTTTTTAAATCCTGGAATTCAGAGGCTGTGGTCAGCTTATTTTAAAAACAACTAGCCTACTATACTGATGGCTTGAAAGATTACTTGAGCATTATATACACTATTTGGACACCCCTTAAAATGAGTGGATTTGGCTATTTCAGACACACCCATTGCTGACATGTGTATAAAATCGAGTATACAGCCATGCAATCTCCATAGACAAACATTGGCCTTACTGAAGAGTTCAGTGATTTTCAACATGGCACCGTCATAGGATGCCATCTTTCCAACAAGTCAGTTCATCAAATGTCTGCCCTGCTGGAGCTGCCCCAGTCAACTGTATGTGCTGTTATTGTGAAGAGGAGCAACAACGGCTCAGCCACGAAGTGGTAGGCCACATAAGCTCACAGAACAGAACAGCCGAGTGCTGAGCAAATATTGCGTAAAAATCGTCTGTCCTCACTTGAAACACTCACTAGTTCCAAACTGCCTCTGGAAGCAACGAAGCTTCATGAAATGAGTTTTCATAGCCGAGCAGCCGCACAGAAGCCTAAGATCACCATGTGCAATGCCAAGCATCGGCTGGAGTGGTGTAAAGCCGCCATTGGACTCTGGAGCAGTGGAAATTTATTCTCTGGAGTGATGAACAGCGCTTCTCTATCTGGCAGTCCGGTGGATGAATCTGGGTTTGGCGGATGCCAGGAACGCGTTACCTGCCCCAATGCATAATGCCAACTGTAAGGTTTGGTGGAGGCAAATCTTAATGCTACAGCATACAATGACATTCTAGACAATTCGTGCTTCCAAATTTGTAGGAACTGTTTGGGGAAGGCCCTTTCCTGTTTTATCATGACAATGCCCGCATGCACAAAGCAAGATCCATACAGAAATGGTATGTTGAGATTGGTGTGGAAGAACTTGACTGGCCTGCACAGAGCCCTGACCTCAACCGAATCAAACAACTTTGGGAAACATTGGACTGCGTGCCTGGCCTAATCGCCCAACATCAGTGCCCAACGTCACTAATGCTCTTGTGGCTGAATGGAAGCAAGTCCCCGCAGCAATGTTCCAGCATCTAGTGGAAAAGCTTTCCAGAAGAATGGAGGCTGTTATTGAAGTAAAGGGGGGACCAACTCCATATTAATGCCCATGATTTTGGAATGAGATGTTCAATGAGCAGGTGTCTACATGCTTTTGGTCCTGTAGTGTATGTTGAGCAATTTGCTATCTCTCCACGGTCTCTCAGAAAGCTTACACTTAAGAGAGTGGGAGTTAGCCTGCACATGTTCACCAAAATGTGGGGAAGCTATGAAAAGGAGGCTACATCTGTGAGTGACCTCACTCCTCCCACACCCCCTGCTCTGCCTCAGAGGAAGATGGAGCACCTCTTTTAAACCAGAGCGAATTAACGACACAGTTGAGTACAGAGTACAGTACATGGAGTACATCTGTGTACAGACTGACAGATGGAAGGACTGTCAGAGTGTTTTCACAAATCTTTATTCAACAGAATTCAACATGATTGAGGCATACAGTATATGTGAGAAAGAGGAGGAGGTGACTGCCATTTTGGAGTGCATATTTTATGATTGCTGTTGTAGAAGTGTAATCTGTGTAAGGTCCCTTTAAGGCAGAGTGTACCAGTGGACCCATGCCCGCCCCTTACCTGGTGAAAATATGGTTTATCATGCTTTGTGGTTTAGAGATGGTTCATCATCTATTGTTAATCATTTATCATAATTGATCAACTTACATGTTAAGTGACCGCCAGGTGTGTTACTTCTTCTCAAGTACAACTGTACAAGTACAACGACCTGACTGGTCGTATCTCCGTGGACAGATCTTTAAACCAATCTGGCGTCTCTCTGCTGAGGTCCGCCTCACCAGATCTGAGAGCTGGATCTAGGAAATGAACTGTCATCAAATGGCATACAAACATCTTGAGCTTCAGCTTTGCTTTCAGATCTATAGTTACTGCTAGGCTATCTATGATCCTGAGCCGTTCTCTAAGGATTGGCCTTACAGTGATCCTAGCTGGAGCTAACTCACAGGCGGAACCTTGCCAGTCATGCAGAAACCCAACCGAGTACTCCATCAAATGTCACTTTGTCAGTTGACAAGATCAAGTCAGAAATCACAGCGTACTTCAAATGTTTTGAATCTGGAGGCGTTTAGCTTTTCCATGGTATAGCAGCAGCACACGGTGTGAATAGCATAATGTGCATTGAGGTGACAAAGCCACTTCCTGGATGACTGAGAAAGATATAGCATATGTAGTCCAATCAATTTTGTGTTTAAGAACCACATGATATAAAAACACTGAACATAATGCTATGATGAATGTGGCATGCTCCTCATCCTTTTGTGACATTGGGTAAACATGAAAACATCACAGTCAAGTACTACAGGTTGGTTATATACTGTAGCATAGCCTTCAGTAAATAAAATGTGATGATTTTAAGACAACTTAGTTTGTCCATTCATGTTGGGGTTGAAACAGTTGCTGTATTTGGTGTTTTCCAACTAGGATAGTGAGCGGTCAGTCCAACGACCCCACTGATGACCTTGAGGGATTGAACAGCTTTTTGGGCACCATTACTACTGGGATGGAAATATACCTGCATGCATGACTGACCTTTCATATGATTCATTATGATTTCCAATAACATTAGCGACCATTGTCCCTTTTTGAAATTGATAACAGAAAGCATACTCCCTCTTGTCTTGTTGTCCACCCCTACTGAAAAGGCATTATGTATTTGACTAGGGCCATTATGCTACCACCCGTGTGTGTGTGACCCCTAATGTGCATTATGCAGAGGGCAACCCTGTTTCTGAAATAGATAATGGCACAGATCAATTGCAGGGATAGTCTTATATTATAGACCCATGTACTGTATGTCTGTATGTGTTTATGTGACAACGGACACTGTCAAGGTCCAACAAATCAATTTCCCCCGGAAACAATATTTTTGTTTGTGTGATGTTTTGGGGGAAGAAATAGTTAGGGTGTACATTATTTTATATGGTATTGATCTTTGAGATCCTTTCTCCTCCAACGTGTTTCCCAGTTGGGAACATCCATTTATTTGAAATTGTTCAGAACACGATGTTCACTGTACTAGATGGACAGGTCATGTGCAACGGTGCTTCTGTACATCATGCTTACTGAACTTTTGTAACTAGTATTCTCTCAATTCACGGAATGCATATGCACTGTATTGAGTCCCTGGGGTCAATTCTTGCAACCGTTCGTCTCTCAATACACGGAATACATGCATTGAGTCCCTGTTTCATTGTTTTTACATTCCTGCCTGTTTATTAAGATGATCAATGTCAGTCTCGTTTACCTCTCTGACCTCATTGGTATGTGCATTCCCTGGTGTGGAGAACATGAGCAATGACTGGACTCTTAACCTATCTATTGTAAAGAATGAATGCACATACAGTCTGTGACATTGCATCTGATGGCTTAAACACATTGTTATATAATGTAGTGTAGACCTTGAATCAGCAGCATCTATACTGAACAAAAATGTAAACGCAACATGCAAAAATGTCAACAATTTTACTGAGTTGCAGTTTGTAGAAGGAAATCAGTCAATTGAACTAAATTCTTTAGGCCCTAATCTATGGATTTCACAAGACTGGGCAGGGGCGCAGCCATAGATGGGCCTGGGAGGGCTTATGCCCACCCACTTGGGAGACTGGCCCACGCACTGTGGAGCAAGGCCCAGCCAATCAGAATGAGTTCTTCCCCACAAAAGAGCTTTATTACAGACAGAAATACTCCTCAGTTTCATCTGCTGTCTGGGTGGCTGGTATCAGACAATCCTGCAGGTAAAGAAGCTGGATGTGGAGGTCCTGGGCTGGTGTGGTTAAGTGTGAGACCGGTTGAACATACTGCCAAATTCTCTAAAACGACGTTGTAGACGCCTTATGGTAGAGAAATGAACATTCAATTCTCTGGCAACAGTCCTGGTGGACAATCCTGCAGTCAGCATACCAATTGAAAGCTCACCCAAAACTTGAGACATGTGTGACATTGTGTTGTGTGACAGAACTACACATTTTAGAGTGGCATTTTATTGTCCCCAGCACAAGGTGCACCTGTGTAGTGACCATGCTGTTTAATCATCTTCTTGATATGCCACACCTGTCAGGTAGATGGATTATCTTGGCAAATGAGAAATGCTCACTAACAGGGATGTAAACAACATAGAGATAAATACGCTTTTTGTGTATGGAAAATGTCTGGGATCTTTTATTTCAGCTCATGAATCATGGGACCAACACTTTGCATGTTGCGTTTATATTTTTGTTCCGTATATATAAATAGCACTAAAAGACTGTGTTTGTGTGTGTGTGTGTGTGTATGTGCCAGACAACTAACTCCCCTGCTGAGATGATGAGCAAATCACAAAATGCTCTGCCAGCCCCTTGTCTTCGACTGAGACCTTTTCTTGTATATGTTACTGGCTCCTACGTTACCAGTTCCTGTGGCTGGAGGTGTAAAGACTATGAATAAAATTATGAAGATTAAATTAACTACCTACTGTAACACTAGGGAAAATCAGTGTCATAGTGGATATTTTTGTACAAGACACTGTAGGACTTTATCTATGTATTTTTATCCTCAGAGATGGAATGTACCTTCATGTTCGTTGTTCGTTAAACTAAAGATTTACAATCTTTGGTTGGTTGGTTAAATCTGGCCTTATCCAATTCTTGTTTCACTCTAGATGAGTGGGTAACAATACTGGCACTCCTCTCTGCCATTGAGCCATCTACAAACAGTGGCTGCTCTCTGTGAGGAGCCTCAGCCTGCCTTTCAAACAATGTCTCCAGACCGCTTTGAAATATTGATCAATCCACCCTTTCTCTCCCCCTAAAACACTGTATATCTTCTGCTGTCACTCACTGATTGTTTTTACGGAGACATACACTATATATTTCCAAATTATTATATTTCCAAATTAGAAGTCTGGATGCACTTTGGTCTCTCTGGTTCCTAATAGAAAATGATTATATGGGAATCTAATGCAATAACAATGATACTGAACACTTGTGATCTAATTCTCAGAAAAAGTGTTGTGGTGATTGTTACAATGTTTCAATCATTTGTATGAATAAGGTAATTTATTTTTTCCCCGAGTTTTCAGTTTCAGTTTGAATCCCTCCCAATACCCCCCCCCCCCCTCTCCCTCTCCTCCCTCTCTCTCTCTCTCTCTCTCTCTCTCCCCCTCTCCCTGCCCCCCCCCCCCTTCTCTCTCTCCTGGTTCTTGCTTATATTTTATTCATTGCAGGGCCAATGAAGCGCCTGATAGACTGTAGAGCACAGTGGATGATCCTGAGCAGTTCATTTCTTGGTTTAGTTGGCAGCTGGCAGATTTACGGTGGCACAGCCTTCATTCTGCATGCTATCCCCAGACCTATGGTTCTAAAGATGTCTGAACACATCACTGAAATGACCTCCTCACTGACCTGTATATTTCAACACTATGCAGAGGTAGGAAAAAGGACACTTTCCAGGACACTGCAGCAGTTAGGGCAGTTCCAATGGTGTATGTTTTATGCATGTAAAAAGTATCCTTATGAAGTGACCTCCCAAATGTATTAAAGCACTTTGTGATGGAACCTTTAGAGTTTGCGAAGATCAATGGCGGCTGCTGTCTTACGGCGTCTGTTTGAACCTGAAGCAGTAAGGTGGCGGTGCCTGTGCTGTGCTGTGCTGGGTGGATATCTGTGCAGACAGCCCCGAGGCTCTGTAATGCTCATTGATATGCAGCAAGAGCCAGTGGAATATCTCAGGAGGCAGGAGGCACCTGCTCAGCTCACACCTTCTACTTGTTCCTCACTTTCACTTTGTACTTCACATTCTGGTGGGGGGGGGGGGCTTCCAAGGAGGCCTTGTCTCTCTCATAGGAATGCTGGAGTTGCTTTAGCTATACATTTGTGGGCTGCTGGTATAGATTGAGATATAACTGCTACTTTGGGACACACGTTAGGGCATATTACTGTAGGTTGAAGTCTAATCGAGAGTCCCTGACATTTTATTTAAATGTTTGGGAAAGGAAATATACTTGTAGTAGTATAACAGTTTTCCCTGCGGTTTGATAGCCATAAACAAAATGATATGAATATGATATGATATGAATATAATAAAGGTGTTTTCACTGTTTTCCCCCACTATTGTTATAGAACATATATTTCAGTGTTTATCCCCATCCTCAGTTCTAAAGGAGGCTGCTAAGCTGTTGTTCTTGTTAATGAAAAGTTTTCTAGCTGTCAGACCGGTGTCTTGACCTCCATTTATTTTATTGAAACCATTTTGGGCTGGTGGTCAAGAGAATGGCTAAGGTCCAAGGATGAGATGTCTCATTGCCCTGCTGATATTAGGAGCACGTAAACAGCTATCTCACCATGACAGAATGAGACCAGGAAGTCATTCTGGTGAGTTAGTTTCTATTGATCCAACTCCAAAGTTCCCCTGGCCGTATTAAAACTTAACCAGTGCCTTGACAAATCAGCAGGGCAGCCTACTAGATATGTGTACAGCTAGAACAGATCTGTGTACAGCTAGAACAGATCTGTGTACAGCTAGAACAGATCTGTGTACAGCTAGAACAGATCTGTGTACAGCTAGAACAGATATGTGTACAGCAAGAACAGATCTGTGTACAGCTAGAACAGATCTGTGTACAGCTAGAACAGATATGTGTACAGCTAGAACAGATCTGTGTACAGCTAGAACAGATCTGTGTACAGCTAGAACAGATATGTGTACAGCAAGAACAGATCTGTGTACAGCTAGAACAGATATGTGTACAGCTAGAACAGATCTGTGTACAGCTAGAACAGATATGTGTACAGCTAGAACAGATCTGTGTACAGCTAGAACAGATCTGTGTACAGCTAGAGCAGATCTGTGTACAGGAAAAACAATCACGACAGCCTTCCTTGTTGCTTCACCTTCTATATGGTGTAAACAACCGTCCATTGGCTGGCGCTGGCGAGCAGAGCGACGCTTCTCTCTCTCAGGCGAGACTGGGGCCCGGAAAGTAAAGGCCACACAGAGGGTGTGGGTGGAGTGAGTGGAGAGTGTTCCCAGACAACGTGACATGGGTTTTAATGAGTCTGGAGAAGCTTCATGTCCTCTGCATGAATAAAGAGCTCCTTCACCAGCCCCTTCCCCGCCCCTTGACCACTCTCTCCAACCCTCTCATCTAAACAGGAAGGAGAGTGAGGCACACATCAAACAGAAATCTAGTGAATAATAGCAAACACTTCTTTACCAAGTAGGTATCTTATTTGTTCTTATTAACATAATAATTGTGGTATTTCAGTGATGAGAATACACATCTAATATACTTTGAGATATGATTCAGAGAGTTGTCCTCAGTACATCGGTTTATTTACTATTTACGTTTTCTCTGATTTGCTTCACTGTTTATTCCTGTCAATTAGTCTCACTAAGTATTTCCTGTTCAGTGCATTTGCTGTTGTAGTAGCAGTCTTAGACTAATGTACTGTGGTGGTTGTTCAGCTCTTTTAGGCCACTCTCCGCCTACAAAATGACCTGTCTGGTACTGTTAGCCAGGCCACAGCATTTCCTGTGTTGTTTGCTAACATCTAAATGAGAACTTGTGTTTTCGGTAACACTTTACGTGACACCCATTGACATGACACGTTATAATCATGCTATAATTAAGCAATAAGGCACGAGGGGGTGTGGTATATGGCCAATATACCACGACTAAGAACTGTTCTTATGCACAACGCATCGCGGAGTGCCTGGACACAGCCCTTATCCGTGGTATATTGTCCATATACCACAAACCCCCGAGGTGCCTTATTGTTATTATAAACTGGTTACCAATGTAGTAATTAGAGCAGTAAAAATACATGTTTTGTCATACCCGTGTTATATGGTCTTATATACCATGGCTGTCCGCCAATCGGCATTCAGGGCTCGAACCACCCAGTTTATAATATGTCTTGTACAACGGGTGGGTCTAATCCTGAATGCTGATTGGTTAAAAACGCATTTCAGCCGGTGTCTATTCCACAAGTTGCCACCAGCTAAATCTATGACGTTTAAAATGCTTATGTACTCTGACTGCGCAATCCACTGTCTAATATGCCCAGCCAGGCACTTTATAAACTTTAAAAAGCATCTAGACATTATCTCACATTTCTTTTAGACATTTTTTTAACATTTCGTTTTCAACAGCGGAGATTTGTATAAACCTTGCTGTCTGTCTCTCTGACATTTGCAACATTGTTTCAATATTCAAATTCGATCTCCAGCTATCTTATAGTAATGAACGTGTCGGGGTCGGGAGTCGGGACAGACAGGCAGCGTTTCTCAGCCAGTCGAAATCATGAATCAGATGGCATCATTTCTATGGATATATACAAAGAAATGTCAAATGAAAAAAGGCCAAACGAAACGAAGTGCAGTTAGTTTGCAGTCTTTAAAGCTTCAGTGTATGAAGTGATTGTATTAGCTGTGTTGTTGGCTAGCTCCTCTGAACAACAATGTCCTGACGAGAGAACCCATTTTCTATAGATACCGTCTCTAGCAACCGACATGACATGGGTTTTAATGACAACAGTGTCCTGATGAGAGAGAGCGTTTTCTATGCCAGGTGAAATAGCACCTCATTAGCTTATTGTTATGGATGTATCCAAATAAATGTCACTAGAAAACAGATTAAACAAATGCAAATGCAGCTACTGTTGTTATTCTTTTTGACATTTGACGTGAATGTAAGTTAGCTGTAGTTGGCTAGCTAGCAAGCAAGGGATAAGAACATTGCCAGCCAGTATGGCAATAGAACTTTTAGAACAAATGACTGGGTCACGTCCATAGATATCGAACAAAAAGACTTAACAACCGGGTCGCGTCTCTAGCAACCGAACTGATAGAACAAATGACCAGCCGGCTTGGGTAGCAACCCTAGATTTTTGTCGGGACTATATCTCGTGGAAGGATGAAATAGTATGAATGAATGAATGAAACCAACGTTTTTAATGAAAATATGCCAATCATTATTTGAATATGTTAACCCGTTAACCCGTTGTATAAAAGTGATCATGTTTATATGATAATGCCTGGAGGATATATTGGCACGGTTTGCTGGCCCCAAACGAAGTCTCGGGCCTAACAACACCCGTGCCAATATATCCTCCAAACACCCGCTTATCGGGCATTATCACTTAAATAACATCTGACATAAATAACACCCCCCATATATTTATACCTGTTGTGACATGTTTTGCATTTTTTTAGTAGCTGGTTATGACACCTACACCTACACTAAGAAAATACACTTTATGACATTGTCAAGAAGCATTATGACCATCATATATGCCAGATAGGCCTATCACGTACATGCCCTTATATCAGTTATCAGTCAAAAAGAGGGTGTCTTGTCCTGCTCCTGAAATCTGTTCCTGCATTCTTCCCAGTCATCCACAGCAGAGCATTGGGGTAGATTAATGTCTGACATCAATGTGGGCGCAATTACAATGATCATTTAACATGGCCAATAAAAAATATAAAATAAACATACTGTTGTCACTTAGGTTATGTTGTAATGGAATGTTTTGCCTTGTGTGGCAGGTTTTGTGGGTTTTGACATTGTTTTATAGGTGTCATAAACAGACATAAAATAACTACCGTGGCAGGTTTTGCAGGTTTTTACACTCTTATGTAGGTGTCATAAACAGACATAAAATAACTCAAAAACTTGTCACAAGTGTAAATATACTGTATGTGCCATGACAGTGTTATGACCATAGTATAACAGGTTATGTATGATAAGCCGTTATAGCACATTATGACATGGTTATGACCGTGTCATAACATGTTATGACGCTAGGTGTCAAGTAAAGTGTTACCCTGTTTTCTTTAGATTGGTCTAATTTAATGTAGCTACTTTACCTCTCTTTCAAAAGGACCTTAATGTGCTATATGAATGACCACAGCTGGTGTCACTGGCGACAATCAGCAAGCCGTTCTGTACTTCTGTACTTCTGTTTCCCTGCTTTGAAAAGTGTATAAGGTCTTTGTGCAGTTGCTCTCCTTTGTGAGTCTGAGTTTTGTCTTTACAATATTCATAACTCTGTTGTCTGTTTGTAGAGTGGTTTACCCAAGGTATTTTTTACTTCTTCCAATTGTACTGGTATGTCAAGTCATTAAGTGATGATTTAGAATGATTTAACAGTAATTTACATTAATTAAGGTTTTAAAATTGATATGGGTGCAGCACATCAACAATGAATATTTAGTTCAAGTTCACTCATCACAAATTTGTCGGGATATCTTGTTTTAATTCATTCGTAATTGCTTTGGAAACTCTGAGAGCGCTGTACAGTTACCGTTTCCCAAATAATTACAACTGTGTCACCCAATGGGATGTTTGAGACTGGTAGACCTAATTGGATTGCAATTTAAATGACTTTTTAAGTGTTTCAAACCTAAAAAATACAATATATTGCATTTAAGAGTAGGGATTATATTTCAGACTGTGAGTCATTATAATGCAATAACAGCCACAGCACAAGCAACATTACACTAGGTTCTCATTATTCTATATGACTGTTAATGTATGCAAATGAAAGGATTTCCTATTACGTTTTGTATAGCTTTCCTCCATTCCCCTGTAACAGGTTTCACCAAGTAGAGGCACCATCTATAGACTAATATCTCATCAAATGTGTGATCAGTTCAAAGTGCATTAAAATCTATTTGGCTGAGCAGAGTCTGGATGTGTGACGTACCGAAAAAGCAATACATGAGAAAATTGAGGTTATGATGTAATCCCAGTGCCCCAGACCCCTTACGGCTTCACCAAATTGCAAAAACAAAGGCACTAATAATTTGACGTTGGCATCTGTAGCGGTGAAAGTGCCAAGTCCCTTTTGCGATATTACAACAACAAAGACGTTACTTCAAATAACGAACACTGTTTTATTTCTGTCAGACATCGTTGAACTTGTGACAGAACAGCAGAGTATGTACTATGATTTATTTTACCACTACGCTGGAGCTCCTCTTCTCCTCTAGCGTTGTTTCCCCTAATGCGGATCTCAGCTTTAAAAATCACCTGGAAAGGTGTTCATATTTGGATAAGGGGCTAATCCAGATGGTAGTATAACTTTTGTTGAAAACACTCTAGTATCAGATTATGCTGAAGTGATTTCTTATATATTTGACTGAAATGTGTGTGTGTGTCAGTGGAGGAAGGGGAGGATCATCCTAATGATTTTCATAAAACATCCTTTTAGGTAAAACAATACTAAATATTTGAACATGTCACCAAATAACTCATTAAAATACACTTATTTGCAATGAAGGGCTACAGTAGCCTCAACAGCACCCTCTAGGGTAGCACCATGGTTTAGCCGGAGGACAGCTATTTTCCGTCCTCATCTGGGCGCATTGACTTCAATACAAAACCTAGGAGGCTCATGGTTCTCACCCCCTTTCATAGACTTACAAAGTAATTATGACACGCTACAGCTTTCTAGCACTGCAGTACATAACATTTGTTGAGTAGTTGACTAAAAGAGAGAGAAAGGTAATTTGAACAATTTTTAACAAACGTATTTCTTCAAAGATTAAGGAGAAGCAACAGCAGAGAGAGGGAGAGAGAGTTTGCCTTTCACGTAATTAGCTAATGCAGCTAATTTAGCAACCTGACTCAAACAGGGAGGAATGCTATTGATGTTAGTTAGCTGGCTAAGGCTATGCAACACTGCAATTCTTTAAATTAATTTGTAATTTATTTATATTATTATTATTTTACTGGAGTCTGCCAGTGTAACTGCTAAACTGCTTGCTGTACACTGTACTGCGTGATTGTACACATGGATTGGATTGTGGGGGGTTAATAATGCGTTAGTTCTAATTTGTTGACTATACCATTAATATGGTGACAATGATGTCGGCTGTGTAACGGCTAGCGGTTGGCACTTGTGCACTGAAGTCCACAAGCGAAGGGAAAAGGTGAGGAGGACAGGTAGCATATGCTGTATGTGGCTGCTATGAAAGTGAATTGTGTGCGCAGGTGTTCAAGGGTGTATTCATACCTCCGATTCTGTTGCAAAACATTTCTTAAACGTAAGCAAACAGAACGAAACGGGGAGGGACCTACCTATCAATGTAAAAAATATAAAATATCTAATACTCCCTAATCTTAAATGGCATCGACCGTCACTGGTGTACGTGTGTGGTGTATGCCGGCCTGTTTGTGTTTGCGTGTGTTAGTGCCTGTATACAATTTTTGTAACATTGTTTTTAGTATGATAACCATGTCAAATTCTAGTATGCAGATGCGGAAACTGGTGATAAAATAGGTGACACCTACAAAGAATGTCTATTCAAACCCTGCCATGATTCTCTTTCTGCGTCTAACCCACTGAGGGTTTTGGACATTGTGTGATCAGTGTTCATCACCACTTCCCAGTGGATGCTGAATACCAGACCTAACAGTACCATCTGTCAATACATTTTGCAATGAGAAATGTGTGGGCAGCGGAAGCAGAAGCGGCAGCGGCAATCATTGCAGGGCCGTGGTACTGTAGAGATTGAATTCAAGCCAGGCTCATGACTGCTCCTGCCTGGTGGAAAAAGCTCTTTTACACACTCCAGAGGAAGGTATACTGATAGTAGGTCTACTGAGAGATAGGATGGAGGATTCAGCACGGCTCCTGCCCTCATTCTCGGTCAGCACACAAATTCACAAAGCAACCCCCCCTTCCCTTTCTGCAGTGCACACACTGTACCAATACCCTTAAGAGAGGTTCTCCCTGCTCAGTGCTATACTATCCCTGCAGATATATCTAACCCTCTACCTAATTAAATTCTTCAAAGTAAAAGGATCGTCCAGCACAGTGGCATCATGCCCTACGATCTGCTGTTTCTCTGTAATACCACTAGCCACCTAGCAATTTTATGAAGCTGACTTTAGCTAGCCCAGATAGGCTCCCAACCTCATAACTAGCTACCAAGATGCCATTTCAGTCTATCAATCAAGTTAGAGTAGCTAGCTTGTCTATCTTAACTGTCATGCCTGCTGGCAAGGTTGGTAGACTTTAGAAAAAGCAAGCAATTACAAAATGTCATGAATAAGACTCACATTCCTTTAAATAATTTACCCAGATTTTAGCGGAGATGCAGAGAAGCAAATTTACTGCCTTTAAAGTACCACCAGTCATGAGTATACAGACAGCTCAAATGTTTTATATATATATATTTTTACATAGAATTAAGCATAATGATTATGGCTCCAGATTGCAGGAAAAAGCTGTTCTCAAATTTACAGACAGGGGTCCTAGCCCCCCTCCAGACCACCCCCCACCCATCTTCATGTACTTTGCGCCCCCAAAGATTTGTGGGCTGCCACATACATAATGTATGTAGGATTTTAATTTCACCTATATTGTCACAGCAAAATAAGCAAGAGGATTTGAATGTTTAAACCATAATGTTGCTTGAATGGTGGTTAGGCTACAAGAAAAGTCAAATACTGTCCGTGTGGGTTTTCAGTGAATGTATGTAAATCACGAAGCTCATCTTCATTTCCTGCGATGCAACAAAAGAGTGATCAAATGAAGATCTTACAGCTGTACACACACCGCCATCTTTTATGTTGAAATGGAAGATTAGTAATAAACCGGTCCTGTTTCAGGGCATCTACTTATCATTTGTTTCGTTTCTAGAAATGATATGGTGCTACCCCACACATCTAGGAAAAAGTATTGCTGCAATTATAAATCTCTATGAGTTATGATTGTAATGTTGTGTGTGGGCTGTTGTGTGTGGGCTGTTTCCTTTTCATAGATCTTGACTAACCTGAACGTCTGAGGTTCCACTATGTTGAGAATAGGCACTGAGGAAATGGAAACATGTCTCATGTCTGCACAGAGAGAGTCTGACGAGAGGATAGTGATCCCAGATCCCAGCTCACCTCTCCCTCCCGCCCCTCGCAGCCCCTCCCAGACGGCTGCCTATCCCCTCCTAGGGGTGCCTTTGTACAGAGAGGGCAGACCCCTTTTGAATTATTCATCTATTCATGAGGCCAGGGTTATTTCTGTCCGCTGTATTGACAGACATGCCATGCTTGTCTTATATGAGTGGAGGGGAGGTGGAGAGTAGGGTAGATGGTGTTTTGTCCTAATGTGTGTCATCCTCAGCCCCTGTGCTCTGAGTGAGGCGGAGGGGTCAGTGCTTCAGAACACCAAATGACTTAACCGCCGCTAAATATACAGAGCTGTCGTGTCTTGAGTTTTGTTTGTATGAAATACTGCTGGTGTATGCTGGTGTGTTGAATGCACTGCATAAAAAGAACAGCGGTACTGTGAAAACTGCTCAAGAGGTTTTGGGCTTTGTGAAACACTACCATATTTCCTGTTGTGTTCTGAAGGGGATTTTTCCACACAATGCCATGGGGCGATTCCATGCAAGCGGGACCGGAATTTGGGGTATCAGATTGTTCTGGCAATTAGCTTATTTTTAGACATATTATTTGTAACAATATACTCTTCAAACTAATCATATTTCCAGAGTGGGCTCTGGGCTCTGGTAGGCTCTGGTACTTTTAATGATATGACCCATTTTATACATATAAATTGACATTATCGATCATTAACCAATCACAGCCCTCCATTAAGATTGCACATTCAGGAAATCACCAGCAGTGAGAGTTCCCTTTAAATGCATTTTCCCATTCACTGTGTTGGTGGTGCCCATAAAATGTATCATAACTTCAGAATTAGCAGAGAGCCCACTGGAAATGGTACTTGTGGAACATATTGTTCCAAACAAAATGTCTTAAAATGAACAACATCAAAAAGGGTGGTTTTGAGATATTATATTACTGTCTTTAGTGTTGAATAAATGAATGTGAACATTTTGTATTTCAAAATCATACTCCATATGTTAAAAAACCCTATAAGGAGTATAATGACAACAAGATGTTGTCTGTATCATGTACGTTTCACAGATCACAGGGTCTGAATAGGTCTAAAAAGTGCATAAAATGGCCACTTTCATCATGATTTTCTCACAAATGGTTTGTGATACAAATGTACAAAAGCATTTAAAGCATTTAGAAAGTTTCCATGTGAGATTTGCCAGGATAATCTGTGACACCAGTCTGCGATTGCCAGGATAATCTGCTCCCGCTGGCGTGGAATCGCCCAATGATGCTTGCCCAGGAGAGGGCGGAGAGAGTTCCCTGGTCTTATCCAATGATGCTTGCCCAGGAGAGGGCGGAGAGAGTTCCCTGGTCTTATCCAATGATGCTTGCCCAGGAGAGGGCGGAGAGAGTTCCCTGGTCTTATCCATTGATGCTTGCCCAGGAGAGGATGGAGAGAGTTTCCTGGTCTTATCCAATGATGCTTGCCCAGGAGAGGGCGGAGATAGTTCCCTGGTCTTATCCATTGCCAGTCTGTCCATTATTAGTCACATATCGGCTCTTCCTCCCCTGATCATAGTAATCCCCCCCTGTTGTTTTATCCTCTCAAAATTCTTTCATCATAACTCAGACACATACCTCTTATTTTCCTCAGACTGCTCCCTTCCTTTCAAGCCTCAAGATAACCTTTTCAAAGTAGCTTAATCCCTTTGAGGGGGGAAATACCCCCTCCTTCAACGCGCCCCTTTAGAGGCAACAGACGACTGCGGGGCAGGGGAACAAAGACGATGCCTGCTTAAAAACACGTTGAAGAACAAAGAGCTGGAAAGAAGAGTTTCTTAACAACAAAGCCCTCATAACACCACTCATAAAATATACTGTGATATTCCACTGACTATGTCTGTGGTACTTACATTTACATGTGAATCAAAGCACAGCCTATAGGTTCATTGAAGGCGGTTCTTGAGCATTCTACATCTCTATCATTTATATTGTATATGTTACCAACTGCAGATACCGTTTGTGTGTGTGTGTGTGTGCATGTTGATGCATTAGTACTAAAAATGAGACATCTCTTGATTCTCTTTGCCAGGGATAGAAAAGACTGTACAAACACCAGGAAATCAGTTCCAATTGATTTTTATTGTAAGCAAGGCTTGAAATGATTCAGTTTTAGTCAAATATTATATCTGTTTGGGCTTTTTTGGCGGTTCATTTGCAGTCTACAAATTATTAGTAATTATGTTCCGGTCCCCACCAAAACATCCGCTCAAGAGTAAAATCGTCCCTCGGCTGAATCTAGTTGATGATCCCTGCTCTACGCTCACCTTCACAGAGGCTGACTACAGTAACTGCACTGTCAAGAGTAAATGCTGCTGGCATATTCACAGTGTTAGCTAATGGAGTGGGGGTCACGTTGGTGTGTGTGTGGGGGGGGGGGTCCTGCAGCGACGGGAGCCGTCAATCATGCCTAAGCCTCTACAGTGCTGACTAGATCCTCTTGTTAGTCCAGAATGCAATCAATCATTTAAAAGCACCCTCACTTTGGGGCGGCACCTTCAATCACTGCAGTGACTTATGAGCCAGCCTCAGCCCAGGGTGATTATCAATCACATACTCCAGGCCAGCCAGCCAGTCAGTCACAGCCAGCCAGTCAGCCAGACATACTGTATTTCAACATGCCCTCTCCATGTGTGCAGGAGTCACATGGTGCCTCAGTGGCGGTGGGTGAGTTCTCCTGCCTCTCACGGATGTCAAATGTGCTTTCATGACTCATCCGCTCTCATGCTTTCCCCTCTCAAGTGGATGTGGTATTTATCATCTGTTATGGTAGTGTATAGCCACTTTCCTGTATGTCACCCTGCTCTTTTTAAGATGTTATCGAAGGCATGGATCACTTGTTAGGGATTGGCAGTGAGGGATGAGGAGAGGGGAGGGGCAACAGCAGCAGATTGGCTGACGTGTTTCAGCTGATTGGTAAAAGGTGGACTAAAGTGGCCTCCTGTTTCCATTTTGAGTTTGGGTCACTGCCTGCCTCAGAACGTTCTGAGGGCCAACTGGCGGCTCATCATTTCCATGATTTCCGGCTCATCATTTCCCCACACACACGTTATTGGTTAGTCTACCCCAGTTCTCTGTAGAGATGCTCAGCTGAGGACGTTAGCAACACATTAATCACTGTCATTTCATTCCATTTTCTGAGGGCTTTTAGCACTGAGTGGAAGTCACTGGATGAAAATGACTGTATATAATGTGTCATAGCTCTAGCCATCCCCAAGAACCCCACTAATCTCAATTGATGATTGGGTACTCATTGCATCAGTGCAGTTTATCCCACCAGGCTCAATTTAGAGGTTGGAAAACAAAGATATTTGCATTAAGCTTCCTTCCTCTGCCAATGTTTCTTCTGTATTTGGATGATATGAAAATCAGTGGCTAGTTACCAGGGGCAGCAGTCCAGTCGGATCAGACTGTGGGAATGTGTGTGCGTGTGTGTGTGTGTGTGTGCTTGCGTGTGTGCGTGCGTGCGTGTGTGTGTGTGTGTGTGTGTGCGTGCGTGTGTGTGTGTGAGCTACCACCTGGTATAGTGTGTTCAGATTACTGTGGCCTGTGGATGTTTTTTTCTGCCTCATCAGTTTTGTTAAACAAAACCAATTCACTAAGATTTGTGATTTTTAAAAATGTTTTCATTGAATAGTTTAAGTCTCTGTAGTGGCTATTTTCACATTCTTTTGCCATCTAGTCTGTGGCCTGGATGAATGTAGGAAGGCATGTAGGCAGCTCAGATTCCTTTATACAGTCATAAATCATTAGACATACTCCAATTGATGTTGTTATAAACTTATTGGAAACAAAGCGTCCATGTTTGAACACTTGTGATTCCACAGTATCACATCACAGTCACATTAAGGATACAGGAGCTTAGGCTGTGTGACTACACCCCTCTGTGGTGTGAGGAGAAAGCTGAATGAGTTACTTCTCAGCATAAGTAGGCCTATGACATTATTACAATTAGTTGAACTGCTTTAGGAGGCCTTGTAATCCTAATGAGAATCAAACAATCATATGCTAACGAGTGCTGCATTTACACGTGCTGTACTTTTACAGACCCAAATGACAATTGGGTTTAGCATTAATATGAAATAAGTTTTGCTGCAACATGGCTTTTACTGGCCAGAAGGACACCAGCTCCAGGAACCCTTCTGTATCTGCTGAGATTAAATGACTTGGGACATTGCAATGGCGCCAAAGGAGATGTCTGCCGTTTTACGATCCAGTAAGTTATTTTGTACCTAATGTTTCTGTCTTAAGACCGAAAAGAGCTTCTAGATATCAGGACAGCGATTACTCACCCCATACTGGAGGAATACTTTTTCTTCAACAACTCGGACGGGAAGGATTTACTTCCGATGCCCAACAAGGCCCCCATCCCCATAATTTGCATGAGAAAGAGACGGAGGTATCGTCGACGAAGATCCGGGTGCCTTGTTAGGATCCGTCGCTGAGAGGGTGATCTATCTTTACCATCGGTCCTATTAGCCAGCGTAAAATCAATCGATAATAAAATAAATAACCTCTATCACGTATATCCTACCAACGGGACATTAAAAACTGGAATATCTTGTGTTTCAGAGTCATGGTAGAACGACAACAGGAATAACATACAGCTGGCGGGATTTAAGCTTTTTCGGCAATATAGAACAGCAGCCTCCGGTAAGACAAGGGGTGGCGGGCTATGTATATTTGTAAACAACAGCCGGAACATGACATCTAAGGAAGTCTCAAGTTTTTGCTAGACCGACGTAGGGTATCTCGTGATAAGCTGTAGACCACACTATTTACCAAGAGAGTTTTCATCTGTAATTTTTGTAGCTGTCTATATACCACCACAAACCGATGCTGGCACTAAGACCGCACTCAATGAGCTGTATACGGCCATAAGTAAACAGGAAAACTTTCAGCCAGAGTCCGTGCTCCTGGTGGCCGGGGACTTTAATGCAGGAAATCTCAAATCAGTTTTACCTTATTTCTACCATCATGTTAAATGTGCAACCAGAGGGGAAAAAACTCTAGACCACCTTTACTCCACACACAAAGATGCGTAAAAAGCACTCCATCGCCCTCCATTTGGCAAATCTGAGCATAATTCTATCACCCTGATTCCTGCATACAAACAAAAACGAAAGCAGGAAGCACCAGTGACTCGGTCAATAAGAAAGTGATCAGATGAAGCAGATGCTAAGCTACAGGACTGCTTTGCTAGCACAGACTGGAATATGTTCTGGGATTCTTCCGATGGCATTGAGGAGTACATCACATCAGTCACTGGCTTTATCAATAAGTACATCGATGACGTCATTCCCCCAGTGACATCTGCACTGAGTTAAAGGGTAGAACTGCCACTTTCATGGAGCGGGACTCTAAACCGAAAGCTTAAAAGAAATCCCGCTACGCCGTCCAATGAACCATCAAACAGGCAAAGCGTCAATACAGGACTAAGATTGAATCATACTACACCAGATCCAACGCTTGTCGGATGTGGCAGGGCTTGCAAACTATTACAGACTACAAAGGGAAGCACAGCCGAGAGCTGCCCAGTGACTCAAGCCTACCAGACGAGCTAAATAACTTCTATGCTCGCTTCGAAGCAAGTAACACTGAAGCACGCATGACAGCATCAGCTGTTCCGGACGACTGTGATCACTCTCTCCGTAGCCGATGTGAGTAAGACCTTTAAACAGGTCAACATTCACAAGGCCGCGGAACCAGATGGATTACCCGGACATATACTCGGAGCATGCACTGACCAACTGGCAAGTGTCTTCACTGACATTTTCAACCTCTCCCTGTCTGAGTCTGTAATACCAACATGTTTCAAGCAGACCACCATAGTCCCTGTGCTCAAGAAGACTAAGGTAACCTGCCTAATTGACAACTGATCTGTAGCACTCACGTCAGTAGCCATGAAGTGGTCATGGCTCACATCAACACCATTATCCCAGAAACCCTAGACACACAATTTGCATACCGCCCCAAAAGATCCACAGATGATGCAATCTCTATTGCACTCCACACGGCCCTTTCCCACCTGGACAAAAGAAACACCTATGTGAGAATTCTATTCATTGACTACATCTCAGCATTCCACACCATAGTGCCCTCAAAGCTAATCACTAAGCTAAGGACCCTGGGATTAAACACCTCCCTCTTCAACTGGATCCTGGACTTCCTGACGGGCCGCCCCCAGGTGGAAAGGGTAGGCAACAACACATCCGCCATGCTGATCCTCAACACAGGGACCCCTTAGGGATGTATGCTCAGTCCCCTCCTGTACTCCCTGTTCACTCATGACTGCATGGACAGGCACGACTCCAACACCATAATTTAAGTTTGTCGATGACACAATCGTGGTAGGCTTGATCACCGACAACGACGAGACAGCCTATAGGGTGGAGATCAGAGATCTGCCAGGACAGCAACCTCTCCCTCAACGTAATCAAGACAAAGGAGATGATTGTGGACTACAGGAAAAGGAGGACCAAGCACGCCCCCATTCTTATCGACAACGGCTGTAGTGGAGCAGGTGGAGAGCTTCAAGTTCCTTGGTGTCCACATAACCAACAAACCTACATGGTTCAGGCACACTAAGACAGTCGTGAAGAGGGCATGACAAAACCTATTCGCCCTCAGGAGACGAAAAGATTTGGCATGTGTCCCATAGATCCTCAAAAGGTTCTACAGCTACACCATCGAGAGCATCCTGAATGGTTGCATCACTACCTGGTATGGCAACTGCTCTGCCTCCGTCTGCAAGGGACTACAGAGGGTAGTGCGTACGGCCCAGTACGTCACTGGGGCCAAGCTTCCTGCCATCCAGGACCTCTATACCAGACAGGTTGACAGAGACAGGCCCTAAAAACTGTCAAAGACTCCAGCCACCCTAGTCATACAGCAGACTGTTCTCTCTGCTACCGCACGGCAAGCGGTACCGGAAAACCAACTCTAGGTCCAAATTTGTATTTTTTATCTTCTTTAGGTATTTTTTTCTTAAAACTGCATTGTTGGTTAAGGGCTTGTAAGTAAGCATTTCACTGTAAGGATTACACCTGTGACAAAACAAATTGATTTGATTTGATCCCTGCCACAGCATACAGCAGCTTATTGTTTCAGCAGTGAACTTGTAACTTACTACATACCCAAAGCATTCAAGCTAAACGATATGACAGTAAAATCCGGTTGTAAAACTGTTGATATGGTGTAAATAAAGTGTAAATAAAGCTTTGGCTGATTGAATAACAGCCCTGTCTGTGTGCTGTGGAGTCATGGAGGATTAGGGAGAGTTAGGAGCTCTTTCTATGCATGCTGAGGCAATTTCACACCTTGTAAATTTAGAGGACTACTCTCTTTATTTTAGTACTTTTTTTAATACTAGATAAACGGGAGTAGGTTCTGAATAAAAGCTGGAACTTACGATGCATAGCACGCCCAGTTCCAGGTTAAGATAAAAATCTAGAGTACTCTTACTAACAATAATATAAATCAGAATACTTTATTTTGCATGTATATCAAACAGAGATGAATTGAAAGCAACTTTATGCCTTAGAAGTAAGAAGGATAATTCAAAAAACTCATCAAAGTTTAATTTGATACCAGGAAATCTACTTGAAGTCATAAATTATGGCATTGTCAAAACCCACACTGCCACGTCCATTATTCTATATAAAGTTTATACCACGTATATATCACCCTATTAAAACCCAAAGATAAAGAGCGGTAGGGTTTGTGCTTTTCACAGGAAAATACTGTGATCCTAAAGGACCATTAGCTGCCTTGTCTGGGAGACCATAATAGTAACAATATGACAGGTTAAGAGGAGAAGTAAAACCCTTGAAATACTACATACATATTTAGCAGTGCTGCACAGTTCAGTAAGCCAAGCAAGACATTTTCTCTTACATTTCCATAAATGAATATATATATAGTACTGTATGATGAAAATCTTTGTAAAGAGAGACAACAAAAAAAGCAGAAATATAGTGTGCATAACTCATTGCAACTAAATCACACTGCTGTAAACGTCTAGCATATACCATACGTATCACAACACCAGCCATGTTGGAAAAAAGTGTTGGCTTGGCTTGCATCTCTCCCACCAAACTATTTATCATGGCTTCCAGATGGGAGCCCTTAAAGCTGGGTTTCATTGCTTCCATTAAGAGGAGCGGCGGAGTAGAGTGGCAGCTCAGCCATCAGCCATCAGCCATCAGCCATCAGCATGCAGGCAGGGCAACACTTCTGGACCGGTGCCAGGAGGATACAATATTGTGATCCTCAGTTCCTTCAGAAAACCCAGCAGCTCCATGTAGCCCTGATCTGATTGACGCTTTGAGAGCTGCAGTTCAAATATTTGCGGAAATGCTGACTCCAAGATGGAGAAATGGGGGATGGTTAAATCAGATTCTAGCAGGGTGTTATACACACCTTCATCAAGGCCAGAGCTGTCGTCCTGGCCCCTGAACCATGCAACTAGGTAATTACACATACGCACACACTATCACTTTACATTCTGACTGGATTATTTCAAACAGATTAGAAAATTGAAGTGGACTAATCTGTTGTTGTTTTTGTTTTACCAAAATGGTCTGCAGTTAACAAGTACACAGTACACCGGGTTTATTTAGCCTAAGTGTAAGATTAAAGAATTGCAAACATTCGCACTTATTATGACTTTGAGTATAAAGAATAGCCCCTAAAAATAGAACGCATATAAATGTTCCTTTCTCCTAGTTGATTTAGATGAAATGCCACTGCATAATTAGGTTTTGGAACAGAAACTATTATGTTGTATGTGTAATTAAAATGCAGTTGTGAGTGGAGTCACAGAGACACACTCCTATGTTCTGTGTTTTCTAGGGTATTGTAACTTTATAATGGGAGTGTGAAGCCTTATTCCTCACTCAACCTTTTCCAAAATGCATAAACTAATCCAAATGGCTTTTTATATTCAACAGACCACTCCATGCCTATGTGTCTGGTGCATTTTAAAATATACATTAGTCTGTGTGAATAATCCAACAAAAGCTGCATTTCCATGACAACGCCCTCCACGCATTCAATATGTAGCCTAACGGTTCACACTGCACATATACATACACATAATTAGCATTCAAACGGCAAAATCCATCTTATTCACGTATAGTAGCTAGAAACATTGGTTTTCACATGTAGCAGCTGTATGGTTCAGAAGGTCTTTGAATAGAATCTCTTGTTTTTTCCCCATCCCAATAAAAAAGTGGTTTAAACGATTCCATAATACACATGCAACTTGTATTTCATTGCTAAAGAGACACAAAACAACACAAGAGAGAGCTCCATTCAAGGATACGGCTGCGTGACATGAGGATGAATACATTAGATGAGTTGAGAGAAGGGAGAGCACAGCACTGGCTGCCTCCCGAGAGAGTTCTGCCACCTCCAAACAGACCACCGATCATCACCAATGACTAAGTCCTAATGGGAAAGCACACAGAGACAGTGTTCTCATTCTCAACAGCACAGAGACATCAACAAATGAATGGATCTGGACTGGGGGGAATGTTCGGTTACAGATGCTGAAATAACGGCTGCACAGCTTACGTAGACATATGCTGCGTCTGCTAAGCCAGTGAATTGAGAAGACCGCTGGTGTATTTGATTTTGCTAGTTGTTAACACTGGAGTCTCTATGTCATGTGGTTGTCACCTGATCAGTGGTTCAAAATGCTCTCTCTCTCTCTCTCTCTCTCTCTCTCTCTCTCTCTCTCTCACGTGCCTTCAGACTGATAGGAGGATGTCATTAACAGTCACACATGGCACATGGTGGTCATGATGAGAGTATCTGGATTCAAATTTTAAAGTGACATGACACGTCAAAGTTAGATCAGGATATGACTGTTTCGCTGTTTACACTAGTTAGGTAGTCTAAACGACTTGTAGAGTCAGCAGTACTAGCTCCTGCACTATATAACCACGTAGAGGAAATTGACACTGCAGTGCTGCGATAAAAGCGAGATGCAAATATCCCCTGTGTTACTTTTGTATAGATTCTATTCCATTTCAAGCGATGAGGCAGTTGTGATGTTGCCCTTCTCTCACGCGGTGGTGATGCAATGGAGTAATGAATCAGTGTCAGCTGACAGCCTCAATAAAACTGAATGGGTTTGTTCCAGCGTTCGCAGAGGTAAACTTCTGAGAAGGTAGGAAGTGATTTTGTTCATCCTTTTTTGGCTCCACTTATGTAGGTGGGTCTCATGCAGATGTGTCTTTGCTTTTGCCTCTGCAGCACAACAGTGTGAGTGGGTGAGAGTCTAACCCACTGGCAAGTTCAGGGGAGAGAATGTGCATCCAAAATGGAGCCCTCTGCCCTATTTAGTACACTACTTTTGACCAGAGCAGTATGGGTAGTGCACTATATAGGGAATGTGTTGCCATTTGAACCACAGTCAGAGGGTAAAATTCCCATCCTCCTGCTGGGTCATCGCCCCAGTCACACAGAAAGCCGTAGGCTCTGTGCTTTTCCGTGCTTTAAATGAGTCTGTCACAATGGGTGGTACCATCAAACCTGCAGCTATTCAATGCTGCCTGAGTGTGTTACTGTATTCCTCACCATCAGAAGATGGGGTCACAGCTTTGGGGCAGACAGCGGCGTCTCAGCATACTGTTTTAAAGTCTGTCAGGAGAGAACGTTTTTGGTGAAATAGGCTCTCCGGTTCACCCATTTGGTTCGGATCACATCCCCCGTCGTGCCTAACTGATTGACAGTGGCATTGAGTTCTCTCCCTACAATGCAGTACCTGACAGCTTTTTCTACAAATCCTAACCCATGTAGAGATAAATGTTCCATTGTTCTATATAATTGCATTCATTACATTTGTTGTTTTGAGGTTTTAGGCTGTGTTTCTGTATAGCACTTTGTGACATGTAAAACTTTTGCTGATGTAAAAAGGGCTTTATAAATACATTTGAGTGAATGATTGAACTTGTGCGAAGCATAATAAAGAAAACACACATTATATTGTTCTTCCAAAGAGGTGACCTAAGGAATCCAAATAATCACTATTCTATAAATACTGTATAAGGCATGAGAAAACCAGAATGTATTCAACTGAGGAATTCTCACTTTGTCATTAGCGCTTGGCTGGTCAGGTCTTAGTTCAGTGCTTCACTCCTGCTGTTGCTCTGTGGGCTCCCGGCACCAGAGGTAGGCCTACACTGCAAAAGAAAATCTGCAATATTTACATATTTATGGGGCAAAGACTGATTTTAGTCTGAATATTTTTAAAGTGAGGGACACTTTTTTATCCAAAGTTATAAGTAGCAGTGTTCAATCTGCTCACAGGGGGTGGTTTTGGTATGGAAATATGCAAAGCCCCTCTTAGCTGTACAGCATGTAGCCTACATTATCCAACTGTGTCAGCCTAGTGCTCCTGGTTAACACTAGCTCCTACTCTCACCATGGTGGAGGAGAGGAGAACTGCTTTGTACTTGTCAACCCAATTATTCCCCCACTGCAACTCCTCCTGCACTACACTGCACTGCACTGCACTGCGCTGCACTGCACTGTAATGTACTGCACTGTACTGTAATGTACTGCACTGCACTCTTTTGTACTGCACTGTACTGTAATGTACTGTAATGTACTGCACTGTACTGTAATGTACTGCACTGCACTGCACTGTAATGTACTGCACAGCACTGTAATGTACTGTAATGTACTGTACTGTACTGTACTGTACTGCACTGCACTGCACTGTACTGTACTAACACTAACAATACATATGGTTTGACGTTTGATGAACACATAATGTTCTGTGTGAGCCACTCCACAATGATTGTCATACAGGAGGTACACTGCGCTCCACACAGATTATACTGTCTGTACAGTAGGTTTATGTTAATGGGCTTCTCTGCCTCTGCATTGAGCTGTCTGGCCACTCCCTCTCTGGAGCCCCATGCAGACTCATTACAACCTGTTTAGACAGCCAATTGATGAATCGATCAATCAGTCAATTAGTCAATCACTCAATTAGGCCCTGGAGGACAGGCCTCATTCTGAGTCTAACATGAGCTCAGCCAATCAGCCAGCATTCCCCCAACTTTCATTTTTTACTTATGATTTTAATCTCTGTGGGTATTGATTGGTTCTGGTCCGTGTGAGGCGATTCTTCCTTCTCCTCGGTTGTCTGCCTCTCTTTGTCCTTCGTCATCTAGATATTTATTGTCCTAAAGCTTTTGGTTTTGTTTTACATGGCGAGTCCATAGTTCCTCTGTCGAGGGATTTGTTGTTCTGCATTGCCTCTCCAAACGACGACCCACTTTACTGCTCTGGAAAGCAGAGTTGCTAGGTTACATAACACTGTTTTATCAAGATGTGAGCAGGATAGTCTTAATATTTTGTCTTTAACATGAATTGCCAGAAAAACACTCATGAATATAAGATGAAAACATATTTTTCTGCAAAATTTGCGCATAGCTGTTGTACCTCACACTGTCTTAAACATTTGCATCTTAAGCAAGTGGGGGATGTCAAATGGATTGCCACAGTAATTTTCTTTGTTAACTCTCCACTACGTTTGATCTCTTTTATATTCTCCTTTAATGAGATTGTATCTGTTTTAATGTCCATCAGTTAAGATACACAGTATATATGCGTTTGTATAAATGAATGTGTGACTTCATGCATTATATACTTAAAACGTCATGCTAATCACATTAGCGCACGTTAGCTCAACCGTCTTGTGGGGAGGACACCGATCCCGTAGAGGATATCACAAACCCACGAGGTGCCTTATTGCTATTTTAAACTGGTTACCCACGTAATTAGAGCAGTAACAATGCATGTTTTGTCTTACCCGTGGTATACGGTCTAATATACCACGGCTGTCAGCCAATTAGCATTCAGGGCTTGAACCACCCAGTACATAAAGTGGTTTACATAATACATACTGTAGCCTACATCTAGTACACATGCACAATTTCAGTGCAGATCACCCACATCAGCTTCTAGTCTCAGGTCAGCTATACTGTCCAGTATATACGGATCCAGCGTTAGCCTCATGTTGCCCCGGCTGTGCATATAACCTCCCTGCCACCTGGACAAGATTTCACATCTCACGTGACATCGGATCTCTCTCATATTCATGGGCCTGCTCATGCATGCTAACCAATCAGGATGAGTTCTAAGGCATTTCTCAGCAGCTGCCCAGGATGTCGTTCCACATGTACGCATCACATGGAAAGAGAAGCAGGGAGATTAGGATGGTCTTCCTGCTCTGAACCAATGGAACGCTGCACTGATTATAAACAGACCAGAGAGGGAGATGGGCCCAGGTAAATGTGTATGGCTGATGTAAATATTTTAAGACAATTTCAAAACCTGATGCTAGTAACAGATGGAGGCTGGATGTAATTTCCTGGGCTCAGAGATCAGCAATGTATGTTGTTGACCTGCTGAGTGCTGGTGGATGTGTGTGGTGTGCTTGTTGTGTGAAAATGTGTCAAATTTGTAAAAATCGATTAAAAAGAGTGTGTGTTAAAAGAAAGGATGAAAGTCAGCCCGATTGAGCAGGTAGATGAGAGCAAGGTAATGGAAGAGAGAGTGAAGTGAGAGAAGTTAGAGACAGATAGAATTTGAGACATGGCACTGTGGTGAATCTTTAAAACGTGATCTCATTTGGAGTCTTACAAAGCTAAGTGCCCACAATACATAAACAATGGGGTATTGCAATTTCAACAGGCCCAATGGTAACACGCAGCTCTTGGGGATGTCTCTTACCAGAATAATGCTGAGTGTCAGTTTTAGTACAGTTCAAGAGCAGCAACAGTCAGCATGGAGCACCCAGAGTGATTTTAGTTCAGTGTTGTGGAGAGACTCCGGGAACCTCCAGCCATTCGCTTTCATTAAACGTCCCCTCATTACGCAGGACGTAATTGCATTGTAGATCATTTAAGCCAGCATAAATCATGTGAATGTGCTCGTACTTGGGGACATCCACAAAAAAAAATATTCTACCAGACAGTGTATCCCACATATCTTGACTAGACTACTATTAATGTTCCGTTTTGCCTTGTAGCGTCCTCTGACTAAAAACATGAAGTTCACAACTGAGCTGAATTGTAGACCTCCTTACTACAAGGGAAAACCAAACTCAAATACGTAAACCAACGAAACAAAACATATTTAAAGTTGCTTTTACTGACTGTCTTCTGTTCTTTCCCTTTTATGTCTCAGACACATTGAGAACTGGACTGGCCTGCAGACCCTGAAGGATGTGGACATGGAGCTGTACACTGGACTTCAGAGACTGTGAGTGTCTACTTGGGGAGAAGCACACCTCATTAATAAACCACTGATGTGTGTTTTCTGCAGAGCCCACTGTTGCTCTAGCCATGAAAGCATACCATATAGCTGTGAGACCATGGGGCTGTGTCATCCTGACCTGAACATGCTACAGATGTAGGATCTTAATTTGATCACTCTTTTGTTGCAGAGACTTTTCCTGCACAGCAGGAAATGCAAACTTGTAGTGCATTTGATTCTTTAAAAGGATTCTAAAGATTTTAATTTTGACTTTGACATTTCTGACTTGATTTGCCCTAACAAAACATGTACACTATATATACAAAAGTATGTGGACACCCCTTCAAATTAGTTGATTCGGCTATTTCAGCCCCACCCGTTGCTGACAGGTAAATAAAATCGAGCACACAGCAATGCAATCCCCATAGACATACATTGGCAGTACAATGGACTTACTGAAGAGCTCAATGACTTTCAATGTGTCACTGTCATAGGATGCCACCTTTCCAACAAGTCAGTTCGTCAACTTTCTCACTACCAAGTTACAAACTGCCACTGGAAGAACGGTCAGCACAAGAACTGTTCGTCCTGGTGCATCATGAAATGGGTTTCCATGGCCGAGCAGCCGCACACAAGCTTAAGATCACCATGAGTGGTGTAAAGCTTGCCGCCATTGGACTCTGAAGCAGTGGAAATGCATTCTCTGGAGTGATGAATCACGTTTCACCGTCTGGCAGTCCGACGGACAAATCTGGGTTTGGCGGATGCCAGGAAAACACTACCTGCCCCAATGCATAGGGCCAACTGTAAAGTTTGGTGGAGGAGTAATAAGGGTCTGGGCTGTTTTTCATGGTTCGGGCTAGGCCCCTTAGTTCCAGCGAAGGGAAATCTTAACGCTACAGCATTCAATGATATTGTAGACAATTCTGTGGAAGAACTTGACTGGCCTGCAACGAACTCTGACCTTAACCCCACCGAACACCTTTGGGATTAATTGGAAGATCACCCAACATCACTGCTCGACCTCAGTAATGCTCTTGTGGCTGAATGGAAGCAAGTTCAAAGTGTAGGCTGTTATAGCAGTGAAGGGGGGACCAACTTCATATTAATGCCCATGATTTTGGAATGAGATGTTCGACGAGCAGGTGTCCACATACTTTTGGTCATGTAGTGTATCAACCCCTATTAAAATGTCCATGAATTATAGTCTACATACAATTTCAAATTTCCTGTTGCTGCAGAATTATGTTCCTGCTGTAGCAAACTTGCTCAAATTAAGATCCTGTCTGTATATGCAAGACATACTTAATGTTATACAATGACCCACCTAACCCAACACATAGTGACATGGCACCCGGTCTGTTGGGCACACATACTCCATCAGTACTATTGACTACTAGCGGTGGCTTATATTGCAGGCATGTTTATTTTAATGCACTGCGGCATGCCTCAAACAACAGCACCTCCCTACGGCCCATTTTACACTGATCAAATGACGCTGGAATAGCAGCCAGGACATTTAATTAGGTCCCCTTTCCCTTTCCTTTCCCTAAACACCCCTGGCCAAACCCTCCTATACAGTAAATCGGATTCCTTCCCCCCATGTCCACTACCCACCCTCAGCCATCCTGGTCTCTCTGGACCTGTGGGCAATACTCCCCTCTGGCATGGTGATGGTATCCTGTAGTCTCTATCCCAGTCTCTTCCAGTCTCCCAGGCTCCTCCAGGCTCACCCGTTCCTCAGTCTCGCCCTGCCCCCAGTCTCCTCCAGTCTCCTCCATTCTCCCCAATCTCCTCCAGTCTCTTCCAGCAACCTCCAGCTCCCAGTCTCCTCCTGTCGTCCCAGTCTCCTCAGTCTCCTAAAGTCTCCACAGTCTCCTCTAGTCTCCTCCAGTCTTCCTCAGCCTCCCTCAGTATACCCAGGCTCCAGTCTCCTCCAGTCTCCCCAGTCTCCTCCAGTCTCCTCCCGTCTCCTCCAGTTTCCTCCAGTCTCTCAGGCTCCTCCAGTCTCGCCCGCTCCTCAGTCTCGCCCTGCCATCAGGCTCATCTAGTCTCCCCAGTCTCCTCCAGTCTTCTCCAGTCTCCTCCGTCCCAGTCTCCTCCAGGCTCCTCTAGTCTCCTCCAGTCTCGCCCGGTCCCCAGTCTTGCTTGGCCCCCATTCTCCCCCAGTTTCCTCCAGTCTCCCCCAGTCTCCCCCAGTTTCTCCAGTCTCCTCCAGTCTCCAGTTTCTCCAGTCTCCCAGTCTCCTCCACACCCCAATTTCCTCCAGCATCTTCAAGCATCCTCCAGCCCCCAGTCTCCTCCTGTCGTCCCAGCCTCCTAAAGTCTTCACAGTCTCCTCTAGTCTCCTCCAGTCTCCCCTAGTCTCCTCCAGTCTCCCCTAGTCTCCTCCAGTCTCCTCTAGTCTCCTCCAGTCGCCCCTAGTCTCCTCCAGTCTCCTCTAGTCTTCTCCAGTCTCCCCTAGTCTCCTCCAGTCTCCCCTAGTCTCCTCCAGTCTCCCCTAGTCTCCTCCAGTCTCCTCTAGTATCCTCCTGTCTCCCCTAGTCTTCTCCAGTCTCCCCTAGTCTCCTCCAGTCTCCCCTAGTCTCCTCCAGTCTCCCCTAGTCTCCTCCAATGTAACCACTGGTCCTATTAGGGGAGGCCCAGAGCACTTGAACAGGGCTGATTAACAGCTCCTCTCATTAGCATCAGGCTCACCTGGAGTGGGCCCTGGCTCCTCTGCTGCCTCCCTCCCCTCCCCTACCTCCCCTCCGTCTCCTCCACAGCAGTTCAGGGCCAGGTGATTTGGATGACTCACCAGAGAGTGAGCAGCCCAGGCAGTGCCAGAGCAGGAGCTACTCTGGGCCCACATTGGGTCAGCCTCATGTGCCTTAGAGCCTCAGCCAGCCCACCTTGATGATTCATTTTAATATTTGAGTACAAGCAACAGGGGACATGTGACACGTCTGCGTTGGCTGTCTTCACTCCCAGGTCCTTATGTGTCTGACCTTGACCACATTGTATTCCCCACTGGGCTGCCCTTGTTTAAGCCAAATTCAATATTGCGGAATACTTGTCTTAACATGTCCATTTGGCTTACCATACACCCAGTGTTATAGTTGCACATCGGTGTTAGCTACACAGTGTGACGCCATCAGGACTGTTCTGATGTAATCATTCTCTCAGATGGATTCTAATGAAAAGAGACGCGTGTTCAGAGCAAATAAACAGCTTGCAGATGCCCATGATAAAAATGGATTCAATATACATAATTGATCTTAGCTCCTTGTGAAGCTAGCTGAGGAGCGAGAGAGAAGATGCAGGCTCTTGATACTATCCTGATCGTAATGATGGCCCGTGAGGAGGGAGAGGAGCAGGGGCGACGAGCCGGAAGATAAGATTCGATGACTTTTAGAATGCCTCCCTATTTACCCCAAACGTTGCCGGTTGCGAGCCACGTTTAAAAGAAACTCCTTTACATGCTTCCAGTGAGTGCACTGCTATCACAGCCGGTTTTTAACTGCAAATGAGGAATTCGTGAGAACATATCTCCGACCAATCAGCAGACAATTGCAGTTTCTGTGATGTTTGTGCGACCTGCGTGCCTACTCCTTAGTGTGGGTAGAGCCAAAAAAACACTGTGCAACCCTGGTTTCCATGGACACACTGTCAGGACTGTGTTGGTGGTTTTAATTATGGAATAGCATTTTATTTTCCTTTAATTTATCCGTAAACGTAGGAGGTGGTGTCTTTCAGTATCAACAATTGTAACCTATTTCCTGTGTGTACTTATTTCCATGTGAGTGTCTGACCGTAACATATACACTACCATTCAAAAGTTTGGACACACATACTCATTCAAGGGTTTTTCTTTCTTTTTTTTCTTTTTTTACCATTTTCCACATTGTAGAGTAATCACATTGTAGACATCTACACTATGAAATAACCCATATGGAATCATGTAGTAACCAAAAGAGTATTCAACAAATCAAAATAAATTTTATGTTTTACTTTCTCCCAAGCCACCCTTTGCCTTGATGACAGCTTTGCACACCATTGGCATTCTCTCAACCAGCTTCACCTGGAATGCTTTTCCAACAATCTTGAAGGAGTTCACACATATGCTGAGCACTTGTTGGCTGCTTTTCGTTCGCTCTGCGGTCCAACTCATCCCAAACCATCTCAATTCAGTTGAGGTCGGGTGATTGTGGAGGCCAGGTCATCTGATGCAGCACTCCATCACTCTCCTGCTTGGTCAAATAGCCCTTACACAGCCTGGAGGTGTGCTGCGTCATTGTCGTGTTGAAAAACAAATGATAGTCCCACTAAGCGCAAACCAGGTGGGATAGCATATCGCTGCAGAATGCTGTGGTAGCCATGCTGGTTAAGCGTGCCTTGAATTCTAAATAAATCACAGACACTGTACCAGCAAATCACCCCCACACCATCACACCTCCTCCTCCATGCTTTACAGTGGGAACCACACATGCAGAGATCATCCATTCACCTACTCTGCGTCTCACAAAGACACAGCAGTTAGAATCAAAAATCTCAAATTTGGACTCATCCAACCAAAGGACAGATTTCCACCAGTCTAATGTCCATTGCTCAGGTTTCTTGGCCCAAGCAAGTCTCTTCTTATTATTGGTGTCCTTTAGTAATGGTTTCTTTGCAGCAATTTGACAATAAATCCCTGATTCACACAGCGAACAGTACAAATAAAGAAAAACCCTTGAATGAGTAGGTCCAAACTGTTGACTGGTAGTGTATTACATGCCTTACATTCTGTGACACTGTGTGTCTTTTCCAGAACGATCATGAACGGCAACCTGCGCGGTATCCAGGCCAGAGCCTTCTCCCAGAACCCCCACCTCCGCTACATGTGAGTGGTGTTACTGTTACCTCCATCTCTCTCTCTCTCTCTCTCTCTCTTTATTTCGCTCTCTCTCTCTCTTTATTTCTCTCTCCCTCCCTCTCTCTCTCTCTCTCTCTAGGAGTCTGTTACTGTTAAACACAGATGAGAATATACAGTACATCACATCCCCTCTTCGTGTGGATTCTCCCCCTCAATGACCTTTGACCGGCTGCTTTGTTCACAGTTCACAGCCCTCTGACTCTCCCTCTTACTGACTGATCTTCCTTTGACAGCAAGATCTTCAGATTGACTAGGCCACATATTAACCAAGGCATGTGGAGTTTAGATAAGTTTAGCACAACCTAGAGACCATCACCACAGCCATTTCTACTGAATATGCAGGCGTCCCATTCCACATGGGGCCCACAAACCACTCTAGCGCAGTCCCTGTCCCATTCCAGGCATACAGTATCCTAACATACATAATTCACCCCTCCTCTACAGGAAGTAGTGTGCTCCCGCTGCAGTGATATCCTAGTCCCAGGCTGCATTTCAAATAGCACTCTATTCCCTTTATAGTGCTCTTCTTTTGACCATGGCCCTGGTTAAAATAAGTGTACTATAAAGGGAATAGGGTGCCATTTGGGACTCAGCCCCCAGTTCAGTTAAAGTACAATGCCTGGGCTGCTTCACACACGGCTGAACACAGTTCCACCATGTTATGGTTGCTGTGTCTGTTCATAATGTATATATGTGGTTTGTAAGATAGGCTGGGCCTCCAAGCAGATGCATTTATTCCATTCGATCTTTCAATATGTATACACTCCTCACTAGCAGTGTACATATTCAGAATGAACCCAATTTCAGGTTGGTGAAAAGTGCAGTGGTTTGTGTTAAGAGTGAGGGAAGGGGAGGTGGTTTGGGGACTATATGCAAGGGCTGAGTGGCACCGCTAGCGAAGTGTTGCTGATTTCCATAATAAAGGTGAGACTTCTTGAGTGTGACAGCGCTGTTATTTCCCAATTTTCCCAGAGTAAACAGTGAGGAAGAAATTGAATAGCAGTCTACTACCTGGAGTCACCAGTCTGTAATCTCAGCTGTCAATCACACACTTCAGTTCAGCAGTCCCATGTCTTTTGAGGTATTCATCACTGTTCTTGTGTATGTTTGTTCGTATATATGTATGTACATTTTCGTGTGAGTGGCTACACATGAAAGTTCATGTGTGTAGGGAAAAATAGTAAGAAAACTGTGTGTGTCTGTGTGTGAAAGAGAGAGTGTGCGTGCACGCGTGCGTGCAACTCTTTATCTTATTTTACAAGATTCAGGGAAGCTGGCCTTGACTAGAATGCGTAACAGTGTCCCGTGCAGTGTAACTATGAGAGACCGAGATCTGGAGTCGACTCCATCATCTCTTCATGTGATAACGGGAAGGACAGTCATTAAAATACCCACCTTTCACTGTCCACTGTCTCAAACAGAGCAGATGGACATGCTAATGGGCTCTCATTATAAAGGATGATAGGATGATGGCTGAAGAAGGCCACACATGCCCCATACTGTACACGTCTACCTCTGGAGCTGCAAGGACTCGGGTTATAGAGCTGGAGGTTCTAGAGAGTCATCTATGCACCTTAGATCTATGCACCCTGTTATAGAGGGAAGTGTTTTATTACAGCTCTCCTTGTGCTTAGTGGACAATGTCTTTCACGCTGCGCTGGGTTTTATGTAGAGAAAACCCTAGATTTCCAGAGCGGTCATTCACATCACGGTCATATGGGCCAGCCCAGGAGCAGTGTGGGAGCAGGCTCCCTATGCTTTGTGTCACAAGCATTCCATCTAAATTATCCCATAAATCAGCTCAGTGCTTGCCTGGCTGCCCAGACTCCTTGCTCCAGCCAAACGCCACACCACGCACACAGCCGTTAGTTTCTTCGGATTTGAGTCCGGATTTGAGTACCTCCCCGACCCTTCACCGAATGTGAACACATTCGGGGCTGTCTTTGATACGATCCAATCGCTGATGACTTTGTTTTGTACATTGCCCCTTGTGCCCCTCCTCACAACGAACGGCTTCAATGATGTCAGTCTCGGTACTAAATATGCAGCGAGCGGCAGAGCAGTGGAAGAATTTAGTGTGAGTCGTCAGGCTAGCTCAGTGCAGCAGGGCCTCAGCTCCACAGGAGCATAAATAGCATAAATAGCTAACTCCTGGCAAGCTGGGAATGGTAAAGATACATTCTATTGTGGGCTTGAGAAATGTACAGTAAATTTTCCATCATTTCATTTGAGCTATATGTTATTTAAGTTATTGTATTGGGTTTAAATCAATTTGATCTGCAATTCTATATTATATATATTTGTATTAATATTTGTTTTCTCTTGGACCTGAATGTTCTTTGACCCACAGTGCATTCCTATAAACGGTGCTTGACTTGGGCAGGAGCTCACCGGAGTTGAGTACCGGCACCTCTTAATGTTCTACTGTTTCTGTTCCTCTTATAGAATACAAATACTGTGGAGTTCCTGCACCTAAATACAAACAGTACTGGCACCCAAAATGAGTACAGTACCAGCACCTTTTTCAGTCCGAGGTCAAACACTGGTTGTAAACACATACAGAGGGTCCCACTATCAGTCGTTTATTCAAGGCCTTTATCCTGAAATGGATGGAAATGGGCTCTCAACTGTTCTAGACAAAAGACAATGGAATCAATACCAAAGCTCTCTGCGTTTGAACTTACATTGCCCAACCTGTTTTTGAAGTCTAAGGTTCATTTCTTGTGTCTCCTACAATGTGTGGCAGTAATGTAAGGTTGCTGTCTGGATTTCTTCAGGTCCATCTTTTTTATCCCTTGATATGAGAGGACAACCAATATGCAGTATCTTGAGGGATCATTGTCAGGGGGAAGTTGTAAAGGTTATTCCCTCCAGTAGTGGAGGAGGGAGACCAAAGAGTCACTCTCATTAAATCTTCTCAACCCTATGCCGTGTGTCTTCACACTGAAATGTCACTTACATAGTGACTTCCAGGGATGAAACGCCCCCACCAGCCCACACAGGGCATTCTCTCGCTATCTCTCTTTCAGTCTCTCTTTCTCCCTCTCGCTATCTCTCTTTCTGTCTCTCTTTCTCCCTCTCGTACTCTCTCTCTATCTCTCTCCCTGATGTGACAGCCTACAGGGAGGAGGTCAGAGACTTAGCAGTGTTGTGCCAGGTCAACAACCTCTCCCTCAACATCAGTAAAACCAAGGAGCTGATCGTGGACTATAGGAGAAAAGAGGGGAGAGTACGCCCCCATCCACATCGACGGTGCTGTACTGGAGCGTGTCGAGAGTTTCCAGTTCCTTGGCATCCACATCACTAAGGAATTAACATGGTCCACGCACACCACAACAGTCGTGAAGAGGACACGGTAGTGCCTAGTTTCCCTCAGGAGGCTGAAAAGATTTGGCGTGGGCCCTTGGATCCTCAAACATTTCTACAGATGCACCATCGAGATCATCTTGACTGGCTGCATGACTGCTTGATATGGCAAATTCCTTGACCGGAAAAACGCTAGAGGGTGGTGTGGACTGCCCACTACATCACTGGGGCTGAGCTCCTTGCCATCCAGGATCTCTATACCAGGCGGTGTCAGAGGAAGGCCTGGAAAATTGCCAAAGACTCCAGCCAACCAAGCCACTGTTCACTCCGCTAATGTCCTACAAATGGTACTAGAGAATTAGCTTTCAGACCAACATGCACCGAGACAGCTTCTACCCCCAAGCTACTAAATAGCCATAAGACTGCTAAATAGTTAATTAATGGTCTCCCGGAATATCTGCACTTGTACTGATCCTACGCACACTCACTAGTCTATATATGCACACTAAATAGTGTACACACTCACTCACACACACGACATTGACACTCCCACACAAAACCCACACACATGTAACACACACACACATACCGATACAACACAAACACACACTCACACACGTACACACATACAGTATACACACATATACAGTGCCTTCGGAAAGTATTCAGACCAATTGATTTCTTCCACTTTTTTTCCATTTTTTCTCTCTGTACTTTGCTCCATTCATCTTTGCTTCGATCCTAACTAGTCTCCCAGTCCCTGCCACTGAAAAACATCCCACAGCATCATGCTGCCACCACTATGCCTCACCGTAGGGATGGTGCCAGGTTTCCTCCAGACGTGACGCTTGGCTTTCAGGCCAAAGAATTCAATCTTGCCTACATCAGACCAGAGAATCTTGTTTGCCATGGTCTGAGAGTCTTTAGGTGCCTTTTGGCAAACTGCAAGCGGGCTGTCATGTGCCTTTTACTAAGGAGTGGCTTCTGTCTGGCCACTCTACCATAAAGGCCTGATTGGTGGAGGGCTGCAGAGATGGTTGTCCTTCTGGAAGGTTCTCCCATTTACACAGAGGAACTCTAGAGCTCTGTTAGAGCATAGCGTTCTTGGTCACCTCCCTGACCAAGGCCCTTCTCCCCCGATTTCTCAGTTTGGCCGGGCGACCAGCTCTAGGAATAGTTTTGGTGGTTTCAAACTTCTTCCATTTAAGAATTATGGAGGCCAATGTGTTTTTGGGGACCTTCCCCAGATCTGTGCCTCGACACAATCCTGTTTTGGAGCTCTATAGACAATTCCTTTGACCTCATGGCTTGGGTTTTACTCTGACATGCACTGTCAACCGTGGGACCTTATATAGACAGGTGTGTGCCTTTCCAAATCATGTCCAATCAATTGAATTTAACACAGGTGGACTCCAATCAAGTTGTGAAACATCTCAAGGATGATCAATGGAAACAGGATGCACCTGAGCTCAATTTCGAGTCTCATAGCAAAGGGTGTGAATACTTATGTAAATAAGTTATTTTCATTTTGTTTTTTTGTAGGGGCTGATTTGTAGGGGTCCAGATATCGATCTGGTACTGGTACTTCCTGTATATAGCTCCACATTGATCTGGTACTGGTACTCCCTGTATATAGCTCCACATTGATCTGGTACTGGTACTCCCTGTATATAGCTCCACATTGATCTGGTACTGGTACTCCCTGTATATAGCTCTACATTGATCTGGTACTGGTACTCCCTGTATATAGCTCCACATTGATCTGGTACTGGTACTCCCTGTATATAGCTCCACATTGATCTAGTACTGGTACATCCTGTATATAGCTCCATTCTTGTGTATTTTATTTAATTCCTCTTGTTACAATTTTTTATTTTTACAATTATTTTTAAACTCTGCATCGTTGGGAAGGGCTCATAAGAAAGCATTTCACGGTAGTCTACACACGTTATATTCGGTGCATGTGACAATAATATATATATATATTTTTTATCTATCTATCTATCTCCTCTTCCTGCTTTTGCCATGGTCCTTGTTGCAATGGCTCAGCCTTCTTCATCTATTTTTCTACTTTGTTCCCCCCCCCCTCCCCCGTTTAAGAACCTTCCTCAGCTGCTGAAATGACATTGCTTATTATTCATGTCGGGCGTTGATATAGCCGATGCCTACAATCAGTATGCTTCTCACGGGAAAGAGAGAGGGAGAGGGCCAGAAAAAGTCCACCTCCGCTGTGTGACTGTCCCACTGAATCTGTCCCTCTCTGCAGAATGAGGGATCTCTTTGACAACCTCTTGAGTCAGTTACCCAGCTTTCCTTGACCTGTCTGTCCTAGTGCTGTTCCTGTACACACATATGTACACCATAGCTGTCTGTTTAGTCTTGATGTGCAGCCCTGTGACAACATGAACTGTGACTGTTAGCTGGGAATCCCATCAATCCAATCGGCTCCTACAGATGTAGAATCTAAATTTGATCACCCTGTTGCAGGAGAAAATTCCTGTATGCAGGAAATGTTCAACTTGTTGTGTATTTGAGATTTGAAATGGCTTCTGAAGTGTTTAATTTACACTGAAATTCAGATTTGATTTTCCCTATCGAAAAATATATCAACCCCTACCAAAAATGTCCATTGACTATAATCCACATAATAATTCACATTTCCTGTTGCTGCAGGATTTCTTTCCTGCTGTAGAAAATAAAGATCCCATATCCACAGAAAATGGTTCATAATGTTCTACTATATAAAGGAGTGTATGTGATGCCACAGTCTTTTAACAGTTTTGAATTTATGGAGGTATTTGCACCTTAAATGATGAAGTGTGTGTAAGTGTGTCTACTGATAATACTGTGCACGTTGTGCAATCTATGCATCTGTGCTTACACAGCAAATACCATGCAAATGTTGGCAAACCACATCATATGGAATGTGTTGTGTGATATCACTGGTACTGAATACAACAGTTATTTATTAGCGTAAGAACAGATTTGAATCATTCCACATTTACACTATATAGCAGAACCATACAAAGATACACAAACACCCGTGGCGGTCGGTGCCGTTTAAGATGAGGGCATGGACTTATTTCTATTACAGCATATTGGATGACTGTCATTCATATTACATTCACCCAGGTCAATGTAACATTGATAGGTTAAGGCTACTATATGATACTCCAATTTTCCCTATACCCATCATGATGTTACCACAACCTGGCCTACGAATAAGCTTTTAAAACGTAGGTGCACAGGTTGAGAGAAATATTTTAGTAATCAAGGTGACAGACAGTGACACATTCATTACCGTCTTGCACACTCTGGTCTGCATCTACCTGATCTAGGGTGTTGCAAACTAAAGTTTCTGTTGGACAAATTCAGGTCTTTTCATCCCCGTTTTGTTCCTTTTGCTTCCGATTAAGAAAAGATTTTCAACAGAATCAGCAGAATGAATACACCCCTGATCACCTGCAAACCCAGTTCACTTTCATAGCAGCCACGTACAAACAGCATCATCACTTTGATTGTTATATTATTTCTTATCGCACCTACACACTCTCCTTCTCTCACCTTTTCCCTTTACTTGTGGACTCCAGGCGAAAAAACCTTTCCAAGCCAAACCTTCATACCATAACCGCTAACCGCTACACACAGCATACATCGTTGTCACCATATTAGCTAATTTCATAGTCAACATAGCTAATAGAACTAATGCGTTAGTAAACACTCAACAATCATGCAGTAATGTGTAAAGCAAGCAGTTTATTTCCTCCTCTGAGGAGCCTCCAGTGACACACACACAGGCACAAATACAGTAGGTGCCCTACTTCAGTCTGTAACCAATGTTTAGGGGAAATAGCTCTTGGTTGCCTCCCCTAATTGACATTTATCGCGCAGTGATTTTCTTGAAATATTGTTGCAAGGACACTTATTACTCAATAATCACCTTGCAATTCTCCAAAGATGGCTTTTTATCGTCACTGTTTAGGGCTGGGTTCCTCAACTGGTGGCCAGCGGGATGAATTTGGCCCACTGATGATTTTATTTTGCCCCAAGTTTTCTGAGCCAAAAATACATGTTTCATTATTGGACTTTAAAGACTGTAAAAACACAAGAAATCCGCTCCAAGTGATTTTAATTTGGAAATCTGTTTCACAGTATTCCCATACTTGATAGAAAGATGTGATTATATACAAATGTAAGAAGGGTCAGAATTTTTTATGTTTTAGTCAAATATTATATGTGTTGGCTTCTTGCGGTCAATTTGCAGTCTACAAATTATTTGTAATTATGTTCCAGCCTCCTGACCATCCACTCAAGAAAAAATCAGCATGTGTCTGAATCTAGTTCATGATCTCTGGTCTGGGGGAAGCACATCCGAGATGGATATGCCCACTTTGAAATGCGTTGAGGCCAGAATCTAAATCATGAGATTGAGATTTCTTTCATAATTCTGCCACAGTATCTGGTGGCTGTGTTTCTAATTTGGCACCACAGGAATAAACATTTTAACATGTTCCTTCATGGGTGATAAATGCATGATGTTTATGATTTGCAGGTTTTGAATATGGGCCATGGCTGTTTGATGTTTGGGGGTGGATCAGGCTGCTGTGTGTGTGTGTGTGTCTGTGTGAGTGTGTGTGTGTGTGTGTGTGTGTGTGTGTGTTTCCGCGTGTGTCTGCGTGTGTCTGCGTGTGTGTGTGTGTTCCCTTTAGAGTCACCATTGCACAAGATTAAAGAGTCATTAGGCTCCCACAGTACCCTACCGTACCACAGTAAAAGATCAGTCTCATGACCCATGGTTATATATGGCTGTGAAAGACTGGGGACCAACCACTAGGTAATTCATGCCAAGGATTGATATGGAGTAGAATGAAATGGAAACAGCGTCTGTACAGTCTGTACATTTGACTTATTTGTCTCTTGAGTAACCAGATTTAGGCGCATGAACACTGGGGCGTATTTCTTTCTGTCAATCTTTCTGTCTCGTTTAAATCTCCTCTCTGTTCGCTCTGTCTTACTCTCTCCCCGTCTCTTTCTCTGAACAAATCTCCTTGCATCTGCTGTCACCCGTGTGCTCTTTTACCACAGGGGTGATCACAGCAGGAACCTCTCACGCGGGACGACTTGGCAGGGCACAGGAGTTGAGCTGAAAATGAATTTGACTTTATCACACTCTCCCCATTGTGCCTCATCGCCATGTATAAGTAAAACGCTATGATCTTTCTTTAAGGATGGGTGATAGAACGTTTAAGGCTGTAATTGGCTTTTTATGTGAGGCCTGGCGTTATTGTTCAACGGTAATCAGTGTCTGTGAACTCTCTCCACGGCTCGTTCTCAGACAAGGCCACACTATTACAGAGGGAGAGTGAGCGGTGGATGGCGGGAGGGATGGAGAGGGGGATGGAGTAGAAGAATGAAGACGGGGGTGGAGGAAGAGATGCAGCTTAACGAAAGTAGCGTCTTCTTCCGCCACTAGAGTTGATTAGATCAGGTGTGTTGGTGGATGTGTGTGTTTGTACACGTGAGTGTGTGTGAGTGAGTATTGTATCTCTGGAGTGATGTGTCACTGCATTATCTTTCAGTTGGAGCGGTGGATCCTGATGCCTGTGTGGGCGGTTGCTCTAGAATGTTGGCGGTGTGCGTAGAGAAGGTTACTGAGTTCCCTTTGGCCATCTCTCACCTCACTCCCACGGCCCAAGCTGTTCTAGCCGTAGTGGTAGATGTAGCCTGTAGTGAAGCGTGCTCTGTGCTGCTCCACAGGTGCCTGTTCTGCATGCGGGGGATGAGAGGGCCAGCCAGGGATAGCGGGATAAGTTGACAAGTCCCTTCTGACCACCCCAATAGTTTATGTTCAGATCACATCAGAGAGATCTGTACCGCAGCGAGAACAGCTTTCACTACTTAGTGCGGCCCCCTGAAGTGGCACTTATCAGCTGTATGCAAGGTCGCCTTTTTGTTGTCTTAGTAATGCCTCATCATCGCTCCAACCCCCTCTTGTCTCACATCTGTGTAGCAGAGGTTCTGTTGTCTTTTCAACCTGTAGGTCTGATGTCTGATTGGAGGTTAACTTTATAGTAATACTATTGGTCAACAACTTAGATTTTTTATCCAAGCAACTCAGGGTGTTTTCACATTTGGTCCCTTTCAGCCAATTTTTGTGAACTCAGTGCAGTTTGTTTCATTTTTTGTGTGCAGTTTGAACACTCCAAAGGAACTCAGACCCCTCAAAAGAGCCCCCGAATCTAACCAAAACTGAGTTCGGTTCACTTGAATTCTGCGGTCTGGGTCCCTTTTTTAGGGTAATGTGAACACAAAGCTCCCCAAGTTCGCTTTTCATTATTCCCGCATCACACACTAGACTACAGCAACACCATTTCCCCTGCCATAGCCCCTCACATTGGTGCCAGAGAGAAAATGATGGTGAAAAAAAGAGAGAAAATGATGATGAAAAAAAGAGAGAAAATTATGATGTATAGGTTCGGGATTGTCAAGGATGCACAGACATTCTCAAATATTTTTTGAATTTTTAGTTTAGATTATATTTTTGCAATATGTGATCTATAGCCTAAGAGAGTTTCATAAGCTGTTTATTCTATTGGGGGGTTTGAATAGTGTGAGAAGATAACAACATATGTGACACGCTCTATCATAATAAGTCAGAAGTTGCTATGACTAATTTACATATAAATTGTGTTTTTTTTAATAAAATAATGACTTTGTTTTCATAATCTGTATGTATTATCACCAAAATATAGTGTTTAATCTTTTAAAGGATGAAACATAGCAACGGAGCACTTTCACATCGGTTTGGTGGATGCTAGCTTGTAACACATCACATCAGGCTTTCGCAGCACTATTTTATCGGCACAATCAAAACCCTCCCCTATTCTTAAATCATGAATGAATTACAAAATAGCTAGCTAGCTATTTTTAATCAAGCTACATCATCCTATTCAATCGGATGATTTTCCTGTTTCCCCAATCAAAAAGCTAAACCCATCATACATAGTCCCACTGTCACTACTGCCTACACCTTAGCTAGCTAGCTTAGCTTTCTAATGTATCAGTGGATTCCCAGGAGAGAGAAATCGCTAGATTTTTAAATAGTAATGTCGTGCTGCAAGCTGGTTCAGACGATCAGTGGAGTCAACTTATTTTTTACCCTGAGTCGGAGAGGGTCTCTTTCAACGACTCCGCAGACGAAGTCGAGTCCCTTGAGGAGGCAACTGAGGAAGACCACCCATTAACGGTGGATCCATCAATTACTGTGCTTTAGTCGGTCCAGGGGGGGATATGTTAGTGATGCTGGGGAAGAAATTGAAAAGACTTGCGAGATCAGTTGCACTTGCAAGTCCAATGAATGGAAGCTCTGCTATTTGATTTTTACCCCCAAGGAGATGGTCAAGAGACGTGACTAGATTAATTAACTCACCAATGGTAAGTGCTTGCCATTCAACTACTGGTCAACTTTAGTTGGCTGTCAGTCAGTAATGTGTAATGTGTCTGTCCCTCTGTCAGAGTCTGTGTTTTTGTATGTGATAAGGCACAAGTAGACCGACTAGTTAGATAGCTAGTGTATTAAAGACAAGTGTGTGTGTGTGTGTGAGTGGGTGAATGTGTGGCATGAGAGATGGAGAGAATTTCGGGATTTGTAGCCTATGCAACCTAGCTAGCTATGTAGCGAATAACTTCTGTGACTTGTGTGTCTGTGTGTGCGCGTCGGCAATGTGTAGCCCATAAAACATGTGTAGTAACTTTTGGGACCTGTGTGTGTGTGTGTGTGTGTGTGTGTGTGTGTTTATATTTGTCCTATTTGTCCTAAAGACAGGTTACATACGTGCATGAAACTACCATCTATAAAGTAATCACATGCCTTTATATCAAACATGACCCATTTACAATAACAGTACAAGTGTTAAAGAATTACACGTTGTTATTTGTCTTATTTTTCAGATAAAAAACATTGAGTGCTCATTGGCACGGTCGCAAACAGATAGGAAGAAACAAACAGAAAGGACACATCAGAGGACATAATTTGTTCCTTTATAGGCAGGAAATCTGCAGAGAGACATTCAAGTTTTCATCAGAGTAGTACAACTAGATTTTTTTCTGTTGTTTTTGGGGCTGCAACAGTATAAAAAAACATTTGTAAGGTATTTAATAAAAATTATCCGTAGGCTGTATAATGAATAGAAGTAAAAGAGCTGAGAATACACTGTGCCTTTCAGCACATATTAAAGGCATGTTTTAAATCATTTATTTCCTGGTTTCAGAATATCTACAAAAAGCTGACTACAGTGATAAAGTTCTATAAGGAACATGGTGAGGTTCAAATGAAGGTGTGGTGGTCGTCTTTCCAGCAATCTGTTGCTGTCCTACAAAGAAATTAAGAGAATCGTCCAGTATGTCAACAACTTTGCCGATGTCCACGAGATGCCGCTCCTAGGATGGATCCCTGGATTTAAGAAGGAAGACATACGGTCGCTACCGACATTTGAAACCAAGTCCTTTATCTGACACAAGTACAAAACTATGATGTGTGATCATGGTGGGTGTTTTCCTAAATCTTGATACTTATATTTGTATCAAACGTTCGTCAGCTTAAGCCAAAGCCCACCTGAAACGGATCCAAAGAGATTGTCAGTCCTTATTCTCTGGTGACGTGTGTGTCTGGTCAGATTTTCTTTCACGTTTCTCATTCTAGTTGCTGCTTAGAGACCAGAGCATATTCTGACCCTTTTATCTTTCACTCCCTCCTTTCCCTTCCCTGTTTTATCTTTCACCACCTCCATCCCCTTCCCTGTTTTGTCTCTCACCCCCTAATTTCCCTTCCCTGTTTTATCTCTCACCCCTCCTTTCCCTTCCCTGTTGTATCTTTCACCCCCTCCATCCACTTCCCTGTTTTATCTCTCACCCCCTCCTTTCCCTTCCCTGTTTTATCTCTCAACCCTCCTTTCCCTTCCCTGTTTTATCTCTCACCCCCTCCTTCCCCTTCCCTGTTTTACCTCTCACCCCCTCCATCCCCTTCCCTGTTTTATCTCTCACCCCCTCCATCCCCTTCCCTGTTTTATCTCTCACCCCCATCTTTCCCTTCCCTGTTTTATCTCTCACCCCCTCCATCCCCTTCCCTGTTTTATCTCTCACCCCCTCGATCCCCTTCCCTATTTTATCTCTCACCCCCTCCTCCCCCTTCCCTGTTTTATCTCTCACCCCTCCTTCCCCTTCCCTGTTTTATTACTCACCCCCTCTTTCCCCTTCCCTGTTTTATCTCTCACCCCCTCCTTCCCATTCCCTGTTTTATCTCTCACCCCTCCTTTCCCTTCCCTGTTTTATATCTCACCCCCTCCTTTCCCTTCCCTGTTTTATCTCTCACCCCCTCCTTTCCCTTCCCTGTTTTATATCTCACCTCCTCCTTTCCCTTCCCTGTTTTATATCTCACCCACTCCATTCCCTTCCCTGTTTTATATCTCACCCCCTCCTTTCCCTTCCCTGTTTTATATCTCACCCCCTTCTTCCCCTTCCCTGTTTTATATCTCACCCCCTCCTTTCCCTTCCCTGTTTTATATCTCACCCACTCCATTCCCTTCCCTGTTTTATATCTCACCCCCTCCTTTCCCTTCCCTGTTTTATATCTCACCCCCTTCTTCCCCTTCCCTGTTTTATATCTCACCCCCTCCTTCCCCTTCCCTGTTTTATATCTCACCCCCTCCATCCCCTTCCCTGTTTTATCTCTCAACCCCTCCTTTCTCTTCCCTGTTTTATCTGTCACCCCTCCTTTCCCTTCCCTGTTTTATCTCTCACCCCCTCCTTTCCCTTCCCTGTTTTATATCTCACCCCCCCCCTTCCCCTTCCCTGTTTTATCTCTCACCTCCTCCATCCCCTTCCCTGTTTTATCTCTCACCCCCTCCATCCCCTTCCGTTTTATCTCTCACCCGCTCCATCCCCTTCCGTTTTATCTCTCACCCCCTTCTTTCCCTTCCCTGTTTTATCTCTCACCACCTCCTTCCCCTTCCCTGTTTTATATCTAACCCCCTTCTTTCCCTTCCCTGTTTTATATCTCACCCCCCCTTCCCCTTCCCTGTTTTATATCTCACCCCCCCTTCCCCTTCCCTGTTTTATCTCTCACCACCTCCTTCCCCTTCCCTGTTTTATCTCTCACCCCCTCCTTTCCCTTCCCTGTTTTATATCTCACCCCCCCTTCCCCTTCCCTGTTTTATCTCTCACCCCCTCCATCCCCTTCCGTTTTATTCTCACCCGCTCCATCCCCTTCCGTTTTATCTCTCACCCCCTTCTTTCCCTTCCCTGTTTTATCTCTCACCACCTCCTTCCCCTTCCCTGTTTTATATCTCACCCCCTACTTTCCCTTCCCTGTTTTATATCTCACCCCCCCTTCCCCTTCCCTGTTTTATCTCTCACCTCCTCCATCCTCTTCCCTGTTTTATCTCTCACCACCTCCTTCCCCTTCCCTGTTTTATATCTCACCCCCTCCTTCCCCTTCCCTGTTTTATCTCTCAACCCCTCCTTTCCCTTCCCTGTTTTATCTCTCACCCCCTCCTTTCCCTTCCCTGTTTTATATCTCACCCCCCCCCTTCCCCTTCCCTGTTTTATCTCTCACCTCCTCCATCCCCTTCCCTGTTTTATCTCTCACCCCCTCCATCCCCTTCCGTTTTATCTCTCACCCGCTCCATCCCCTTCCGTTTTATCTCTCACCCCCTTCTTTCCCTTCCCTGTTTTTTCTCTCACCACCTCCTTCCCCTTCCCTGTTTTATATCTAACCCCCTTCTTTCCCTTCCCTGTTTTATATCTCACCCCCCCTTCCCCTTCCCTGTTTTATATCTCACCCCCCCTTCCCCTTCCCTGTTTTATCTCTCACCACCTCCTTCCCCTTCCCTGTTTTATCTCTCACCCCCTCCTTTCCCTTCCCTGTTTTATATCTCACCCCCCCTTCCCCTTCCCTGTTTTATCTCTCACCCCCTCCATCCCCTTCCGTTTTATTCTCACCCGCTCCATCCCCTTCCGTTTTATCTCTCACCCCCTTCTTTCCCTTCCCTGTTTTATCTCTCACCACCTCCTTCCCCTTCCCTGTTTTATATCTCACCCCCTACTTTCCCTTCCCTGTTTTATATCTCACCCCCCCTTCCCCTTCCCTGTTTTATCTCTCACCTCCTCCATCCTCTTCCCTGTTTTATCTCTCACCATCTCCTTCCCCTTCCCTGTTTTATATCTCACCCCCTCCTTTCCCTTCCCTGTTTTATCTCTCACCCCCTCCATCCCCTTCCCTGTTTTATATCTCACCCCCCCCCTTCCCCTTCCCTGTTTTATATCTCACCCCCTCCTTTCCCTTCCCTGTTTTATCTCTCACCTCCTCCATCCCTTTCCCTGTTTTATCTCTCACCCCCTCCTTTCCCTTCCCTGTTTTATCTCTCACCTCCTCCATCCCCTTCCCTGTTTATCTCTCACCACCTCCTTACCCTTCCCTGTTTTATATCTCACCCCCCCTTCCCCTTCCCTGTTTTATCTCTCACCTCCTCCATCCCCTTCCCTGTTTTATCTCTCACCCCTCCATCCCCTTCCCTGTTTTATATCTCACCCCCTCCATCCCCTTCCCTGTTTTATCTCTCACCCCCTCCTTTCCCTTCTGTTTTATCTCTCACCCCCTCCTTCCCCTTCCCTGTTTTATCTCTCACCCCCTCCATCCCCTTCCCTGTTTTATCTCTCACCCCCTTCTTCCCCTTCCCTGTTTTATCTCTCACCCCCTCCTTTCCCTTCCCTGTTTTATATCTCACCCCCTCCTTTCCCTTCCCTGTTTTATCTCTCACCCCTCCTTTCCCTTCCCTGTTTTATCTCTCACCCCCTCCCTTCCCCTTCCCTTTTTTTAGCTCTTTTCAGATGTCGTTTACTCTGTGTGACTGTCATAAAAATGCAGGAGCTGGGATTGTGAGAGGGTTGGTTGGGCACATCTGCATGTGCTGTGTGCTGTGCCCAGGGATGTATCAGAAAGAAAACATTTGTTTGAGTATAGCCTATACACATTCTCTGTGACATGCATTTATAACAGATGTTATTTAACATAGTAATTTATTCATTATTTATCCTCCCAAGTCTTATCTCCGAATGTAATCTGACATGGAAAAACTATGGACTACAACCATGATATGTTTGAGGACTACATGGGCTGTGCACGTGTTTGCGCGCACGTATGTATGTGGAAGTCCAAGTACACATGCGCACCAACACGTGCACACCATATGTAGTCCTCGAACATATCATGGTGTGAACATGTGCAGTGTGAGAGTGTTTCTCTGTTATAATGTATATGTAGCCTGTGACAATATGTCAAAGTAGCCTATACATCCTGTTGCTTGTATGTGTACAAACGTGTGTGTGTGTGTGTGTATGTGTGTGTGTGTGTGTGTGTGTGTGTGTGTGTGTGTGTGTGTGTGTGTGTGTGTGTGTGTGTGTGTGTGTGTGTGTGTGTGTGTGAGTGAGTGAGTGAGTGAGTGAGTGAGTGAGTGAGTGAGTGAGTGAGTGAGTGAGTGAGTGAGTGGTTTGATGACACACAGCATGTAATTCCATGTAACTTGCTTGATATTTGGAGTAGAGTAGATTGTGTTGCTCATTAGAAAGCTAATATTCTCCTCTTCCTAGCACTGAAAAACACTCCAAATGTGTTTTTGTCAGTAGCCTACATTGGGTGTATGATTATCAATTACAGCATTATTTAACCTGCAGTTATTCTTCTGCTATTTATTCTGTTATCAATAATATTTACATGTTAATAGTATCTTCTGATTACAATTATTATGTCTCATCTTTTAACTAAATGCATTCTAAGTAGGTACAGGGCCTTCAGAAAGTATTCATACAACTTGACTTATTCCACATATTGTTGTGTTACAGCCTGAATTCAAAATTGATTAAATATATGTTTTTTCTCTCACCCATCTACACACACTACCCCATAATGACAAGGTCAAAACATGTTTTTAGAAATGTTTATTGTTTAGAAACATTTATTGAAATTGAAACACAGAAATATCTCATTTACTTAAGTATTCACTAACTAACTTAATACATGTCAGAATCACCTTGGGCACTGATTGCAGCTCTGAGTCTTTCTGGGTAAGTTTCTAAGAGCTTTGCACACCTGGATTGTACAATATTTTTCCATTATTCTTTTCAGAATTCTTCAAGCTCTGTCAAATTGGTTGTTGAGCACAACCCTTTTCAAGTCTCGCCATGTAGATTTAAATCAAAACTGTAACTCGGCATCTACATATACAACATCTACAATCACATACTGTTTTAATTAAAAAAGTAAAGGTACAATATCACATTTAAGTAAAATGAAATATACACATAGGCCATAGTCTTGTTTTAACATCAAGGAAAAAATGGTCACTGTCTTCTTGGTAAGCAACTCCAGTGTAGATCTGTGTTTAAGGTTATTGTCCCGCTGAAAGGTGAATTAACCTCCCCGTGTCTGATGGAAAGCAGACTGAACCAGGTTCTCCTCTAGGATTCTGCCTGTGCTTGGCTCCATTCAATTTATTTTGTATCGTGAAAAACTCCCCAGTCCTTAACGATTACAAGCATACCCATAACATGATGCAGCCACTACTATGTTTGAAAATATGGAGTGGTACTCAGTAATGTGTTGAATTGGATTTTCCCCAAACATAACACTTTGTATTCAGGACAAAAAGTTAATGGCTTTGCCACATTTTGTGCAATATTACTTGAGAGCCTTGCTGCAAACAGGATGCATTTTTTAAAAATATTTTTATTCTGTACGTACAAGCTTCCTTTTCACTCAGTAATTTAGGTTAGTATTGTGGAGTAATTACAGTACAATGCTGTTGATCCATCCTCCGTTTTCTCCTATCACAGCCATTAAACTCTGTAACTGTTTTAAAGTTACCATTGGCCTCATGGTGAAGTCACTTTCATTCTTCTTTGACAACTGAGTTAGGAATGACACCTGTATCTTTGTAGTGACTGGGTATATTGATACACCATCCAAAGTGTAATTAATAACTTCAACATGCTCAAAGGGATATTCAATGTCTGCTTTTTTTTAAATTTACCCATCTACCAATAGGTGCCCTTCTTTGTGAGGCATCAGCTGGTCTTTGTGGTAGAATCTGTGTTTGAAATTCACTTCTCGACTGAGGGACCTTACAGAGAATTGTATGTGTGGGGTTATTTCACACAGAGTCTATGCAACATAGTATGTGACTTGTTAAGCACATTTTTACTCATGAACTTATTTAGGCTTGCCATAACAAAGGCGTTGGATACATAATGACTCAAAACATTTCAGCTTTACATTTTTTCTTAATTTGTACACATTTCTAAAAACATAATTCTACTTTGATATTATGGAGTATTGTGTGTAGGCCAGTGACACAGAATCTCAATAAAATCCATTTTAAATTTAGGCTGTAGCACAAAATGTGGAAAAATTCAACGGTTGTGAATACTTTCTTAAGGCACTGTATACAGCAAATGTATTACAAATAAAAAACAGAAATACCTTATTTACATGAGTAGTCAAACCCTTTGCTATGACACTCGAAATTGAGCTCAGGTGCATCCTGTTTCCATTGATCATCCTTGAGATGTTTCTACAGCTTGATTGGAGTCCACCAGTGGTAAATTCAAATGATTGGACAGGATTTGGAATGGCACACACCTGTCTATATAAGGTCCCACAGTTGACAGTGAATGTGAGAGTAAAAACCAAGCCATGAGGTCGAAGGAATTCTCCTTAGTGCTCCGAGACAGGATTGTGTAGAAGCACAGATCTGGGGAAAGGTACCAAAAAAATGTCTGCATCCAACCTGACAGAAAGGATCTGAAGATAAGAATGGGAGAAACTCCCCAAATAAAGGTGTGCCAAGCTTGTAGCGTCATGCCCAAGAAAACTCAAGACTGTAATTGCTGCCAAAGGTGCTTCAACAAAGTGCTGAGTATAGGCGGTGTATACTTATGTAAATGTCATATTTCATTTTTTTTAATGTATTTTTTGCACTGTTTGTTGTATCTAGCTGTCCGATAACACATTCTGATGGAATGGCTTGTCCTGCACTTTGTAAAAACCCACAGTGCATTGAGTGAGTGTTGGAAAAATATCTTGGTTCCTTTCTAAACATAGCAATGAGGACTCACCCCATAAAATAGGTGAAGTGAACTGGTAAAATAGGTGAGTTCACATTCAAAGGCAAGGGCAGTGTGAATAAAAAGAGATCTGAGTTCTTTGGCTTTTTTTTTACCCCAGAGTTCACTTTAAAGAGGACTGAGATAGGACTATATTCAAAAACACCCTCAGATGCTTTTAAAAGAGTCTTAGCTTCATTGTTTCTTCCTCATTTTTTTCCCCATACACCCCCCCACCCCCCAGGGTCTCTTGGGGCATGGCCTTTCAGGCTAAGACTTCTCTCTCTCTCTCTCCTCCTCTCTGATTATATCTAGATGAATGTGTTGCAATGGTTCTTAATGCTTTGTAACTTAAGCTTTATGCCTTGTATGTTAATCTGTTCATTTTACAATGTTAATGAAATACACTTGCATTTAGAATTTCCTTCTCAGACCAATTCTTGGTTGTCATCGTCAACTCATTGCATAATACTTGATTTCACATTATTTTACTTTAATGTTAATTGGATTTTGATAAACATTTTAATTGGCTATGTGCATAGTCTTATTATGGGTCGCATGTGAGGTTAAATAATATGCTTATAAAATATTACCCCAATACAAATATCCAACATCTCATTCAATTGTACAGTGTAATTCTGGTACTGTGTCATTAAGTGTTAAATAATATTGACATAATTTCCCCAATTGAGTATTGTATGTACTGTAGTTGTGTGCAAATGGATCACACACCTGTGTAGTTCTGATCGAATGCAACTGCTAGTGTCGTAAAGCGTCCAGGTGGAACGATCGCGTTCAAAGGTTTCTGGCATTGTTTTCTCATGTCTGAATTCTCATCTTGTTAGTCTGTGATCGGCTGGACAGGTCTGCAGTGAGCAGCTGTGCTGCAGTGCAGAAACACACATGTGGGTTCTTCTCACGTGAATTAAAAAAAAAGAATGTTCCTGTCATTTGAGTAGTGCTTTAAAGTGAACAGAAAAGCTCCCCCGGTTCCATAGACACCTCTCAGCGACATCCCCCTGTGAAAAGATGTCGCTGTAGAAAAGATAAAAGCACTCACAGGCACCCTAAAAATAGCCTTGGGAATGGGGCCTAATTGGTGTATTTGTCAGATGCACGTCAGATGAGGCAGTGTTCCTCAGTGTTCCTCTGACAGCCAAGGCCACTGACAGGGTCCCACTGACACTGGGGGTGGAAAGCGCTGTGGCCACTGACACAGGGAGGGAGATAGGAGAGGGGGAGAGGGTGAAGTCTGGGGTGCAGGGAGGGGATCCTAAGGGACAGGCTGGAGACTGCTGCTCCTTTAGGTTATATTCTTGAACTGGTCAGTAAAGATATAAAAGAGTTGAAGTGACGAAAAGCTACTACAATGGAGAAAGAACAGAGTTTGCACTACAGAGTTTTTATTTAACTAGGCAAGTCAGTTTAGAACAAATTCATATTTTACAATGTAGGCCTACCCCGGCAATACCTGGACCAATTGTGTGCCGCCCTATGGGACTCACGATCACGGCCGGTTGTGATACAGCCCAGGGTCTGTAGTGACGCCTCTAGCACTGAGATGTATTGCTTTAGATCGCTGCACCACTCGGGAGCCCCAAAATAAAAGATCCCAGGTGTTACTGTAGACAAAAATCAAACTTGAATGTGGGCACCGTTTCGGACAGAGGACAGCGATACGAGTGCACAATTGTTGAAAAATGTGCATTCTTTAAAGATAAAATAATGGTTAAAAGTCTGGGCAAAAGACTCACTGGCACGGAAATAGGCATGGATGATCAGTTCCTGAAGGAAATTGCAAAACGTCACAAAGTTCTGTTCCCAATCGTCAATGTGAATAGACTAAAAGGGAATCATTTAGCTCTCGTAGTCGATCAAATTTACATTGATAACCAACTGTTCCGAGTCACCAAGACTACTCCATGGCTATTCTAAATAATACAAAGTTCCCATAGAGGAGTTGAATATTGGAACACCCAATACTATCCATGGTAGGGATTGTAACAACAACAACAAAAACAGGACAACATTAAAATACAAGAATTGACAAAGAAATCATCTACAAATACAGTATACCAATCAAGATAGGGAAAGTTGTAATAAATAATTACTATTAGACTTTCTATTTGTAGTATTTATAAATAGATAAATTACAGCATTAGAAGAAAGGATAATTTTTGAAATAATACATCTTCAAAATGAGGTACTGGAACACAGAAGTACTCAGAAGCCTGAAATGAGGTACTGGAACACAGAAGTACTCAGAAGCCTGAAATGAGGTACTGGAACACAGAAGTACTCAGAAGCCTGAAATGAGGTACTGGAACACAGAAGTACTCAGAAGCCTGAAATGAGGTACTGGAACACAGAAGTACTCAGAAGCCTGAAATGAGGTAGGAATCAACATGGTAGAGATAAAAACACAGGAAACAGAGGACAACGAAGGCCCAGTATGTGGGTATGTGCAGGTGTATTGTGATGGAAGGTGGGGTTTGTGTTTTTGTGTTTGGAAAAGTGAGGGGTTTAGTGAGTGAAAAATGAAAATGGTTGCAAATGCCAGAGCCCATGTGTGTCTGCGAGCATGTCACGCCCTAGCCATAGAGAGGCTTTAATTCTCTATTTTGGTTAGGCCAGGGTGTGACTAGGGTGGGCATTCTAGTTTCTTTATTTCCATGTTTTCTGTTTCTATGTTTTGGCCGGGTATGGTTCTCAATCAGGGACAGCTGTCTATCGTTGTCTCTGATTGGGAATCATACTTAGGCAGCCTGTTTTCCACCTTAGTTGTGGGTAGTTGTCTGTGTTAGTGGCCTCACGGTTGTTTGTGTTTGTGTTTGTGTTTGTGTTTGTGACATTTATGCCATTCAAAAAAATGTACGCTGACCACGCTGCACCTTGGTCCGGTCGTTTCCCTGACGACGTTCGTGACAGAGCAGGAGTTGTGACAGAGAGAGCTTTCAATGTGCAGATATGGGATGTACATAATACAAACAAATATATATATATATATAGTTTATTTATTTATTTATTGTCCTATTTATTTATGTTTTTATTTTACCTTTATTTAAGTTAAGTTAAGAAAAATCATGATGGAACAGTCCCCAACCCTATACCACCTGAGCAACCCACACACTAAGGAGAAGTCCTTACCTGTTTTATAGGCCTACTGCAAGTAGCCTATACATAGCCAAGACAGAAAGATAAACACAGGTCAGAGACCCACTAATGCAGCACTACACCCTCAAGAGTCTGAGCCTGCCTGGCAGGGCTGGTCCAATAAATCTAAAGATCCCGGATGTGTGAGCATAATATACAAGGAGTTTCTCAAAGCTGCTAATGAGAACTTTGATGACCTTGTACCTAGCCGGTGGGAATTCCAGTGGGGTGCCCCCATCCAGGTAATGGCAGTGCTGGCAACACTAGCTGCATTAACCCATGGGGAGGAGGAAACACTCGGACAATCAAAGAGGGGGCAAATTATTGCGCCCCTGGTGGCACAAAATAATCAAAAGGTCTGACTGCACAGAGATGCTTGAGAAAATGGTCACAACTGGAGACCAGTGTGTTTGTTTTAGCGGAAAGGGGTGAATCTGAGCGCCATCAGCTAGGACTTGACATTGGTTAGTCAAATCTCGCCATTATTGATCAATTTTGCATGCCTTCTCAAACAGCTACAACTGGATTTGCATTCACATATCAAGTCTTCTCTTGAGCTGGGCTCAGGGATGGGACAACTGCTGAACTGTTGACAACTGTCGAGCTTGTGGTTGTTTGTGGTGGAAGGGTGGTGTGTGTGTGTGTGTGTGTGTGTGTGTGTGTGTGTGTGTGTGTGTGTGTGTGTGTGTGTGTGTGTGTGTGTGTGTGTGTGTGTGTGTGTGTGTGTGTGTGTGTGTGTGTGTATCACACATCTGCTGCTATGGGGTAATGATGTTAGGGACAATATAATTGTTTGCCAAAATAATAATTGCTTGCCAAAAATGAAATGTTTGCAATGCCTATCCTGGTTATAGGTAACAATCCTTCATATTAACTGCCTACATTATTAAGCATATTATTCGTTAATTATGGAAATAAATTGAGATATGCAAGATTTTTTTAACATATGCAGTGCATTCGGAAAGTATTCAGACCCCTTGACTATTTTCAAATTTTTGTTACATTACAGCCTTATTCTGAACTGGATTAAATGTAATGTTTTCCTCATCAATCTACACACAATACCCCATAATGACAAAGCGAAAACAGGTTTTTAGAATACCTTATTTACATACGTTTTCAGACCCTTTGATATGAGACTCGAAATTGAGCTCAGGTGCATCCCACCACAAGTGGACTCCAATCAAGTTGTAGAAACATATCCAAGTTGTAGAAACATATCCAAGTTGCAGAAACATATCCAGGATGATCAATGGAAACAGGATGCACCTGAGCTCAATTTCGAGTCGGAATACTTATGTAAATAAAGCATTTCTGTTTTTTATTTAAGCATTTCTAAAAACCTGTTTTAGCTTTGTCATTATGGGGTATTTTGTGTAGATTGCTGTGGAAAACGTTGCATTGAATACATTTTGAGAATAAGGCTGCAACGTATGTGGAAAAAGTCAAGGGGTCTGAATACTTTTCGAAAGGCACTGTACATATACTGTATTTACAAAAAATATATACTTTTGAAGTCCGAGGTTTACATGCACCTTAGACAAATACATTTAAACTCAGTTTTTCACTATTCCTTACATTTAATCCGAGTGAAAATTCCCTGTTTTAGGTCAGTTATGATCACCACTTTATGTGAAATATCAGAATAATAGTAGGGAGAATGATTTATTTCAGTTTTTATTTCTTTCATCACATTCCCACTGGGTCAGAAGTTTACATACACTCAATTAGTATTTGGTAGCATTGCCTTTAAATTGTTTTAAAACCTTCTTTAAATTTTCGCCTAAAATGACATAGCCAAATTTAACTGCCTGTAGCTCAGGCCCCGAAGCAAGGATATGCATATTCTTTGTACCTTTTGAAAGGAAACACTTTGAAGTTTGTGGAAATGTGAATTGAATGTAGGAGAATATAACACAATAGATCTGGTAGAAGAAAATGCAAATCGTTAAGGAGACGTTTTCATTCATATTAAATTTTTCTGCAAAAATATCGTCAAATGTTTATACTTGGACTTTGATTTAGCTTTTCCAATATTAGTAGCCATATTATAAGTTCAACATTTGCAAAACCACCAGTTTTCATAACTTCCTAACTCTGAATATTCTTATAATTTTTGTTCAAAAGAAAAAGGCATGCTGTCACAGACGGTTAGCACCTACATTTTGCGACAGACACAGGGTTCCCGGAGACTCCCGTAAATCCCAGCTCATTGGCTATCTAGCTAGCTTTGTGTGACCCCGATTGGTGCTTATTTGACAAAGTTAGAGTTGTTCAAGTGAAGACCGCCCGCGTCATCGGCGTTCCATGAAGGCGTCGCTCTCTGACCAAATTTGTTGTCCTATAGGACATACTACACCCCTAATGATATAGCGAAGTCTGGTTACGTTCTAGGATCTCTGAGGAATACATACGGATGTGATTTGACTGGTTCAAACCATGTTTAGGGTTAGATTTTCATAGATTCCTTTCTTTGCAAATTGAACGAGTGGAAATACAAAATCGATCGTGCATGCTATATGGACCTTTTTAGGATTTGAAAAAGGATTTTATCTAACAAAATGACACTTCATGTTATCTCTGGGACCCTTTGGATGATAAATCAGAGCAAAATTTCAGAATGTAAGTACACATTTCACCTTCAGCTGTGAATTTATCAAACCTGTCGCAGTTAATTTTTTTTTGATATTAGGAGCTCTCCTCAAACAATAGCATGCCATTTTTTTTTAGCTACTGTGAATTGGACAGTGCAGTTATATTAACAAGAATTTAAGCTTTCAGCCGATATAAGACACTTATATGTACCGACATTTGTTGTTTCTCTAAAATATGCGATGCATGACTTACAACTGTCCCATTGGCACTGCATGACTTACAACTGTCCCATTGATGGGATGCCTATCCCCTTGGGTCAAACGTTTCAGGTAGCCTTCCACAAGCTTCCCACAATAAGTTGGGTGAATGTTGGCCCATTCCTCCTGAGCTGGTGTAACTGAGTCAGGTTTGTAGGCCTCCTTGCACGCACCCACTTTTTCAGTTCTGCCCACAAATTTTCTATAGGATTGAGGTCCTATAGATTGAGGTCCTTTGTGATGGCCACTCCAATACCTTGACTTTGTTGTCCTTAAACCATTTTGCCACAAGTATGCTTGGGGTATGCTTGGGGTCGTTGTCCATTTGGAAGACCCATTTGCGACCAAGCTTTAACTTCCTGACTGATGTCTTGAGATGTTGCTTCAATATATCCATATAATTGTCCTACCTCATGATGGCATCTATTTTGTGAAGTACACCAGTCCCTCCTGCAGCAAAGCATCCCTACAACATGATGCTGCCACCCCCGTGCTTCATGGTTGGGATAGTGTTCTGTTCGGCATGCAAGCCTTCCCCCTTTTCCTCCAAACATAACAATGGTCATTATTGCCAAACAGTTCTATTTTTGTTACATCAGACCAGAGGACATTTCTCCAAAAAGTTTTGGAGCAGTGGCTTCTCCCTTGCTGAGCAGCCTTTCAGGTTATGTTGATATAGGACTCATTTTACTGTGGATACAGATACTTTCGTACCTGTTTCCTCCAGCATCTTCACAAGATCCTTTGCTGTTGTTCTGGGATTGATTTGCACTTTAACGCACCAAAGTATGCTCCTCTCTAGGAGACAGAACGCATCTCCTTCCTGAGCAGTATGACGACTGCATGGTCCCATGGTGTTTATACTTGCGTACTATTGTTTGTACAGATGAACGTGGTACCTTCAGGCATTTGGAAATTGCTCCCAAGGATGAACCAGACTTGTGGAGGTCTAAAAAAATATATATATGAGGTTTTGGCTGATTTCTTTTGATTCTCCCATGATGTCAAGCATAGAGGCACTGAGTTTGAAGGTAGGCCTTGAAATATATCTACAGGGACACCTTCAATTGACTCACATGATGTCAATTAGCTTATCAGAAGCTTCTAAAGCCATGACATCATTTTCTGGAATTTTCCAAACTATTTAAAGGCACAGTCAACTTAGTGTATATAAACTTCCGAACCTGTTACGGTGCGTGAATGAGGACCCAAAAGCGAATTAACGTAAACAGAGCTTCTTTAATAACAAAACAAAACGTAGGCTCAGATGGACCGGCAGGTTCCGACAGGACAGGACAAGGTTGCAGCAAACATGACGATAGTCTGGTTCAGGCATGAACAACACAAACAAGAATCCGACAAAGACAGGAGCAGAAACAGAGAGAGATATAGAGGACTAATCAGAGGGAAAAAGGGAACAGGTGGGAAAAGGGGTGACGAGGTAGTTAGGAGGAGACAAGGCACAGCTGGGGGAAAGAGGGGGAGAAAAGGTAACCTAACAACGACCAGCAGAGGGAGACAGGGTGAAGGGAAAGGACAGAAACAAGACACAACATGACAGTACATGACAGTACCCCCCCACTCACCGAGCGCCTCCTGGCGCACTCGAGGAGGAAACCTGGCGGCAACGGAGGAAATCATCGATCAGCGCACGGTCCAGCACGTCCCGAGAGGGAACCCAACTCCTCTCCTCAGGACCGTACCCCTCCCAATCTACTAGGTACTGATGACCACGGCCCCGAGGACGCATGTCCAAAATCCTACGGACCCTGTAGATGGGTGCGCCCTCGACAAGGATGGGGGGGGGGGGGGGAAGACGAGCGGGGGCGCGAAGAACGGGCTTGACACAGGAGACATGGAAGACCGGGTGGACGCGACGAAGATATCGCGGAAGAAGAAGTCGAACTGCGACAGGATTAATGATCCGAGAAATACGGAACGGACCAATGAACCGCGGGGTCAACTTGCGAGAAGTGGTCTTAAGGGGAAGGTTCTGAGTGGAGAGCCAAACTCTCTGACCGCGACAATATCTAGGACTCTTAGTTCTACGCTTATTAGCAGCCCTCACAGTCTGCGCCCTATAACGGCAAAGTGCAGACCTGACCCTCTTCCAGGTGCGCTCGCAACGTTGGACAAAAGCCTGAGCGGAGGGGACGCTGGACTCGGCGAACTGAGATGAGAACAGCGGAGGCTGGTACCCGAGGCTACTCTGAAAAGGAGATAGCCCGGTCGCAGACGAAGGAAGCGAGTTGTGGGCGTATTCTGCCCAGGGGAGCTGTTCTGACCAAGACGCAGGGTTGCGAAAAGAAAGACTGCGTAAGATGCGACCAATAGTCTGATTGGCCCGTTCTGCTTGACCGTTAGACTGGGGGTGAAAGCCGGAAGAGAGACTGACGGAAGCCCCAATCAAACGGCAAAACTCCCTCCAAAATTGAGACGTGAATTGCGGACCTCTGTCCGAAACGACGTCTGACGGAAGGCCATGAATTCTGAAAACATTCTTGATGATGATTTGTGCCGTCTCTTTAGCAGAAGGAAGCTTAGCAAGGGGAATAAAATGAGCCGCCTTAGAGAACCTGTCGACAACCGTAAGAATAACAGTCTTCCCCGCTGACGAAGGCAGTCCGGTGACAAAATCTAAGGCGATGTGAGACCACGGTCGAGAGGGAATGGGAAGCGGCCTGAGACGGCCGGCAGGAGGAGAGTTACCGGACTTAGTCTGCGCGCAGACCGAACAAGCAGCCACGAAGCGACGCGTGTCATGCTCCCGGGTGGGCCACCAAAAGCGCTGGCGAATGGAAGCAAGCGTACCCCGAACGCCAGGGTGGCCGGCTAACTTGGCAGAGTGCGCCCACTGAAGAACGGCCAGACGAGTAGGAACGGGAACGAAAAGAAGGTTCCTGGGACAAGCGCGCGGTGACTGAGTTTGAGTGAGTGCTTGCTTTACCTGCCTCTCAATTCCCCAGACAGTCAACCCGACAACACGCCCCTCAGGGAGAATCCCCTCGGGGTCAGTGGAGGCTACTGAAGAACTGAAGAGACGAGATAAAGCATCAGGCTTGGTGTTCTTAGAGCCCGGACGATAAGAAATCACGAACTCGAAACGAGCGAAAAACAGCGCCCAGCGCGCCTGACGCGCATTAAGTCGTTTGGCAGAACGGAAGTACTCAAGGTTCCTATGGTCAGTCCAAACGACAAAAGGAACGGTCGCCCCCTCCAACCACTGTCGCCATTCGCCTAGGGCTAAGCGGATGGCGAGCAGTTCGCGGTTTCCCACATCATAGTTACGTTCCGACGGCGACAGGCGATGAGAAAAATACGCGCAAGGGTGGACCTTGTCGTCAGAGAAGGAGCGCTGAGAAAGAATGGCTCCCACGCCCACCTCTGACGCGTCAACCTCGACAATGAACTGTCTAGAGACGTCAGGTGTAACAAGGATAGGTGCGGATGTAAAACGATTCTTGAGGAGATCAAAAGCTCCCTGGGCGGAAACGGACCATTTAAAGCACGTCTTGACAGAAGTAAGGGCTGTGAGAGGGGCTGCCACCTGACCGAAATTACGGATGAAACGACGATAGAAGTTCGCGAAGCCGAGAAAGCGCTGCAACTCGACGCGTGACTTAGGGACGGGCCAATCAATGACAGCTTGGACCTTAGCGGGATCCATCTTAATGCCTTCAGCGGAAATAACAGAACCGAGAAATGTGACGGAGGAGGCATGAAAAGAGCACTTCTCAGCCTTCACAAAAAGACAATTCTCTAAAAGGCGCTGGAGGACACGTCGAACGTGCTGAACATGAATCTGGAGTGACGGTGAAAAAATCAGGATATCGTCAAGGTAAACGAAAACAAAGATGTTCAGCATGTCTCTCAGGACATCATTGACTAATGCCTGAAAGACAGCTGGAGCGTTAGCGAGGCCGAAAGGAAGAACCCGGTATTCAAAGTGCCCTAACGGAGTGTTAAACGCCGTCTTCCACTCGTCCCCCTCCCTGATGCGCACGAGATGGTAAGCGTTACGAAGGTCCAACTTAGTGAAAAACCTGGCTCCCTGCAGGATCTCGAAGGCTGAAGACATAAGAGGAAGCGGATAACGATTCTTCACTGTTATGTCATTCAGCCCTCGATAATCTATGCAGGGGCGCAGGGACCCGTCCTTCTTCTTAACAAAAAAAAACCCCGCTCCGGCGGGAGAGGAGGAGGGGACTATGGTACCGGCGGCAAGAGCTACAGACAAATAATCTTCGAGAGCCTTACGTTCGGGAGCCGACAGAGAGTATAGTCTACCCCGGGGGGGAGTGGTTCCCGGAAGGAGATCAATACTACAATCATACGACCGGTGTGGAGGAAGAGAGGTGGCCCTGGACCGACTGAACACCGTGCGCAGATCGTGATATTCCTCCGGCAACCCTGTCAAATCACCAGGCTCCTCCTGTGAAGAAGAGACAGAGGAAACAGGAGGGATAGCAGACATTAAACATTTCACATGACAAGAGACGTTCCAGGAGAGGATAGAATTACTAGACCAATTAATGGAAGGATTATGACAAACTAGCCAGGGATGGCCCAAAACAACAGGTGTAAAAGGTGAACGAAAAATTAAAAAAGAAATGGTTTCGCTATGATTACCAGAAACAGTGAGGGTTAAAGGTAGCGTCTCACGCTGAATCCTTTGGGAGAGGACTACCATCCAGGGCGAACAAGGCCGTGGACTCCCTTAACTGTCTGAGAGGAATGTCATGTTCCCGAGCCCAGGTCTCGTCCATAAAACAGCCCTCCGCCCCAGAGTCTATTAAGGCACTGCAGGAAGCTGACGAACCGGTCCAGCGTAGATGGACCGACAAGGTAGTGCAGGATCTTGAAGGAGAGACAGGAGTAGTAGCGCTCACCAGTAGCCCTCCGCTTACTCATGAGCTCTGGCTTTTACTGGACATGAAGTGACAAAATGACCAGCAGAACCGCAATAGAGACAGAGGCGGTTGGTGATTCTCCGTTCCCTCTCCTTAGTCGAGATGCGGATACCTCCCAGCTGCATAGGCTCAGCACCCGAGCCGGCAGAGGAAGATGGTAGTGATGCGGAGAGGGGGGCAACGGAGAACGCGAGCTCCTTTCCACGAGCTCGGTGACGAAGATCAACCCGTCGCTCAATGCGAATAGCGAGTTCAATCAAGGAATCCACGCTGGAAGGAACCTCCCGGGAGAGAATCTCATCCTTTACCTCTGCGCGGAGACCCTCCAGAAAACGAGCGAGCAAAGCCGGCTCGTTCCAGCCACTGGAGGCAGCAAGAGTGCGAAACTCAATAGAGTAGTCTGTTATGGATCGATTACCCTGACATAGGGAAGACAGGGCCCTGGAAGCCTCCTCCCCAAAAACAGATCAAAAACCCGTATCATCTCCTCCTTAAAGTCCTGATACTGGTTAGTACACTCAGCCCTTGCCTCCCAGATTGCCGTGCCCCACTCACGAGCCCGTCCAGTAAGGAGAGATATGACGTAGGCGACACGAGCAGTGCTCCTGGAGTAAGTGTTGGGCTGGAGAGAAAACACAATATCACACTGGGTGAGGAACGAGCGGCATTCAGTGGGCTCCCCAGAGTAACACGGCGGGTTATTGATTCTGGGCTCCGGAGATTCGAAAGCCCTGGAAGTGGCCGGTGGATCGAGGCGGAGATGGTGAACCTGTTCTGTGAGGTTGGAGACTTGGGTGGCCAGGGTCTCAACGGCATGTCGAGCAGCAGACAATTCCTGCTTGTGTCTGCCTAGCATCGCTCCCTGGATCTCGACGGCTGAGTGGAGAGGATCCGAAGTCGCTGGGTCCATTCTTGGTCGGATTCTTCTGTTACGGTGCGTGAATGAGGACCCAAAAGCGAATTAACGTAAACAGAGCTTCTTTAATAACAAAACAAAACGTAGGCTCAGATGGACCGGCAGGTTCCGACAGGACAGGACAAGGTTGCAGCAAACATGACGATAGTCTGGTTCAGGCATGAACAACACAAACAAGAATCCGACAAAGACAGGAGCAGAAACAGAGAGAGATATAGAGGACTAATCAGAGGGAAAAAGGGAACAGGTGGGAAAAGGGGTGACGAGGTAGTTAGGAGGAGACAAGGCACAGCTGGGGGAAAGAGGGGGAGAAAAGGTAACCTAACAACGACCAGCAGAGGGAGACAGGGTGAAGGGAAAGGACAGAAACAAGACACAACATGACAGTACATGACAGAACCACTGGAATTGTGATACAGTGAATTATAAGTGAAATAATCTGTCAGTAAACAATTGTTGGAAAAATGACGTGTGTCATGCACAAAGTAGATGTCCTAACCGACTTACCAAAACTAGAGTTTGTTAACAAGAAATATGTGGAGTCGTTGAAAAACTACGTTTAATGACGCCAACCTAAGTGTATGTAATCTTCTGACTTCAACTTTGTATGGGGGATTGGAAATTATGCAGACACTGATGGACCCCACAATCTATCTGCGGTATTGAAGCTGATCTATCCCCTAAACAAAATTAAAAAGGTAAAGTCCATTATCACAGCCCTTCTGTCAAATATCCCAATCCAAGTCCTGTGCATGGATGACAATTCATTCACCATATTTTCTTATTTTATTTTAGCTCATTGACTTGCCATTAATATTTCAGGCTGTCCATTCATTTTTCATCATACCTTTTGACCATCTGCAATAATGCACTGCTGATCATTAAGGCCAAATCATGCAGTTGTCTGATTGAATCTGCCCTGGGCAGTGTCACCTTCACCTTCACCCCCATCCCCTACCAATCATTGTCTTAAATCTATTTGTTCAATTCTATATAATTTACAGCATTGTTTATGCAGAGGTTTTTCTTATTCACAGTGGGTTATTTTGGGAGACAGATTGGATGTAAATGATAGGCATTGTGATGGTGAATATAGCTGTCACTCAAACCATTGGAGCTCCGCTTCTGAGACTCTGAGCATCCATGAAGTCTGGACTTCAGTGGCTCGCCTGTCAATCATCTCACTGCTGGTTGAAACGTGCATTTATAACAATATACAATCACTCTTATAGATCACTCTTATTGAACCATACAGGTGTAGGATCTTAATTTGATCACTCTTTTGTTGCTGAGAATTTTCCTGCACCACAAGAAATGCAGATGAGCTTCATGATTTACATAAATGTACTGAAAACACTCAATAACACATGGCTATATTAACACTACTGCGCTTTTCATGTAGCCTAATTTTAACCACCAATCAAGCAACATTATGGACTAAATGTTCAAATCCTGTTGCTGCAGGATTATTTTGCTGCAACAATACTGGTCAAATAAAGATCCTACATCTGTATTACAATTGCAGCATACTAGTTATCATAGATAGTTGGTTTGGGTATAATACTGTACATGGACTGATATGAACCTAACTGCTTTCATCAAAGTTTATAAGTATGTGTCTTTGTGCCTGCATGCATGCATGTCGATCGAGAACGTACCTATCCGTATACTACACTGAATATCCAGTTGGATTGTGCCACGAATAGAGTGCCTTTTTGTGTCTCTTCAATATTTTAAGTAGTAATTGCACCAATATTGAATTTTAAAAGCCTGTTTCATTCAATTAAGTGCCTTTTAATAAATACCACATGGAGATTTGAATAAATATTTTATTTTTAATATGAATAAAGAGACTTCCTAAAGTGCAAAAATCCCGCATTTTGACATGTCTCTCTGCGACTTTTAGGAAGATTTTGATCCACTTAACCCAAGCTTTTTCGAAGTTTTCACGATCATTGTAAAGCCCTAGTTGTTTCACTGGTTTGACAAAGTCATTTCTGAAGATGGTTATTTATTTAATGTGATTAATGAATTGTTTGCGTCTGTTCCTCATTTTAAGGTCATCCCTTTTACATGAACTGAACTCTCTTTTTAATATGGTGAAACTATTCCTTTTTTCTATCAAAATAAATATTGATTATCTAATAGTCAAATCATAGTGTAAAAGCAAGTGAGCTGGTTCTACTCTTTTTGGCCATTTTCTGGTGTTTTGTGGTGGAAAACTGATCGGGTTGAGGATAACGCGTCAACCGTGTTTGAACAATTATGACCGACCGTCTCGATTTGGTCTTATTTAGCAAAACATTTTATACATTTTTTCTTTATTTTACTAGGCAAGTCAGTTAAGAACAAATTCTTATTTACAATGACAGCCTAGGAACACTGGGTTAACTGCCTTGTTCAGGGGCAGAACGACAGATTCTTACCATGTCAGCCCCATACACCACAAATTGTTTTGTTTTTTTACATTGGATAAAAGTACAGACTCAGAGCTAGAAAGTAATATATTCTGTAATTCTGCTAAGAAAGTAAATAAACACTTTTGAGAAAATTACAGTTGAATGTTTTGGTACGCCTACTGGAAAGCTCTTCTTTGTCAACATCCATTCAGCATCCTTCACACCCATCTCTTTAATGATTCACATTTGAAGCCGTGCTAAACATATTGAATACAGTAAATATTTACATTTTAGTCATTCTTATCCAGAGCGCATACATTTCCCCCCCCCCACACTGGTCCCTTGTGGGAATCAAACTCACAACCCTGGTGTTACAAGCACCATGCTCTACCAACTGAGCCACACAGGACCTGTAGAGTAGTGTACTGTAGAGTAACGACCAAATAATGTAAGACTAAAGGCTGGTTTATAGTACAGTCGCAATGACATCATGAACGTTCTATTGTTGTCCAACATCAAACTTGTTGTTGTCATTATAAAAAAGTATGAACACAAAAAAGACAGGCTGCATGACATCATGGTCAAAAATAGCATAACTGGTGTATTTTAGCACAGCCCAGGAATGAACCCAGGTCTGTAGTAATGCCCCTAGCACTGCAAAGCAGTGCTTTAGACCGCTGCACCACTTGGGAGGGCACTCAATACATTTTTAAACACCTCCCAAGTGGTGCAGCGGTCTAAAGCACTGCTTTGCAGTGCTAGGGGCATTACTACAGACCTGGGTTCATTCCTGGGCTGTGCCACAACTGGCTGGGAGCCCCCTAGGACAGCACACAATTGGCCCAGTGTTGTTAGGGGAGAGTTTGCCTGCAGGGTGCTTTACTTGGCTCATTGTGCTCTAGTGACTCCTTGTGGTGGGCCGGGTGCCTGCAGGCTGACCCAAGTTGACAGTTGAATGGTGTTTCCTCTGACACATTGGTTAATTTGGTGGGTGTTAAGGAGTGTGGTTAGGTGGGTCATGTTTCAGAGGATGTGTGACTCTACCTTTGTCCCTCCTGAGCATGTTGGGGAGTTGCAGTAATGAGACAAAATGGAAATTGGGGAGAAAAATCGGGGTAAAATACCAACAAAAAAAGTAATTAACTTTGTGTATACCAATCAGGCAACTTTCTAAACAATGTTTTGGTTCGTTTCTAGCTTGTTAGTCTGCTAGCTAACTTTAAGTTAGCTGGCTAGCCAGTCCAAATAATGACCATCTCATAGCTGACAACATCTTAAAATCAGCCATTTTTTTCATTAATACAGGAAAATAAACTCACAACAAGATCATTATTTAAAAGTTCATGGTGAGCTAATTACAGAAAAATCGATTACGGTTGTGAGTGTGATATAATAAAATCAGGGCATTGTACCTGATCATTTTTTAACTTGGACACTGTCTTATTGGCCTAACATTACTGTATATCTTAATTTGACTTTGGTGCAGGTCATGTTGTTTGTCACATTACCGTCTCTGGTAAACATATACTATATCAAATAAAATCTCAGTTTATTTGTCACATGCACAGGATACAGAAGGTGTAAACAGTACATTGAAATGGTTCATTCCATAGTGGAGTCTTTTGTTTAGACATGTAGTTAGCTTGCTAAACAATGAACCATAATCCCAACTCGTTAACGTTACTACCATGAATGAATCTGCAGGTAGCTAAAGCCGCGATAGAAAGGATTATCTACACATACTTAGCAGCTCATGTTATAGACAGAAGCATGCTACATTGCAGACCAATCCGAACCCATCTCTCCGCATGTCCAGCCCATCTAATCATGGCTAGCGGGAAGGTTCCTGCCTTTTTTCGTGGCTAAACCAATTTGGCTCGTAATTTAACCATTTTATTCATATTTACAGACGGTATATAAGTTTGTTATGAAGGCACACGAAAGTTGTGTTCCAGTATTGATCCAAATTATTTTTTATAAAAAATAAATGTTTAAGTTCAAATGCCTTTCCTGTGAAGTAGTGATGTAGTGATGTGCGACATACGCCTAGTTTCCTGAAACGAGTCACAATTTATCTTTTTGGGTGAAGCTTGCATTCAATTGCCACTCCCTGTTGCACACAGAAAGCTTCCATTCCATGTGTCACAAAGGGATTTATGGCTGTTTGAAGATGAAATCGTCAACACTATTATGGTCAACCCTGTTACTTTATTTGGCACTTAATAGGTACTTACTACAGTCTTATTTTATCTAACCTCTTTTTTTTTTACCATGTTACAATTCTTAAAATGTACCGAATTGGTGGAACGACTCAGTCACCTACCTATTAGATTCTACTGATTCTATCTGTTCAGGGATAAACCTCAGTGAAGATGCCACACGGGGGTTCTTTCTGGATTTGCTTCGTATCCCACATAGAGGTCTCTCCCGTACTGTATGTCAGCCAGTCAGTGTGTGGGATTAGTGGTGCCTGGACTAATGGTTTGAGCTGTTCTGCTGAGCGGGATACAGCGTCTGTCCTCTCTGGGGAGGCCATGCCAGGCAATGTGACACTGTGTATGGATCAATACCCTCAGTTGAGCTGCTGTACCCTCAAAGTGAACCCTGTGGGAACTCAGACGATTGCCTTTTCTCCAGTTGTCGCCAGCTCTGCTCTGCTCTGTCATACGTGGGTTAGAGATCTCATATCTGAATCAGACTCAACCCCAGCACAGAAGTTGATGGGTCAGTGAAGGCAGCACCCCCACTCTCCCTCTGTAGCTACACCTTGATGGTAAGACACCACTGGTGATCAGATGTGCATCACAACAATCTGTCAGCAGCCTCCCTCTCCCACTTCATCAGGGCAAGACAGCATGACTGTCTGACTGATTGACTGACAGCCTAGTCAATGTACACAAGCGATGGTGTGTGACACAGGAGGTTGGTGTTACCTTCATTGGGGAGGACGGGCTCGTGGTAATGGCTGGAGCGGAATAGGTGGAATGGTATCAAATACATCAAACACGTGTTTGATGCCATTCCATTTGCTCCGTTCCAGCCATTATTATGAGCCTTCCTCCCCTCAGCAGCCTCCACTGGTGGGTGTGATTGCAAAATAATGCAATTGTGTGTACACTCTAGCCTTTGTGCGAGCTGATTTTCAGAAAGTCCACACCTAATATCAGAGCCTGAGAAGGAATCCCCAAAAATATTTGCTCGTTTATGAATTTGTGACCAAAGAGGCCTAAAATGTTGATGGTGACGAAACAGGATTTTACAGTAACAAAGATAATGGGCCACTGGGGGTTCCATTGGCTAATGTTGCTGACGGTTGACTGTATGGTTTTCAACATCTCATTAAAGTTCCCATGGTGACAGGTTCCCTGGAAGCTCAGTCCTCGGATAACTAATGCCTCGCTGTCTGTATTCTGATGATCTATCCGGTTTGTCAGGTGCAAATTTAATTGGAATCGCTTGGTATACATCTGTTTAGCTACACTCTTGGAAAAAAAAGGTGCTATCTAGAACCTAAAAGGGTTTTTCAGCTGTCCCCATAGGAAAACCATTTGAAAAACTATTTTTGGTTCCAGGTATTACCCTTTCGGTTCCAGGTAGAACCCTTTTGTGTTCCATGTAGAACCCTTTCCACAGAGGATTCTCCATGGAACCAAAAAAGGTTCTACCTGGAACCAAGAAGGGTACTCCTATGGGGACAGCCGAATAACCATTTTGGAACCGTTTTTTCTAAGAATGTAATGATCTAGTTAAAACCCGTAGGAAGTTGAAGTCCACGTTCATTAGGAGGCAGAGAGTGAGAGTAAGAGAGCTCTGGTGTATTGTGACTGAGGCCTCTTGCCTTTTGGAGTAGTTTAACTCCAGAGTCTCCAGTTCCATCAGGGCCTTGGCTGGCTTGCTATGGGATGAGAATGTAATATTGTACCTTTAAGAATGTAATATTGAAAAGCCTTCTCCCTGCTCTACTCATATCTGTGGTCTCTTCCAGCTACCTCAATCCTTGTTCTCTCTCTAATCCTTTTTTACACAGACAGAAACCATGTGGAAACCTCTGCGGATGAGGAGACTTAGAACACATGGATAATGTGCTTTATATGACTATCCTCAGGAAACCATCACTACGTTGAATACCTGAGCGTCCTTTCATGGTTAATACTAGGAAATTACTAATAGTTTTTTTTATTTGAGGAAACAGCTTCTCAGACCTTTTTCTTCTGCTGGTTGTGGCTTCTTTTGAATCAGAGTTATTTGAAATGCTTCAGTAATGTTATGTCGTAGAATAGATGTTGTCCTTCAGACCCGTTCCATATCTGTTAGAGGCAGATTGATGCTGCAGAGGTCTGACTCCCAACAGTTTCAATTTCAAGAATCCATTTTGCGTTGTCTCTCTCCATAACTCAGTCAGTTCCTTCCTTTGTGTTTCCATTTGGGGGTGGTAGCATTGGGACTCGCTGGCACCATCCTGTCATAGGGTTAGAGGTGGGTGCATGATGATGATGGAGTTTCCCAGGGTCGTCTTGCCCTGCCCTGCCCATCCCAGCGCCAGCCCCCTGTCACACATGCCATGTTCACTGTACCATCTGTCCCCATCCTGCTTCTCAGGAAATCTCAGCTCAAAAACAACTCAAGATGGCCACCCCCGGGTGGGTGGCGACGCAATGATGGCTCCACACATTCTTCCTGGAAGCCTGTTTCCACGACAGCCAGCAGCTCTGATGCAGCCAATGGAGTGCGATGGTATTCTTTACACAATACTGTCTTTCTCACCGTGATCCATCACAATCATTGAGAAGGAACGGGTAAATATAATACTTTTAGGAGAAAGCATTGTTGTTCAGTGTAGAACACAGTAATGCCTTTTTCTAACATTGAGTAGTCTCAATCCCCACAATGCATGTATTTTTGTGTAAATGGCTTGTAGGTCATTATCTCAATACGGCCCATTGATGTTGGTCTAAACATCTGCTAATACGTTTTATTTTATGGGGCAATAAATCCAAACAATAATACGTGATGCAAATGGCTGTGTGTGATAAGTGGAATGGTGAGGAAGAAAGGAGGGATGAGAGTGGAGGATGTAGTCCCACCCCCTAGCCTGTGGCGCATGAGCACATGGTACAGTCCAATCAGAATAAAGCCACGTGGTTGAGAGGCCAGGCTAGTAGCCTCTCAAACTGACCTTACATCTCTACCTCCTACCTGATGCAACTTAATATGAATCTCTTTATGAGTATTCACTGAAAATTATTCTGATTTATCAGAGTATTATAATAAAAACCTAGAAAATAAGTAATGACTTGGTGTAGAGGTCCAAGGTTTCTGATCATCGTTCTCAGAACTGGAAACTATTAATCAAAGCCATGTATGAATGGCATTGAGTTGCCTACCTCTACTAATTCTGACTGCACTACATTCAAGTACATTGCACCTCGCACACACATGAGAGGGTAGTCATGATTCTGTCTGGATCAGCGTTAACCGGGTTCCTTGGGACGTTCCTACCCTAAACCCTAACCTTAACCGTTACCCTGAGCATAACCCTTACCTAAACCCTAACCCTAACTATTTTACATTTCAACTTCAATGGGGTACGTACGTCTCAAGGATCCCGGATAGCACGGACTATTCTGTCTGTGGGGTTTACCCCCACTTGGGTTGCCTCTGGAATCCACACTGTATGATGAGATCTCCTCCACTGTCATGTTCACATGGAGCCTTGACCTAGTGACCTCTACAACGTAGTGCTGTGTGAATTCTGCTACAGTATATCTAATGAGGAGGAGCCACAGTGGACCTGTTGTCTCTTACAGCTCCATGGGAGCCCACCCTAAAATAAATAGCATATATAATGCACATGCTTATAATCTCAGCACCATTCAAAATATATTTTTTACTGAATTATGTGAGCGCTTGTTCACGGTGCGGGGGGTTAGGGATGCTCATCCCTCACGTTGGGCTGAGATCCCGCTAACTGGACCGATATGACAACAGCCAGTGAAAGTGCAGGGCGCCAAATTCAAACAACAGAAATCTCATAATTAAAATTCCTCAAACATACAAGTATATTACACCATTTTAAAGATACACTTCTTGTTAATCCTTCCACAGTGTCCGATTTCAAATAGGCTTTACGGCGAAAGCACCACAAACGATTATGTTAGGTCAGAGCCAAGTCACAGCCATTTTTCCAGCCAAAGAGAGGAGTCACAAAAAGCAGAAATAGAGATAAATTAATCACTAACCTTTGATGATCTTCATCAGATGACACTCATAGGACTTCATGTTACACAATACATGAATGTTTTGTTCGATAAAGTTCTTATTTATATCCAACAATCTCAGTTTACATTGGCTCGTTACGTTCAGTAGTTCCAAAACATCTGGTATTTTGCAGAGAGCCACATTAATTTACAGAAATAAACATAATAAACATTGATAAAAGATACAACTATTATGCACGGAATAATATATATACTTCTCCTTAATGCAACCGCTGTGTCAGATTTCAAAATAACTTTACGGAAAAAGCACACCATGCTATAATCTGAGTACGGCACTCAGAGACCAAAACAACCTAAACAGATATCCGCCATGTTGTGTAGTTAACAAAAGTCAGAAATAGCATTATAAATATTCACTTACCTTTAATGATCTTCATCAGAATGCACTCCCAGGAATCCCAGTTCCACAATAAATGTTGTTTTTCCCCGATAATGTCCATAATTTATGTCCAAATACCTCCTTTTTGTTCGCTCGTTCAGTACACAATCCAAACTCACGACGCGCGGGCAAGTCCATGCGAAAGTTCAGACAAAAAGTCATATTACAGTTCGTAGAAACATGTCAAACGAAGTATAGAATCAATCTTTAGGATGTTTTAACATAAATCTTCAATAATGTTCAACCCGGAGATTTATTTTGTCTTCAGAAATGCAATGGAACAGAGCTAACTCTCACATGAGCGTGCGAGACTGAGCTGACTCATTCCCCTCTCATTCGCCCCCACCTCACAGTAGAAGCATCAAACAAGGTTCTAAAGACTGTTGACATCTAGTGGAAGCCTTAGGAGGTGCAATATGACCAATATCCCACTATATCTTCGATAGGCAATGAGTTGAAAACCTACAAACCTCAGATTCTGTTTGGATTTCTTCTCAGGTTTTTGCCTGCCATATGAGTTCTGTTATACTCACAGACATCATTCAAACAGTTTTAGAAACATCAGAGTGTTTTCTATCCAAATATACTAATCATTTGCATATATTAGCAACTGGGCATGAGTAGAAGGCAGTTTACTCTGGGCACCTTATTCATCCAAGCTACTCAATACTGCCCCCAGCCATAAGAAGTTATTAATAATTACCATCATTTACCTAATGGTTGTGAAATATATTTGTTTCTATGGGTTGAATATCATCAAGTCCAGCGTAGTCTGGTACCATCCTCATTGGAAAGGGACTAATAACCGCCCAGTCAAACTTTAGGATCAACTTCACACATGGCAGAGGAAATTGTAGTCATATAAGAACAAGTTCTGAGAGTTTTCTATTAATGTTTGCTTTTAAAGCTTTTAAGGCTTTCAAGATAGCAGGTGGTGAATGTGGAGTGCCCTTTTGGTGGTGGATTGGAACAGGAGCAGAAGCACCCAGGGTTCTGAGCTCACGGTATTGTGCATTAGAGAGCACTCTATAGGCTATTCTTGTACTCCTGCTCAGAGTAACATGGTAATTACTGGCGATTGTGGCAGGCACTAGACTTGCACAAAGTCACTAAGGGGAGCACCCTGTTGTGTGTTTTAGAGATTTGCCTTTTCGATCAAGATTATACCTCTTGCACAAACTATGATACCTACAATGTGCACGGCCAGGCACAAGTGTTTAAGTATTTTAGTCCCAAGCGTTTATGGGATGAAGAAAATGATTAGATTAGGAAATAGATGGGATGTCGGGAAAGATTATGCCAATAAGCGCTCTGACTTGATCAATCATTCTACGCGATATTATATACTAATTTACAATTTTGTGTGAGGGGTTCTATTGGTATGCTCCTCTGCATTATCTATGAAAGCTGTGGCAAAATCACCCTTCTTTGTTATTTTCAGTGTAAATTTCCAGTGTAGGCCATGTAGTTCCAGTCTAAATGACAAGTGTAGGCCATATATTTTCAGTGTAAATTACCAGTGTAGGCCATATAGTTCCAGTCTAAATGACCAGTGTGGGCAAAATAGTTCCAGTCTCAATGACCAGTGTAGGGCATATAGCTCATGTGTAAATGACCAGTGTAGGCCATATATTTTCAGTATAGATGACCAGTGTAGGCCTTAAAGATTCAGTGTAAATGACCAGTGTAGCCTTACTGTTCCATTGTAAATGACCAGTGTGGGCCAAATAGTTCCAGTCTCTATGACCAGTGTAGGGCATATATTTTCAGTATAGATGACCAGTGTAGGCCTTATAGATTCAGTGTAAATGACCAGTGTAGCCTTACTGTTCCATTGTAAATGACCCAGTGTAAATAACAAGCTTAGACCTTATAGTTCCAGTCAAAATGACTGGAACTATAATACAGGTAACGAGTGGAGGACAGAGGAGCCTCTTAAAGAAGAAGTTACAGGTCTGTGAGAGCCAGAATATCTTGCTTGTTTGTAGGTGACCAAATACTTATTTTCCGCCATAATTTGCAAATAAATTCATTAAAAATCCTACAATGTGATTTTCTGTATTTTTTTTCTCATTTTGTCTGTCATAGTTGAAGTGTACCTATGATGAAAATTACAGGCCTCTCTCATCTTTTTAAGTTGGAGAACTTGCACAATTGGTGGCTGACTAAATACTTTTTTCCCCACTGTATATTGTAAATGACCAGTGTAGGCCATACATTTTCAGTGTAAAATACCAGTGTAGGCCATATTGTTCCAGTCTAAATGAGCAGTGTAGGCCATTTTTTCACTGTAGGTGACCCGTGTAGGCCTTATAGTTTCAGTGTAAATGACTAGTGTAGGCCTTATAGTTTTAGTGTTAATGACCAGTGTTGGCTATATAGTTCCAGTCTAAATGACCAGTGTAGGCAATATAGTTCCAGTGTAAATTACCAGTGTAGGCCATATAGTTGCAGTTTAAATGACCAGTGTAGGCCATAAGGTGCCAGTGTAAATGACCAGTGTAGGCCATATAGTTCCATTCTAAATGACCAGTATAGGCCATATATTTTCAGTGTAGATGACCAGTGTAGGCCTTATAGATTCAGTGTAAATGACCAGTGTAGGCCTTATAGTTTCAGTGTTAATGACCAGTGTAGGCCATATAGTTACAGTGTAAATGACCATTATAGGCTATATAGCTCCAGTGTAAATGGCCAGTGTAGGCCTTATAATTTCCGTGTATAATACCAGTGTAGGCCTTATAGTTTAAGTGTTAATGACCAGTGTAGGCCATATCGTTCCAGTGTAAATTACTAGTGTAGGCCATTTAGTTCCAGTGTAAATGACCAGTGTAGGCCATATAGTTCCATTGTAAATTACCAGTCTGTAGGCCTTATAGTTTCAGTGTAAATGACCAGTGTAGGCCATATAGTACCATTGTAAATTACCAGTGTTAACCATGTTTTCCAGTGTAAATGGCCAGTGTTAACCATATAGTTCCAGTGTAAAAGACCAGTGTAGGCCATAATGTTCCAGTGTAGATGACCAGTGTAGGCCATATAGCTTCAGTGTAAATGACCAGTGTAAGCCATATTGTTCCAGTGTAAATAACCAGTGTAGGCTTTAGTTCCAGGGTACATGACCAGTGTAGGCCTTAATTCCATTGTCCATTTCCAGTGTTGGCCATATAGTTCCAGTGTAATTGATCAGTGTAGCCATAGTTCCATTGTAAATGACCAGTACAAGCCATCTACAGTATATCAGGGTGGCAGGTGGCCAAGTGTTCAGAGCATTGGGCCATTAATCAAAAGGTTGCTGGATTGAATCCCCGAGCTGACAAGGTATTAATCTTTCGTTCTATTCCTGAAAAGGTAGTTAACCCACTGTTCCCGGGTAGGCCGTCATTGTAAATAAGAATTTGTTCTTTAACGGACTTGCCTAGTTAAATAAAGGTTAAATAAATACATTAATATATATATATATATATATATATATATATATATATATATATAGTTCCAGTGTAGGCCATATATGACCAGTGTAGGCCAGGGTTCCATTGTAAATTACCAAGCCTAGGTGTAACATCAGATAGGTATTTAAGCTAGAGGACAGATGGTGCCACTCACAGAGGCAGACAGGTGGCAGAGTTCAGACAGGGTTGTTCACCTCAACACATTTAGGAATCGCCTCTCCTCACCCCCCCCCCCCCCTCCCCCCTCTTGTTCCCTTCCTTCCTCCTCTCCTGACTGTCACGGGCGATGTGGAGCGGGATCGATTGGCTTCACATAGCCACAGCTGTCACTGCCGACCTTTGTCACGGGGACAACAGCTCAGGACATTTATTGGACTGCTAGAAAGGAAAGGTGAATGGAACAAAATGGAAGATAGTGAGCACAAGAATACATGCTTGGATATATGAAATACATCATCTCAATTCTCACAATCCGGTAACAATAACATGACACTATCTCCAACAATATCTTGTCAGTGTTGCCCTCGGACATCAAGCACAGATTACCCACTCCTGTCATGGAAAGGAAACTTCTTTGAAGATTTAGGAGGAACTATAAAAAGGCAGAGGGCAGAGATATGTCCTTCCATGGGGCTCAACCAGAAGTCATAATCATTGGTTCAGTCCCTCCTGCCCCTCCCTTTCCCCCTCCTCCCATTGTCTAATGTCAAACTGGCATAGCAACTTAATAAGGCTGGCAGGGTTCTGGCTAATGGGCTATGTCTTACTGATAGCACTCTCTCCCCCTCACTCATTTTCTCTGTCTTTATTCTCTCACTTTGCCTCTCTCCCTCCCCTCTCCCGCACCCTCCCCCTCTCCCTCTCTCTGTCCCCTCTCCCTATTTCTTCCTCCATTTCCTTGCTTATTCTTTATAAATCTGTCAAGCAAACTCACAACTCTCCAGTGTAAGAGATGGCCTGTGTCTTTGTCTCCTCGTTAGTTTGTGTTGTAGAGATGCCAGCCTGAGCCCAGCCTGTCCTTGAGTCACTATGATTATGATTCTGCAGTACTGCTGTCTCTGACATTGGGTGTCTGACAGTTGCATTAAGCAGGGTCGTTTATTTTGGTACAGTGCAGATCTAGACTAAACTGCAGGGCTGCTCTCTCTGTTACATGAGCCTTGTGTTGAAGTACAGACAGAACATAAAATCCCTGTCTCTCCCCCTTTATGATTGTGTCTTGATGCCTAGTAAAGGTCAACTGCCCCTTAGAACCAACTTCTCTGGTTTTAATTGGCCTATATGGCATCGATATGAGTCAGAAACATTAATTCTAGTATCAACATTGACTACAAAGTGTTAATAGGATCATTTTGGTCATAAAGTCAGTCTGGTCTAAAACTGAATTCTGTAAGTGAGTTTGTCACTTACAGGGGGTTGGGTATGGATTACGATCATGCCCACTTGCGCAGCGCCCACTAATACGAGAGAAGCAGCTGTGCTGATTGTGCTCTATCAGATGTGCGTGCTCTATCCAATCATAGTGGCCAGAATCTCCAGACTGTGAGGTAGACCTGCCCATTATGCAGAGCCTGTTTTCAATAGACACGTCCCCAATGTTAAGTTGAAATAACCCTTGGCCCTAAGCCCTTTATGGAGTGTCCACTTGTTGATGTGTTTGATAATGTCAAATCACTTGAGTCTGCCACTTGTATCCCAACAGCAACTTGTCAATATTTCAAAACTCATTCCCGAGCATGTTGTGTCCCCCTGAAACCTGCTTGTGAACATGATTCCCTATGAAACCTGTTTGTGAACATGATTCCCTATGAACCCTGTTTCTGAACATGATTCCCTATGAAACTTGTTTGTGAACATGATTCCCTACGAAACCTGTTTGTGAACATGATTCCCTACGAAACCTGTTTTTGAACATGATTCCCTACGAAACCTGTTTTTGAACATGATTCCCTATGAAACCTGTTTGTGAACATGATTCCCTATAAAACTTGTTGGTGAACATGATTCCCTATGAAACTTGTTTGTAAAGATGATTCCCTATGAAACACTGCCAGACATATACCCACTCTGGTAATAGATAGTGAGAACATTGTGAAGGAAATAACTTGCACGTCACTACTCAGCTGTGAATTGATTAGTGGATTGTGGCCTGGCTGCTCAATGTGCCTGCTAGCTACTACTTGCTAGTTTAATTGACAGACATGGTATGAACTTAGCTAGCTAGAAAGTGATTTTGGGCACTGGTAAACAGTGTGTAGTTTGTGCTTTATTTACAATAGTTTGAAATCGTTCAGAATGTAGACATGTTATTGTTCTCAGAAATACACTGTATGCAGTGCACTGACTAGTTTTTCATACAAATATTTTAATACCTTAGCTAGATGTTACATATTGCGACTAAGACCTCCTTGGAAAAAATGTCTAAATTAATTGCAGATTTCTTGATTTATCATTAGATTAATTCTGACTATTTTAGAGAAGTGACTATATTGAGGAAATGGCTTTGTTGTTGCTAGGGTGACTCAGGGGGACAAACAACAGTATCTGCCAGGGTATGATATTCAAACGCAACACACCCACATCAAACCACACCACCACGACAACTCTCGTTTGGATTCAGTCATGGCCACTAACATTTCTTAACTTTTTACGGCTGAGATCCCGTTAACGGGATCGATATGACAACAGCCAGTGAAAGTGCAGAAACAGAAATCTCATAATTAAAATTCCTCAAACAAGTATTTTACACCATTTTAAAGATAAACTTGTTGTTAATCCCACCACAGTGTCCGATTTCAAAAAGGCTTTACAACAAAATCACACCATCTGATTATGGTAGGTCAGTACCTAGTCACAGAAAAACACAGAACACAGAAATAGAGATAAATTAATCACTAACCTTTGATGATCTTCATCAAATGACACTCATGGGACTTCATGTTACACAATGCATGTATGTTTTGTTCGATAAAGTTCATATTTATATCCAAAAATCTCAGTTACATTGGCTCGTTACGTTCAGTGATGTTTTGCTTCCAAAACATCTGGTGATTTTGCAGAGAGCCACATCAATTTACAGAAATACTCATAATAAACAGAAGTCAGAAATAGCATTATAAATATTCACTTACCTATGATGATCTTCATCAGAATGCACTCCCAGGAATCCCAGTTCCACAATAACTGTTTGTTTTGTTCGATAATGTCCATCATTTATGTCCAAATACCTCCTTTTTGTTCGCGCCTTTAGTTCACAAATCCAAATTCACGACGCGCAGGCCAGACGAAAATTCCATTACAGTTTGTACAAACATGTCAAACGATGTATAGAATCCATCTTTAGGATGTTTTTAACATACATCTTCAATAATGTTTCAACCAGAGAATTCCTTTGTCTTTAGAAATGCAATGGAACGCAGCTACCTCTCACAGGAGCGCGCATGATCGGCTCATGGCCACCTGGCAGACCTTTTACTCAATCAGCTCTTATTCTCTCCTCCTTCACAGTAGAAGCCTGAAACAAGGTTCTAAAGACTGTTGACATCTAGTGGAAGCCTTAAGAAGTGCAATTGGACCAAATGTACACTGTATCTTGGATAGGCAAAGAGTTGAAAAACTACAAACCTCAGATTTCCCACTTCCTGGTTTGATTTTTTTCTCAGGTTTTTGCCTGCCATATGAGTTCTGTTATACTCACAGACATCATTCAAACAGTTTTAGAAACTTCAGAGTGTTTTCTATCCAAATCCAAAGCTTCTGGGCCTGAGTAGCAGGCAGTTTACTCTGGGCACCTTATTCATCCAAGCTACTCAATACTGCCCCCAAGCCATAAGAAGTTAATGAGCAATCTTTAAAAAGAGGCCAAATCAGGAAGTGCCCTTTAAAAATAACCTTCAGATTATGGATTCTACTTACATCAAACCACTGTCATTTTACAAATACCAGCTCTAATTATTTACCTACACAGTGTCCTAAACCAGCATTTGTTGTTGGGTAACAGAGTGAGGAGTAGATACAGATAACTGCCAAAATAATTTTAAAATGCTTGTGTAAATGAGGAATAAAAAGTGTAGTAAAAGTAGATGCTTCCACACAGATGATTCCACACAGGTGTGGTTCCTGAGTTAATTAAGCAATTAACATCCCATCGTGATTAGGGCCATGTTTAAAAACGCTGGGTAGGCCATTATTTTGGCTACCATGGCTTTGCTCCCATAGGATGACAATGCCCTAATCCACAGGGCACGAGTGGTCGCTGAATGGTTTGATGATCATGAAAATTATGAAAACCATATGCCATGGACAACTCAGTCACCAGATCTAAACCCAATTGAACACTTATGGGAGAATCTTGAGCAGTGCCTGAGATAGCGTTTTCTAGCGCCATCAACAGTGATGGAATTTCCCGTGGAAACTAGTAGAATTTATTTAAAGGTTCATTGAAGCTGCTCTGGTTCATGGTGGCCCAACATCCTATTAAGACACTTTATCTTGGTGTTTTCTTTATTACATGTAGATGGTTAATACTGGACTGCTGTTTGCAGCATCATATTATTATTATTTTTTTAAGAAATTGTCATTTAGCAGACACTATTATCCAGTGTGACTTTCAAGGGCACATCGACAGATCCTTTCCCTCCTAGTCAGCTCTGGGATTCAAACCAGCAACCTTTTGGTTTCTGGCTCAACGCTCATAACCGCTAGGCTACGTGTGACAGACAGGCATGTAGCAGTTCTGACGAATCCTGCTTTTGTTGTTCTCCTGCAGCATGGTGATGCCTCTGCTGTCAGCCAACTGATGAGTGTGAAGTGTATGTGTGTGAGTGTGTATGCGTGTGCCTGCGTGTGCGTGCATGTGTTTGTAAGAGAGTCTGTGCGCAAGTGTGTAGTCTGTGTGTGTGTGTGTTTTGTTCTGCATGCATGGCGCTGACTCATCGCCCTCCTCAGTCATTTCATTATGGCCTAATTAAACGCGTCTCATTACCCAGCGCAATAATTGCTGACGCCTATGCCATGGAAACAAGGAGACATGCGAAAAAAAGGAAGACAACTGAGGCCACATTAAACAGCAGGACTCAAGGGGCGCGTGTACGCAGGACTCTTGAACCTCTTCCTGTGCAACTCTGTATGTGTTTTCGACTGTGTCAGGGAAAAGGTCACCATTGTAGTATGTCCATGACTCCAGAATCAGATAGTTGGTCTTCATAGAGGACGTTTGTTGTTCATGGCTGCAACCATGCACTATATTTTTGCTGAAGCTCTTATGTAGTGGCGTTCAAGTCTTGATTGCATAGGTAGCTGAGCTGTGGCGAAGAAATTATAGAGAAATGATGGAATTCTTCCATTTGTTTCTCAGGGCTGTGACAGCTGAGCTGAGGTGCCACGGTTTCTCTTGGAGGCGGAAGCAGCGAAAGACAATCTTCCTGCAGTCAAATTGTCATTGTCTCCTCAGTTGGCAGAGCAGGAAATTCATTGTTTGGAGAAATATTAGACAATTGCACCCAAGCTGTGAATGTGCTTTAATTAAACAAGGAGCTCAGACATCTCAGAGACCCTGTAATACAGCAGCATGACAAGGAAAGGGGAAGACTTTCTCAACCGTTGTGTTCATATTGCAAACATGAACAGTACACAGTACACGCCATTCGCATGGATAGTAGCCTAGTGTGGAGTTGGCTGGGCATGGGGGAGTGGGTTTTACCTTGGGTTTCTTGTTATCAGAAGCAGTTACTGGCTGGCTGGCTTTTCCAGGGTGGATAGATGTGGGGTGCAGAGAGGGTGTGGAGTGACAGTGAGGTGGCGGTGGTGGCGGGATGCCAAGTGCTTATTGTCAATTTCATCTGCTCTTTCCAATTCTGGTAATGCCTAGCTTTCTCACACGAACTCTGTGGATGACCTACTTACCTATTCATTCTCACTCTGTGTTTTTCAATTCGGTTCAGAACAGTGTGTGTGAGTGTGTTGGTGACTGACTGAAAATCTTTCCCACTCTGCAATGAATGGATCTTGCCAGGTCATTTCTCTCTTTGACTTGCCTGTCTCCCTGTTTTGAAACACAATAGCACTACCAGGCACGCTCATTTGGGAGTTCAAAGCAACAAAAAAGCAACGTGAAAGCAGCTCTGTATAAATGTAACTTAACTAGCCCACCTATTAATTGAGTCACCATCTACACGGCCTCTTTATTTATGTGTCACGAGACACCGGGGCTAACATTACAGCCCATTAACATTCACATGACCATAGTGATGCGAAAGCTGCAATGGGTTTTCTGTGTCCCCCTTTCCTGGTAAAGTAGAATAATAAATGTGAGGCAAAAGCAGCTTCGTGATCATTAATGAGACAATTAGTGTGCAGACCAGGGGCGCTCTCTGAGCCCGGCGCTGGACAAACAGCTCCATTGTTGTGCCTCCCAGCCACGTCACAATGACTAATCAAAAGAGAGCGCAGGGGAAGCTAATACATATTTGGTCTGATTAATACTTCCCCACTAAGCAAAGGCAAGGCAGCTTTTCTCTTTTCCCACGTCTTGGGGTCCGCTGGTTCACGGTCTTTCAAGAAGACAGGAAGAGCACCGGCGATGGGAGACAGGCACCTTCACAGAATCACACTGCATGCTGGGAAACATGGGGGAGGTACTGGGGTAGACAGGGAGGGAGGGAGGGGGGTGGCAAAGGATACATTGTTTTCTTTTTTGGTGGTCCTTCTTCAAAGACACTGGATTATTCATCTGTGTGAGGCCCGGAGTGTCCTGAGATCACAACGCTGTGTGTCTCTCTGGGGAGGGTTGGAACAGGACAGGGCTGCCCCATATAATAGCACAGCATTGGCCCTCTGGGAACTCCACTATCAGGACACTGGCCAGTAAATAATGAAACAGTCAGGATGATGGACACTGCCTGACGTTGTCTCTTTGGCTCCGAGACTCTAGTAAAGGATGTTGACAACTTCTCTTCAGGCAGCCCTGACTGCCCTACACATTTAAACTAGACCCAATGCTACATAGATTATGCCCTTTACAAAGGATGTTTATGGGACAGCCAGTCAATAAGGGGAACACACATGTGTTTTTATCAGCATGGTGTGTAGGAGGAGTGTTGAAGATCATTATCTCTGAGACAAAAACAGCTACATGTATACACCTCCTAGACTTAGGGCCTAAATGTTTGTATGTGTTTCAATAGTGATTCCTTTATTACTGCTAAGGCATCAAAACAGCCTTCATACCTTATTCTATCCAATCTGGATAGAGTAGCTATGATCAATAGGGGAGAATGGGGTAAGTTGAGCCACAGAGTAAATTGAGCCACCCTTGTTTCTAGGAAACCATACACAACATGAATCATGTGACCATATATTTAGGAATAGGCCTTCATTTCATGGAGTCTGTGAAGGAATAAACCATATGGAAATAGTGGTAAGCAAGTTAGATCCCCCAAAAATGTATTTTCACCAAGTCAAATTAATTTATTGTGTTCAAGGTTTGTATCTAAACCAAAGCTTGTATCTAAACCAAAGTAGATCATTTTAAGATTGTTCTATACATCAGTTGGGGTCTCTATAAGCTTCAATATGAGGTCCTAAACCTAGCATGAAAGTGTATCCTTGTAGCTGTGTGGGCTAATATAGTGAAAATGTTTGCCTTGAGGTAAATTGAGCCAATGGTTGAGCCAATGGAAAGTTAAGCAAATGGATGTGTTTTCTTCCCAGACGTAATGCGAGGCATTATCACTTATATATGAGGTAACAACAGTGTTAAAGTGTTTAAAAAAAGTACAAAGTGTTTATAAGGTGTTAAGCTGTGTTAAAAGTATGATAAAAAAAGTACAATGTTTTTGTTAGGTATGAAGCCTGTGTTAAAAGATGCTTCAAATGATTCAAAGACCAAAAGGTGACTGTGATTGTGTTGAATTGTGTTTGGGAAATAAAGATAGACATGGTTTTAAAAAGGTTAGTGGTAATATTTCATTCAGTACAGACATTTAAGGCGGCTTCACTTACCCTGTCCCGTGACACAACTTACCCCATACCCGGGCCGGGGTAAGTTGTGCGAAGATAACACTTTTTGAATTTTGATTATTTCCAGGGATACACAACGTGCTGAAATATATCTAGATATCTTTGTTAGAAAGAATGCTATATTTCTCTTGATGGAGTGATGCTGGAAAAAAAAAGAAGCTAAATTCTCCCCTACACAATTGTGTGTCTCAATCTAATACTTTGTCATAAGTCACAGAAAGGATTCAGAAAACCCAGAACTATTAGAATTTAAGGGAAAGGAACAAAAACCATTCCATTAAGAGCTAAAGTGGTCATTAAAGAGTGAAGAAATAAGAACTGCAGTGCAGAAAGCACCTAATGCATTAATGATACCTCAGGAAAAATCACTATCTTGTTATCTCTGATCTTATCACATTTGGATGGTTCAGTTGTAGCTGTGATAATGTTTTGGGAAATTATCTTTTGCCTTGATAAGATAACGCAACAAAAACATCATCTTTGAAAACAACAACACAAAAGCACCCCATTGATTGTATAATATATGAAAATGTAGATACTGAGACGCAGTATCTTTAAATTCGGGTCTTAGTTCCCCGAAACCATCCCCAATGTTACACTTTCTCAGTTTCGTTGTATATTTTCTGGGGTGAACAGTGCAGCAGTTGGAGAGGCAATAGCTGAATTTACATTTAAAGCGTAACCTCAGTATCTAGGACAGTTGAGAATCCAAGAGTTACTGATAGATGTTTGAGGCAGACAGGCATATCCATACGCATAAAGCAATATCAACAAAGTAAATGGAGCGACACATTGCAGAGATCAGGCATTTGAATAGCTCACCTGAGTGACTGGGTTGAAATACGCCCTGAGAAATGTGACCTTGCGTTACGGCTTCCAAATAAACATTGGCATCTCGCCTTATATGGCTATATGTATGCTTTCACCCCCCATTCTATTTGAGTTGGAATGATATACCCAGGCTTGTATATAGTGTGTATGTGTTTGATGAAAACAATATTTCTTTGAGACATAAAGACCGTATTTAATTGAAGCTTTTGTGTACATGCGTGTCATACATGGGGACTTTTCGGAAGCTTTTGAAGCAAACCGACATGAATTTGAAAGAGATTTCTTTCAGTCACATTAATTTTGTCTTTCCATGGTATGGGTGGCAGAGAGGAATTGATGTCTGGGTGCAGGAAACAGTAATAGGCAACCCCCTGTGGTTATCCTGATTATGCGGGTGAGATATTATAAATGGGTGTGTACAGGGATTCAAGAGATTGGTGTTCTTGTTATAAAAAAATATATCTATTCTGTCGGGGCTGCTTTGAATTGAGTGAGAGTGTCTTGTGTGTAAAACCAATCTCCTTTTCACTTTTGTCAGATACATTCCCTTCTGTCATTTCAATAAATATTGAGCAACTTTTTCAGTTGATTTTGCAGGAGTTTCTGGCACCTGGCAATATTGTTAAAAGATAAACCCATCATAACACGAGGCTCAGGGGTGTTATCTTCCATCTGTGAGGTGTTTTCACAGGTAGACCTAATCTGGTCTCCTATACCAGGGTTTCCCCAACTCGGTTTCCCAAATTCGCCCTAGCAACACAGCTGACTCAAATAACACATTGGGGAGGCAGGACCGAGTTTGGGACACCCTGTCTTACTTCAATTACACTTTATATACCTCCAAATATGTTAGAATGCAAAATTATTTATGACCATTTCATTTGAGTAATGTGGTTGTTTTCGGTAGTATCTACGCATTTTAAAGCTGCCTTATCATGTTCTGTGTAAATTGTTTCATTGCTTCCACTATAACACATAGGCCTAGCTGTTTGTCATCCACAGGTGCCGTAATACTGATAAGACGCATCTCCTTAAAGGTGTCATCCGGCCCAAGTCAGTTCATGTCAGTTATGGCCACATTGCCCCATGCTAACCTGCTAAGGTCTCACACCTTTGTGTGACAAACAGTAATATATGCCATCTTCTGAGATGGTGTCATTCTAACTGCACCCAGTCCCATCTGCAGATCTAAAGGACTGCCTTTGGCTTGAGACTACTGGGAGATAAAACATGGAAAAATCAGTCCTACTGTATGCAGTATTTAACTGCAGGCTATGTATAATTGCCATGCTATTAACAATGGGCCCTAGTTCTCCCGTTGACTTCTTCACCTGCATTATAGATGAGGGGCTGTAGCCCCAGAGTTCCCTAACCCCCTGCTGGAGCCAATCAGGAGGACCCACTCATCAACATTTTGTGGTGTCCCATGACACACATATGCAAATGTCTGTGAATATCATGAATAGCATACCTTATTAAATGCAGCTGCGCTGTTGTGATATACTGTACATGATATACATGTAGGAAACGGATCAGAAGAATAACCTTTTAACCTTTTCCACCCTCACTCAATGTAAATTTACCCGCCTTAAGATATGCATAGTATACAGCAGCTCTGCAGGGGAAATTATAATCAGCTCTGAACTGTGTTAATTGACAAGCAAATGTATACCTCTGCTATAAATAACCCTGCTGATGTCTATGAGGCGTGTGAAGAGCATTATCAAATGTCAGAAGGATCGTATTGACTCTGAAGAGGAAGGCTCTGTCTGCTTAGCCTGTGACCTTCTTCCATGATTCATTTCCACCTGTTAGTCTTTCTAACTTTTAATAACAACATGTCTACTCCTGTGTGTTTGGGGCAAGGCGTCACATTTGATGCCTGATTTGATTTATATATTTATTTGTTATTGCCTTCTCTTCCCAAATCCAATTTTAGCTGACATTTCTCATGACTGTAACGAAGAATGACCTTTGAAAAGGACACTTCCGTTCTTGCATGCAGACGGGTGGTGGTCTAGTGGTGTAGGGAGGCAGGCCTAGTGACGGGGAGGCAGGTCTTAACAATGGGAGAGGTGTTGTTGCCTTCATCCATCTCCCCTACCCCTCTCACCCACCGAGGGAAAGCCCACCCCCAGGCCTGCAAGTCACCTTGGGAAGGTGTTACAGCGGAAGCATCTGCCCCCGACCTTAATGTTGTTCAGAGTGATAATTGCATTGGGGCTTTGACTGCTCTCTCCTTGATCTCTCTCTCATGATCAATTCTCTGATTCAATGAGCCTAACACAATACACTGGCTGAGGAACAGAGGAAAAGCGTGAAGAAAAAAAGTTCCCATGTGCTTTGGGTGCAATGTCTGGTTATGAGGTAATGAAGCCTTCATAAGGACTTAATAATTCTTCCCTCTTTATGTTAATAGGGTTCGTAATCCACATCGACAGGCTCCTTCACCCTTCCAACCCTCCAACACCACTCACACAGCACTCTCCGTCTAACACAGAACACATTCAGGCTCATGGCTACATCATAATTGTACAGATACGCTACAGATACGACCGTTTACCCACAAGGACACACGTAGAGTGACAGTCTGAATGCCTTGCACAGAATATACACACATGCTCATATGGTCATTGCACGCATCTATGCATGATTACACACCCATGCATATTCATGCCAACATATAGTGCACCGATGCATTCAGGGTTGGTTCTAGCCTTTTGGGGGCCCTAAGCGAGGTTTGGTTGGGGGCCCCCCCACCTTTTAGTGTCTCACCTCTTAATGGTGGAGAGAACTTTAAAAAAAGTTAATTTCCTTCAATTCTACACATTTTGCCATAGGGCATATAGAAAATGTTGCAGTTTCAAGGAAGGTCTTTGCAATTCACCACATTTTGCCATGGGAAGGAGAGAACATTTTGCAATTTTACAACACATTTCATACAATTCTATTAATTTTGCCATTGAACAGAAAGAACAAATGTGCAGTTTAACAGATCATTTCCAGCAATTCTACACATTTTGTCATGACTTATGCCATGTTAATATGATATCTGAGTGAGAGTGACTAACAAAACCAATGGGGGCCCCCTGGAAGTCAGGGCCCCTGGGCATGTGCCTTGCATGCTCAGTGGGCATTCGGCCATGATTACTACAAGTTTAGATAGCTGGTTAGACTAACTTACCAATAATACAGTTGTTAGCTGATACAGCTTATTGAGTGAATGACAAGAAAAGAAAAACTGCTGATGCGCAACCAAATGTCAGAATTGGAACTTGTGTTTTCTACTATACCTGAGTTCCTAAAAAAAAGTGCATACGGCCTCCCGAGTGGCGCAGCATTTTAAGGCACTGCATCTCAGTGCAAGAGGCGTCACTACAGTCCCTGGTTTGAACCCAGGCTGTATCACATCCGGCCGTGATTGGGAGTCCCATAGGGCGGCGCACAATTGGCCCAGCGTTGTCCTGGTTTGGCCGGGGTAGGCCGTCATTGTGAATAGGAATGTGTTCTTAACTGACTTGCCTAGTTAAATAAAGGTTAAATAAAAAATAAATAATAATAATACATTTTTTTTAAATGTATTTCGCTTATGCCTGGGGCCGCCCCTGTATGCAGAAGATACTGTGTCGAAACAACAAGAGTTCTTCCAGAGGCCTCCTGCTCTTCCCCTGCTCCAGTATGAAGCTCTCCCTAAACCATTCCAGTAATTGATTCTGTCTGTGTGACAATCTGAAAGGGATTATTTGTGAGCCAAGAGAGGTTTCCTACAAAATTCCGTTATTGTGTTCCATTTTTAGACTAATGGTGTGAATTTATTTGTTTTTTTTCCTCTGAAAAGCTGCAGCTCACATCATAGTTCCATTCCCATGTGATGCCATTATCTCTTTATCACTGTTACACAGATGGAAGGTGACTGTTAGACTGGGGAGCATCATCTTTTGATGCTGCAAAGGGCAGGTCAACAACTGCAGAAACCATTACTAATCACTACTAATACTCTGTTGTCTAGCAGCCAGAAAAAAATCCTTTGTCAACAGGCCATCTTCATGGGCATACTTTCTTAGAAACACTAGCTTTTTCCTCCTACAGTACACTTGTATCTAATTCCAGTGTCTATATTTGTCCTTCTGAGGGCAGTCTTTGTGTAGAGTTCCCATTTCTCATTAGCGTGTCCCCATCCTCAGGGGGACAGGCTTGATAGACAGATGGACAGACAGACAGTCTTTTTGCCGGCTCAGTTAGCTCTGGCTCTGGCGACATGTTATTTTCCTAGGACTGGGCTCTTAATACACAGTGTCCAGATGAACTCCTTTGTGTGCCAAGAATAATAACATGTAGAATTAAACCATACAGCCCCTGCTAGTCCCAATGGATGCAGCTTTAATAATCTCATTATCAATTTAATGAGGTGATTAGAATGCCAGAGGCCAGGGGTGCACATAGAGTGTTATGGAAGATGCTAGTAGCATCCTGAGTCCTCCTGGCGTCTTGGTGGTGCAGTCCTCCTGGCTCCTAATCCTTCAGCTAGCTAGGGGATTCGTTACCATTGTCTCTGGAGACCTGGCTCGACACGGCTGCTGTAATGCCGGGTCACACGCTCTATCTCTGTTATGGTGGTCGCAGGTCCTCTAAAAAAGACATACATCTCTGTGTGGGGTTCTGTTCCCTCTGTGTGGGGTTCTGTTCCCTCTGTGTGGGGTTCTGTTCCCTCTGTGTGGGGTTCTGTTCCCATTGTGTGGGGTTCTGTTCCCTCTGTGTAGGGTTCTGTTCTCTCTGTGTCACAGAAAATGCTAGGTACAATCATGAGCGGTGGCAAGCGCCTCTTTGGCTTTTTCGTTGCCACGGAAACAGGCATGTGCAGCTGCGCATCAGTGTTTAGTAGGGTTAGTCTAGGGCAGTAGTTCCCAACCAGGGGTACTAGGACCCCTGGGGGTACTTGGGAAAGGGGGATACCTAGTCAGAGAAGACATATTAGACCACAGGCCTGCTGGTAAAATGCACATGAGGGGGTACTTCAGGGGGACTCCGGGCAGAGCAAAATTCAGTTGGTTGTACAGTACCCGAAAAAAGGTTGGGAACCACTGGCCTATGGGATCCCAATGCACCCAACCACCAAATTAAGTACTCGCCGAGGAAGCACATTAAGCATCGGAACAATTTTGTTGTTTCATTTGATGCAATCAACCTGGACAGACCTTTTCCTTTGAACCTTAAACATGTAAACAACATAGACTACCCATGATTCAACTACGCCATAACATATAGTAATGATAAAGAATGGTATGAACGGTAAGATTTCCCCCCCTTTCCCTCTCAATGATTGAGGTAAAAAAAAAACAATTACAGACTTCGTCTACCCCGACCCAACGATTTGAAATCCTTGAAAGGGAGTGAATGAGTGCACACTGCAGGGAGAAGAGGATGTGTGATAGGAATTGGACTGTAATGTGGGGGACAGGCAACCAGCCCTCAGCTGGGCAATTTGACTCTCCGAAATCCTCAAGCTGAATTAGTCACAGTGGCTGCTGAAGAGCCTCCTGTGCCTGACCAACTGAGGCCGGCTTCTTACCCGTAATGTGGGATACTGACTCTATGCTACCTACCGCCAGGTCTGAGATAGGGAAGGATTTACTGTACAGTAGAGTGATTTCATCTTTATATTTGAGAAAATAGCCTGAACTGCCCATCCTACTGTATGTCTCTATCCATGGTGCTGAAGTAAGAACAGGCAAAGGGCTGTGTTTGAATACTGGCGCTGTCCATGGTCCTGTAGTAGAGAGGAGCAGGTAACGAGTATGCAGTGAATATTGTACAGCAATGTGGACTATTGACAGCACTAAGAGATATGTGTAATTATGCTGCCCATAGATGCTGCCCATTGATCTGGTCTTGTGCAGTCTGTGGTTCTGTATAGAGGGGCTACTGAGAGGTGTGTGTAGTGTACTCTTTCCCTGTCCGTGGTGCTGCAGAGCAAGGCAGCAGAGGGAACAGGTCAGGGACAGGCAGCCAGAGAATCAGCAGTCCCCAGCTCCCCAGGGCCAGATGAGTGGTAAGACTGCAGTGGAATGCATTGATTATCTGTCAAGCAGGCCTGCTAGGATCTAACCAGGGCAGTGTTAGGGTATTAAGTGATCTGAAGTATTCAATGAATATTGATAATGAGTGGCTGTTCGCCTGGCTCTACTATTAGTGATTCAACCCCCCTGGTGCTCACCGTCTCTTCACAGAGATGGGTCTGGGTTGGAGAGGGCTTGGGTAGCTGGTCCCTAGTGAGCATTTCACTGTGTTAGTTTGATGGTGCAATATTTTCACATCATTGCGTTGATCTTGAGCACAACCTCGTACTTCATACTGTAGCCTACCATTTTTCACTCCTGGAAGCGCATGCCTTTTCATATTGGAAGTCGCTCTGGATAAGAGTGTCTGTTAAATGACAAAAATGTAAATATAAATATGTTATCAGCTCTCCAGAATACATTCAGATCCTTTGGTGGACCACTCACTCTCGCTCTACAAGAATGCCTCCATTTCAGGGTTTAACACCTTAGAGAGGTGCTCTGGTGGTTACATGCCTTATCTCACCTCCTTTGTATTGGATTTGAAGGCCTCAGGCCCTCGCTGTCTCTATTTAATTTGTTGTCTTGAAAATGACCAAGTCTGTCTTTATTGGATTGTCAAGGCTGCTCCGTTCCCTCCGGCACCACTTATTCTCTCAGGATTTTTCGTGTTTCTTTTGGTTTGTGCTTTGTGTTTTCTCTGCTGCTGTTTTCTTCACCCGCCTCGGCCACATAGTCCAGCACTAATACATTTATCCCTCTCTCTGTGTTTTCTCTATCTCCCTCTCTTCTACAGAAACTTATCGAAGAATCCTCTGACCACATTATCATGGCAACTCTTCCAGAATCTTCAACTCTTCGAGCTGTAAGTTTTTGTACATTTTTTTACCAAATCAAAATCAAAATCAAATCAAATGTATTTATATAGCCCTTCTTCCATCAGCTGATATAACAAAGTGCTGTACAGAAACCCAGCCTAAAACCCCAAACAGCAAGCAATGCAGATGTAGAAGCACGGTGGCTAGGAAAAACTCCCTAGAAAGGCCAAAACCTAGGAAGAAGCCTAGAGAGGGGTGGCCAGTCCTCTTCTGACTGTGCCGGGTAGAGATTATAACAGAACATGGCCAAGATGTTCAAATGTTCATAAATGACCAACATGGTCAAATAATAATTATCACAGTAGTTGTCGAGGGTGCAACAAGTCAGCACCTCAGGAGTAAATGTCAGGAGTAAATGTCAGTTGGCTTTTCATAGCCAATGATTAAGAGTATCAGCATAAATACTGGAGGCTGAGACAGGAGGGGTCAGGAGACACTGTGGCCCCATCCGAGGACACCCCCGGACAGGGCCAAACAGGAAGGATATAACCCCACCCACTTTGCCAAAGCACAGCCCCCACACCACTAGAGGGATATCTTCAACCACCAACTTACCATCCTGTGACAAGGCAGAGTATAGCCCACAAAGATCTCCGCCACGGCACAACCCAAGAGGGGGGAAGACCACCAGGAAGACCACGTCAGCGACTAAACCCACTCAAGTGACGCACCCCTCCTACGGACGGCATGGAAGAGCACCAGTAAGCCAGTGACTCAGCCCCTGTAATAGGGTTAGAGGCAGAGAATCGCAGTGGAGAGAGGGAAACCGGCCAGGCAGAGACAGCAAGGGCAGTTCGTTGCTCCAGAGCCTTTCCGTCTTTTCTATCCCTGGCAAAGAGAATCAGGAGATGTCTCATTTTTGGTACTAATGCATCAATATGCACACACACACACACACACACGGTATCTGCAGTTGGTAACATATACAATATAACTGATAGAGATGTAGAATGCTCAAGAACTACCTTCACACTCCTAGGCCATACTACACTCTTATGACCTACTGAAGAGATGAGTCTGCAGTAAAGACTTAAAGGTTGAGACCGAGTCTGCGTCTCTCACATGGGTAGGCAGACCATTCCAGCTCTATAGGAGAAAGCCCTGCCTCCAGCTGTTTGCTTAGAAATGCCAGGGACAATTAGGAGGCCTGCATCTTGTGACTGTAGAGTACGTGTAGATATGTACGGCAGGACCAAATGGTAAAGATAGGTAGGAACAAGCACATGTGATGCTTTGTAGGTTAGCAGTAAAACCTGGAAATCAGCCCTTGCCTTAACAGGAGGCCAGTGTAGGGAGGCTAGTACTGGAGTAATATGATCACATTTTTGGTTCCAGTCAGGATTCTAGCAGCCGAATTTAGCACTAACTGAAGTTTATTTAGTGCTTTATCCGGTTAGCCGGAAAGTAGAGCATTGTAGTAGTCTAACCTAGAAGAAACAAAAGCATAATTTTTGGACAGAAAGTTTCTGATTTTTGCAATGTTAAGTAGATGGAAAAAAGCTGTCCTTGAAATGGTCTTGATATGTTCGTCAAAAGAGAGATCAGGGTCCAGAGTAGCGCCGATGTCCTTCACAGTTTTATTTGAGATGACTGTACAACCATCAAGATTAATTGTCAGATTCAACAGAAGATCTCTTTGTTTCTTGGGACCTAGAACAAGCATCTGAGTTTGAAAGTAGAAAGTTTGCAGCAATCCACTTCCTTATGTCTGAAACACAGGCTTCTAGCGAGGGCAATTTTGGGGCTTCACCATGTTTAATTGAAATGTATAGCTGTGTGTCATCCGCATAGCAGTGAAAGTTAACATTATGTTTTCGAATAACATCCCCAAGAGGTAAAATATATAGTGAAAACAATAGTGGTCATAAGACAGAACCTTGAGGAACACTGAAATTTACAGTTGATTTGTCAGAGGACAAACCATTCACAGAGACAAATTGATATCTTTCCGAGAGATAAGATCTAAACCAGGCCAGAAATTGTCCGTGTAGACCAATTTCGGTTTGTCTGTCTTCAGCTCTTTCTAAAATTTTAGAGAGGAATGGAAGATTCTATATAGGCCGATAGTTTTTTATATTTTCTGGGTCAAGGTTTGGTTTCTTCAAGAGAGGCTTTTTTACTGCCACTTTTAGTGAGTTTGGTACACATCCGGTGGATAGAGAGCCATTTATTATGTTCAACATAGGAGGGCCAAGTACAGGAAGCAGCTCTTTCAGTAGTTTAGTTGGAATAGGGTCCAGTATGCAGCTTGAAGGTTTAGAGGCCATGAATATTTTCATCATTGTGTCAAGAGATATAGTACTAAAACACTTGAGTGTCTCCCTTGATCCTAGGTCCTGGCAGAGTTGTGCAGACTCAGAACAACTGAGCTTTGGAGGAATACGCAGATTTAAAGAGGAGTCCGTATTTTCCATGTGAATATTAAAGTCACCAAAAATTTGAATATTATCTGCTAAGACCACAAGGTCCAATAGGAATTCAGGGAACTCAGTGAGGAACGCTGTATATGGCCCAGAAGGCCTGTAAACAGTAGCTATAAAAAGTGATTGGGTAGGCTGCATAGATTTAATGACTAGAAGCTCAAAAGACGAAAACGTTTTTTGTTTTTGTAAATTGAAATTCGCTATCGTAAATGTTAGCAACACCTCCGCCTTTGCGGGATGCACGGGTGATATGGTCACTAGTGTAACCAGGAGGTGAGGCCTCATTTAACATAGTAAATTCATCAGGCTTAAGCCATGTTTCAGTCAGGCCAATCACATCAAGATTATGATCAGTGATTAGTTCATTGACTGCCTTTGAATTAAGGGATCTAACATTAATTAGCCCGATTTTGAGATGTGAGGTATCACGATCTCTTTCAATAATGACAGGAATTGAGGAGGTCTTTATTCTAGTGAGATTGCTAAGGCGAACACCGCCATGTTTAGTTTTGCCCAACCTAGGTCGAGGCACAGACACGGTCTCAATGGGGATAGCTGAGCTGACTACACTGACTGTGCTAGTGGCTGACTCCACTAAGCTGGCAGGCTGGCTAACAGCCTGCTGCCTGGCCTGCACCCTATTTCATTGTGGAGCTAGAGGAGTTAGAGCCCTGTCTATGTTCGTAGATAAGATGAGAGCACCCCTCCAGCTAGGATGGAGTCTGTCACTCCTCAACAGGCCAGGCTTGGTCCTGTTTGTGGGTGAGTCCCAGAAAGAGGGCCAATTATTTAGAAATTCTATCTTTTGGGAGGGGCAGAAAACAGTTTCAACCAGCGATTAAGTTGTGAGACTCTGCTGTAGAGCTCATCACTCCCCCTAACTGGGAGGGGGCCAGAGACAATTACTCGATGCCGACACATCTTTCTAGCTGATTTACACGCAGAAGCTATTGCACTTGGTGACCTCTGACTGTTTCATCCTAACATCGTTGGTGCCGACGTGGATAACAATATCTCTATACTCTCTACACTACACAGTTTTAGCTTTAGCCAGCATCATCTTCAGATTAGCCTTAACATCGGTAGCCCTGCCCCCTGGTAAACAGTGTATGATCGCTGGATGATTCGTTTTAAGTCTAATACTGCGGGTAATGGAGTCGCCAATGACTAGGGTTTTCAATTTGTCAGAGCTAATGGTGGGAGCCTTCGGCGTCTCAGACCCCGTAACGGGAGGAATTGAGACCAGAGAAGGCTCGGCCTCAGACTCCGACTCGCTGCTTAATGGGGAGAACCGGTTGAAAGTTTCTGTCGGCTGAATGAGCAACACCGGTTGAGCATTCCTACAGCATTTCCCTCCAGACGCCATGAGAAAGTTGTTTGGCTGCGGGGACCGTGCGAGGGGATTTATACTACTATCTGTACTTACTGGTGGCACAGACGCTGTTTCATCCTTTCCTACACTGAAATTACCCTTGCCTAACGATTGCGTCTGAAGCGGGGCTTGCAGCACAGCTATCATCGCCGTAAGGCTATCGTTCTCCTGTATATTATGAGTACAGCGACTGCAGTTAGAAGGCATCATGTTAATGTTACTACTTAGCTTCGGCTGGTGGAAGTCCTGACGAACCATGTCGTTAAAACCCCCAGAGTGAAAAAGTTGAATGAAAAAAAGTTGAGTGAGGGAAAATATAAACGGTAATTAAAAAGTAAAAACCGTAAAATTGTCAGGTAGCAAAGTAAGGTTGGCAACAAAATGCACAGCAGCACGTAAACAAGTCTGCAAGTTGTTATCTTATTTGATCAACTTGTGCACCCAGAAAAACCTTTCATAGAGCCTGTTATATCCTAAGTGTGCAACCCATTTACCACAACCATCATGGTTTCCAAATGGATTCCCAGGTTCGTCAGGCTTCCATTCAAAGCCAAACAACAATTAACTTGGAGAAAATCATTGAAACAGACAAAGAACACAATACTTTTATTTATTTATTTTTTTTACCCCTTTTTCATGGTATCCAATTGTTGTAGTAGCTACTATCTTGTCTCATTGCTACAACTCCCGTACGGGCTCAGGAGAGACAAAGGTTGAAAGTCATGCGTCCTCCAATACACAACCCAACCAAGCCGCATGACTTTCTTAACACAGCACACATCCAACCCGGAAGCCAGCCGCACCAATGCGCCGGAGGAAACACCGTGCACCTGGCCACCTTGGTTAGCGCACACTGCACCCAGCCCGCCACAGGAGTCGCTGGTGCGCAATGAGACAAGCCCTCCAAGCCGACCAAGCCCTCCCTAACCCAGGCGACGCTAGGCCAATTGTGCGTCGCCCCACGGACCTCCCGGTCGTAGCCGGTTACGACAGAGCCTGGGCACGAACCCAGGAACTCTGATGGCACAGCTGGCGCTGCAGTACAGCGCCCTTAACCACTGCGCCACCCGGGAGGCCTGAACACGATACTTTATTCCCTGCGTCATAACCGTTGATTTAATGGATGTGACATATGAGTGTGTTAAATGGAGCTGTCCAGGCCGGGTGATTCTCTGGTCCACAGTCCAGGTGTTTCCAGGTGGTCCTTTAGTTTCTTGTTTGTCCACGAATGTACAGGTGTCGGATCTTAATTTGAACGCTCTTTTGTTGTTGAGAATTCTCCTGCATCACCAGAAATGCAGATGAGCTTTGTGATTTACATTAATTCACTGAAAACCCACACTAACCCACGGCTACATTAAAAGTATTGCACTTTATATGTAGCCTAATTTTGGCCAGCTAATAGCCTAACCACCAATTAAGCAACATCATAGACTAAACTTTCAAATCCTGCTGCTGCAGCTGCAGGATTATTTTGCTGTGACAATATAGGTCACATTAAAATCCTACACCTGTATGAGCAATCAGTGTTTATGGCCTGAATCTGGTACTTGTTTGGACCTGTTAGGTCCTCCCTTTCGGTAGAATACACAAATTGAAGCCAAGCGTTGATATATGGCCATCGTAGAGTTATTACACTTGCATCCCCTCCATCCTCTCCAGTCCAGGAATCAGAGTGAGTGCTTTCCCTAAATAGCAGAGAGCCTCAGCCAGGGCCTGACGCAGAGCAAAGAGCAGGGAGCAGGCTAGGCTTTATCATCGCTCAGCTCAGCCCAGGGAGGGGGAACAAATGAAGAGCAGCTGTAAGGTTGTGATATAAATGTGGTATTTTAAGCTATGGAAACAGGGCAGCTCCTCTGAGGAGGCCTATCTTCTTTTCATGGTTGCCTGTCCTTTAGAGGCAGAAGGAGGAGGAGGATGGTGTACATGGAGCACTACTAAAAGCAACCAAATACATAGAATACTTGAATAATGCCAGAGTAAGAATATAATGGGCAGCAGAGTAGCTGATGATAGGAGTTAGAATGTACAGCTGATTTTTAATGGAATATCTACATAGTCATACAGAAGCCCATTATCAGCAACCATCTCTCCTGTGTTCCAATGGCACGTTGTGTTAGCTAATCCAAGTTCATAATTTTAAAAGGCTAATTATACATTTGAAAACCCTTTTGCAATTATGTTAGCACAGCTGAAAACTGTTGTCCTGGTTAAAGAAGCAATAAAACTGTCCTTCTTTAGACTAGTTGAGTATCTGGAGCATCAGCATTTGTTGGTTCGATTACAGGCTCAAAATTGCCAGAAACAAAGAACTTTCGTCTGAAACTGAAACTCTAGTTTGAGAAACAGATGCCGCACAAGTCCTCAACTGGCAGCTTCATTAAATAGTACCCGTAAAACAACGTCAACAGTGAAGAGGCAACTCTAGGATACTGGCCTTCTAGGAAGAGTTGCAAACAAAAAGCCATATCTCAGACTGGCCAATAAAAATAACATTTTAAGATGGGCAAAATAATACACACACTGGACAGAGGAACTCTGCCTAGAAGGCCAGCATCCTGGAGTCACCTCTTCACTGTTGACGTTAAGACTGGAGTTTTGCTGGTACTATTTAATGAAGATGCCAGTTGAGGACTTGTGAGGCGTTTCTCAAACTAGACACCCTAATGTACTTGTCCTCTTGCTTAGTTGTGCACCTGGGCCTCCCACTCCTCTTTCTATTCTGGTTAGAGACAGTTTGCGCTGTTCTGTGAAGGGAGTAGTACACAGCGTTGTACGATATCTTCAGTTTCTTGGCAATTTCTGGCATGGAATAACCTTCATTACTCAGAACAACAATAGACTGATGAGTTTCAGGCCATTTTGAGCCTGTAATCCAACCCACAAATGCTTATTCTCCAGATTCTCAACTAGTTTAAAGAAGGCCAGTTTTATTGTTTCTTTAAACAGAACTACAGTTTTCAGCTGTGCTAACATAATTGCAATGATCAATTAGCCTTTTAAAATGATAAACTTGGATTAGCTAACACAACGTGCCATTGGAACACAGGAGTGATGGTTGCTGATAAAGGGCCTCTGTACGTCTATGAAGATATTCCATTAAAAATCTGCCGTTTCCATCTACAATAGTCATTTACAACATTAACAATGTCTACACTGTATTTCTGATCAATTTGATGTTATTTTAATGGACAAAAATGTGCTTTTCTTTCAAAAACAAGGACATTTTCTAAGTGACCCCAAACATTAGTGTAGCTGTATGATGAGAGGGTATACTGACAACATGGAAAAGATTGAGTGAAGTAGAGACAAATAAGTGTTGTTTTGAAGACACAGATAAAGTATAGACTCTACAGATGGTAATTTTGTTGTGTGAACTTAAATGACCGTTCCTTTTGATACCATTGTTATTTCTAGCCATATTTGGACTGTGTGTGTCTTCTGAAGAGTACAGCCTGTTAGAAGAATAAAAAACCTTTCATTCTGCTTATACACTCTTACAAAAAAAGTTTATATCTAGAATCTAAAAGGGGACAGCCGAAGAACCATTTTCAAACCCTTTTTTTCCAAGAGTGTAGTATTTAATCTCTAATTACTAAAACTGTTCAACAAAGGCTCAGTGATAAGCGCCCGACATCACAGCTTGAGCAAAGAGAAGAATCTGACGAAAAGAAGATGAAACTGGTTAGAAATTAGTGCCATTTCCTTCTGACCAATTGGGAACAAAGACATTGATTAATTTCTTATTTTCTGTGGTGTAGAGCCTAACAAACGACTAATAACATTTAATTCAATGGTTATCAATTTTTTTCTTAAATGATTTACTCTCCAGTCCTCTGTGGAATGTCGGCACAATGACAAACATAGCAAACACAGCAGAGCTGAGGCATGCGGATAGGCTTCTTGGACTGCGTCCTAAATGGGACCCTATTCCCTCATAGTCCAATACTTTTGACCAGAACCCAGTGGGTCCTGGTAAAAAGTAGTGCACAATATAGGGTATAGGGTGCAATTTCAGATGCACCCTGCGTCTGACTTTAAAGCTGAGATCCACATTAAGGGAAAGAAGGTTGAGTCTGTCTTTAAAGCTGAGATACTTTTTACATTCAGCATCACTCCGTCAAGGGAAATATAGCATTATTTCTAACAAAGACATGACATATATTTCAGGATGTTCTGTATCCCTGGAAATAATCAGAATTCATGTAAACATTATAGTTGTGAAAACCCAGTTTGTCCAAAAATAAGTGGTCTCTTAGCACAGCTTATCCTGGGTATGGGGTAAATTGAGCCGTGGGACAGGGTAAGTTAAGCGGCCAACAAATGTCTGTACTGAATTAAATAGTATACTACTTTTTTAAAACCATGTCTATCTTTATTTCCCAAAAACAGTTAAACACATTCACAGTCCCTTTTTTTTGTCTTTTAATATTTGAAGCATCTTTTAACACAGGCTTAACACCTAACAAATGCTTTGTACTTTTTAAAACACTTTTAACATAGGCCAGGCCCTATTGTTACCTCACATCCCAGCGATAAGGCCTTGCTTAACTTGCCATTGGCTCAACTTACCCCAAGCCAAACATTTTCACTATTAGCCCACACAGCTACAAGAATGCACTTTCTGCAATGATGTGCAATGATGTCAGATGGAGAAAAAAAAGCAGTGTTTTTTTTCAAAAGTAATGTCTGTTGTTTTAATATGGCAAACGGACATGGCATTTTCACTGCTACAGATTCCAACTTTAATGGCATGTGCTAGCACGCTGGTCATCATGGTCCCATGCACTCTCTAGGGACCACATCTGTTGATTAAAACTAGACAGGCAGAGGGATGGCCTTTCTTTCCAGATCAGAGTGCATCAGAGTTATGCCCGTCAGTCTGAAATGGCTGCTGTTGTGGAGGTGTTTCAACTGAAGCACTAAGGCACTGCACAATCAGACCCCTATTTTTCACTGGATATAAGGACAAGTACTTTTTGTTGGATTTTTAAACGTCAGTAAGGGGCCTCAGGATAGGGCATGGGTTGCAGGATACATCAAATCAACTTTTATTTGTACATTGTACATTTTAAATTTGGCACATACATGTTCTGGGAGATATTCAAATTCATGTAAGATGCAGTAATGTGTAGTAATCATGACGCAGAAGGCATACAATTGCTTAATAATTTCAAAGGCAAAACTGACCTGAATTGTTTTGCCATTTTAAATGAGTTGTTGTTGCGAGCCTCAGACACATTGTGTTACATGCATGAAGCCTCGGGGCTAGCGCTGCTGAACCTTGTCGTTTCACTGACTATTTCTGTATGCATGGTTTCCTCTCTAACTGCTTGGAATAAACAAAGCAACAGTAAACAGAGTGATACTGAACGCACAAAGCAATAAAGTGTGAGACAACAGCAACAGCAGCTCCGTGTGAGAGTCTTAACCACCAGCAGCCATGCCACTCTGTGCTACTGCTTGTGTTCTGTGGTAATTGCTGTCAGCTTGTTTTGGTGCTTGACAGGAAAAAAACAACACAGGGTTACTAGGGTGAAAAGGGAATGTGTGTGTGTGTGTGTGTGTGTGTGTGTGTGTGTGTGTGTGTGTGTGTGTGTGTGTGTGTGTGTGTGTGTGTGTGTGTGTGTGTGTGTGTGTGTGTGTGTGTGTGTGTGTGGCTCCTGTTCCCCAGTCCTGCAAGTGTAATCACAGAATGGTAAATGAGCTGTGTGAATGAGGTAGCCTCATCAGGAGTCTTGGTGCTGGCTGGGTGCATACCTGCCAATCTCACTGCTCCCTCCCCTCACCAAGCCCAACCTAGCAAATGAGCTGCTTTACTGAGCTGAGACACACACACACACACACACACACAAGCGTGCACACATGTACACACACACACGCATGCAAACACGAGTACTCATGATAGATAGAGAGAGAGAGCAGGTAATAAGGAGTAGCACTGGCAAGGGAGACGGTGCTAAAGGATGACGGTGCTAAAGGATGACGGTGCTAAAGGATGACGATGCTAAAGGATGACGGTGCTAAAGGATGACGGTGCTAAAGGATGACGGTGCTAAAGGATGGCGGTGCTAAAGGATGACGGTGCTAAAGGATGACGGTGCTAAAGGATGACGGTGCTAAAGGATGACGGTGCTAAAGGATGACGGTGCTAAAGGATGGCGGTGCTAAAGGATGACGGTGCTAAAGGTGCTAAAGGATGACGGTGGTAAAGGTGCTAAAGGATGACGGTGCTAAAGGATGACGGTGCTAAACGTTTTGGGATGACTATCTTTATCGTATGAATAAAAACATTAGAACAGTAGTATAAAAACAGTAGAACAGTAGTATAAAAACAGTAGAACAGTAGTATAAAAATAGTAGAACAGTAGTATAAAAACAGTAGAACAGTAGTATAAAAATAGTAGAACAGTAGTATAAAAACAGTAGAACAGTAGAACAGTAGTATAAAAACAGTAGAACAGCACTATAAAAACATTAGAACCGTAGTATAAAAACAGTAGAACAGTAGTACTAGAACAGTAGAACAGTAGTATAAAAACAGTAGAACAGTAGTATAAAAACAGTAGAACAGTAGAACAGTAGTATAAAAACAGTAGAACAGCACTATAAAAACATTAGAACAGTAGTATAAAAACAGTAGAACAGTAGTATAAAAACAGTAGAACAGTAGTACTAGAACAGTAGAACAGTAGTATAAAAAAATTAGAATAGTAGTATAAAAACAGTAGAACAGTAGTACTAGAACAGTAGAACAGCACTATAAAAACATTAGAACAGTAGTATAAAAACAGTAGAACAGTAGTACTAGAACAATAGAACAGTAGTATAAAAACAGTAGAATAGTAGTATAAAAACAGTAGAACAGTAGTACTAGAACAGTAGAACAGTAGTACTAGAACAGTAGAACAGCACTATAAAAACATTAGAACAGTAGTATAAAAACAGTAGAACAGTAGTACTAGAACAGTAGAACATCACTATAAAAACATTAGAACAGTAGTATAAAAACAGTAGAACAGTAGTACTAGAACAGTAGAACAGTAGTATAAAAACAGTAGAATAGTAGTATAAAAACAGTAGAAAAGTAGTATAAAAACGTATAAAAACAGTAGAACAGTAGTACTAGAACAGTAGAACAGCACTATAAAAACATTAGAACAGTAGTATAAAAACAGAAGAACAGTAGTACTAGAACAGTAGAACAGCACTATAAAAACATTAGAACAGTAGTATAAAAACAGTAGAACAGTAGTACTAGAACAGTAGAACAGTAGTATAAAAACAGTAGAATAGTAGTATAAAAACAGTAGAACAGTAGTATAAAAACAGTAGAACAGTCGTACTAGAACAGTAGAACAGTAGTATAAAAACAGTAGAATAGTAGTATAAAAACAGTAGAACAGTAGTATAAAAACAGTAGAACAGTCGTACTAGAACAGTAGAATAGCACTATAAAAACATTAGAACAGTAGTATAAAAACAGTAGAACAGTAGTACTAGAACAGTAGAACAGTAGTATAAAAACAGTAGAATAGTAGTATAAAAACAGTAGAACAGTAGTACTAGAACAGTAGAACAGCACTATAAAAACATTAGAACAGTAGTATAAAAACAGTAGAACAGTAGTATAAAAACAGTAGAACAGTAGTACTAGAACAGTAGAACAGTAGTATAAAAAAATTAGAATAGTAGTATAAAAACAGTAGAACAGTAGTACTAGAACAGTAGAACAGCACTATAAAAACATTAGAACAGTAGTATAAAAACAGTAGAACAGTAGTACTAGAACAATAGAACAGTAGTATAAAAACAGTAGAATAGTAGTATAAAAACAGTAGAACAGTAGTACTAGAACAGTAGAACAGCACTATAAAAACATTAGAACAGTAGTATAAAAACAGTAGAACAGTAGTATAAAAACAGTAGAACAGTAGTACTAGAACAGTAGAACAGTAGTATAAAAAAATTAGAATAGTAGTATAAAAACAGTAGAACAGTAGTACTAGAACAGTAGAACAGCACTATAAAAACATTAGAACAGTAGTATAAAAACAGTAGAACAGTAGTACTAGAACAATAGAACAGTAGTATAAAAACAGTAGAATAGTAGTATAAAAACAGTAGAACAGTAGTATAAAAACAGTAGAACAGTAGTACTAGAACAGTAGAACAGCACTATAAAAACATTAGAACAGTAGTATAAAAACAGTAGAACAGTAGTACTAGAACAGTAGAACATCACTATAAAAACATTAGAACAGTAGTATAAAAACAGTAGAACAGTAGTACTAGAACAGTAGAACAGTAGTATAAAAACAGTAGAATAGTAGTATAAAAACAGTAGAACAGTAGTATAAAAACGTATAAAAACAGTAGAACAGTAGTACTAGAACAGTAGAACAGTAGTATAAAAACAGTAGAATAGTAGTATAAAAACAGTAGAACAGTAGTATAAAAACGTTTAAAAACAGTAGAACAGTAGTACTAGAACAGTAGAACAGCACTATAAAAACATTAGAACAGTAGTATAAAAACAGTAGAACAGTAGTACTAGAACAATAGAACAGTAGTATAAAAACAGTAGAATAGTAGTATAAAAACAGTAGAACAGTAGTATAAAAACAGTAGAACAGTAGTATAAAAACAGTAGAACAGTAGTACTAGAACAGTAGAACAGCACTATAAAACATTAGAACAGTAGTATAAAAACAGTAGAACAGTAGTGTAAACAAAGTAGAACAGTAGAACAAAAACAGTAGAGCAGTAGTACAACAAAAGTATAACAGTAGTACAAAAACAGTATTATAGATCAGGAGTGTCAAACATATGGCTCGGATCCAGCCCGCGAGGGGGGACATTCCAGCCTTTGGGTGGTTTGAGTTTTTTTTTTTAACTAAAATGATAATGGACCAACATTTATACAGTTTCTTGACTGTGTATAGCTCACTAATAAACACTGAACTGAAAGCTAGACAGTCAGAAAACATAGACAATTCTAAAAAAGGATGGATAGAGGACTATTTTGATCTATTTTTGACAGTGAGGAAACATAGCCAAGTTTCAGTGCAGCCCTCCGGATCCGTTGAAGACCAAATGCGGCCGCAGGGATCAAAATGAGTTTGACACCCCTGCTATTCATGATGTTGTATATGATATTATACAGTATTTATGTTACCACTACGGCACCATTGGGGCTTGGTGACACTCAACGGACATTGAACATCAAGCCCACAGGACAAGTGTTTTTTTCTCTCCATTGCTTGCCATGTGACAGATAGGGAAAATACGTTGTTGTATACTCATGTTATCATGGATCCTTGTGGGTTGGATGAAAGACTAATTAGCGAACATTGACTCCTGGATCAATGTTAAAAAATAAAAGTAGAACTCCAAAGTCCAAAATGTTATTCCCTGCTAGCTTTGCTCATTTCCGTAAATGTCAGGTTTGTAGAGGGTACACACATTTTTGGAGTGCAGACAGATTTCACTTGGACCTTATTGGCAATCAAAACCTTCCCCAGTTGGTATCACTTTATTAAGGCAAAGAGCCATCAAAGGCAAGCCAAAAACACTTCTTGCTAGAGTGAGGGAATCATATTTTTCTAGCCTTCATCAGAATTTGACCATAAATTAACCCTCAGATACACTACTTTAACACTGTATGATGTATCCCATATTGTGGAAGTAGTGTTTTATTTAAAGTATTTCTGGATAACTTATTATTTATATGCTTTCTCATAACCTCTATGACCTAGACCAACAAATATTTTACCCATTCATATTATACTCATGTCTCATTTAATGCCTATTTGCTAGATTCTTACATGAGAAAATGTATATTTGAATCATACATGGGTTAGTTATGTGGATAGGGTTCTACCTGAAACCAAAACTAGTTATATCTGGAACTAAAACAGGTTATCCTATGGGGACAGCCAAAGAACCCTTTTAGGTTCTAGATAGCACCTTTTTTTTCTAAGAGTAAGGGCTTATTTCTCTGCTTCTGATGGTTTCTCATTGAATGCCTATCTGTTCTGCTGCTGGGGGTCGAAGACAGACCTGATGAGATAGATGGCTCACAATGGACAGGCACTCTTTTCTGGGGCTTTATAGCACGTCAAGAAAAGATAATCTGACCTTATTTTAGTCTGTGTCCTTTAGCCAAGGGAGCCGGGGGTAAAGACGCTGCTTTGACGGCACAGCCACTCACAATGCCTGTAAATGGTATCAGGGTAGGGGGTTTGCTAAATGGCAAATCTGCAGTAGCTGCATCAAAGATGATATGATACAAGATTATTTGCAGCAGAAGCACAAAGGCACATTCAGCAGCTTCAACAAACATTTTCTCTGTGGCCACAAAGCCGCTGTGCCAGGGGCCAGGAGCATCATCAATCCTCTTTCTACTGGTGACCTTTCTTTAATCCTGCATGGCCTCTATAGAAAGGCCTTTATGAACAGCTAGGATGTGTCTGTGTCAGTCAGTGTGAAGAGATGATCTATTTTTGAACGAGCTGGGACACATACAGTACATGAGTGATATTATTAAGAACGCATCAGATCAGGCATGTCACAAAACAACAGAATCATGTCAGTTTTCCAGCCTTCATGCCTTATCATCCCATGACAGAACAACATTTTCTCACCAAACTAAGGGAAAGTAATCTTGGAACATGATGATGGCATAATTTGCCTACATTCCAGCTTGCCTTTAGTCTCCAACGGACAACCACCAGGATCAGGCTTAGCTGTACTTTTGTTAATTCTGAAATAATGACAGTGCAGGTGGTGTCCATTAGCCAAATGGAACTCTGCCCAGACATCCAAATGACGGCGCAGCCAATTAGAGAGCAGGTGAGTGGGAGCTCTGCTCTGCCGGGACTATATCCTAGCCAGAACTGGGTACAACACAAGGTTAAAAAAAGGGAAACCGTATTAGGAATGGAAAGGGCAGCAGCACCCCCCATTTCTTTTTTTTTATGTCCATTTTAATATGCCACTGCTACCTGGATGCCTGGATAGGGATTACAGCCAAAATGTCCACTGTGATTAATCATACTGTAGGAGTGGAATCTCTAATGATCGGCCTCTTAATTAAAATCCTAAAATAATTAGGTGTGCATCGGTCCGTGTCTGAATTGCCATGTATTCAGCACTGGAGTCAATGGTGGCTTTGGAATGTGGTGTTACTTTAAAACATCCTAAACTGTGATAGCTAAGTCCTGTAATCCCTTTCATAGGCCCTTTCTGATTAGTTTGATCAGTCATGGAAATGGTGGCACGTAGGCTAATCATCCTTCATCTATAAAGTGCATACAATTCACAGACTAAATAGACGTTGAATATCATAGTATTACAAAATACTCTGTCAACCAACGTATCTATCGCAATAATGTGAAGTTGTGCATTTCTGAATGAAAAAAAAAAAATCTTTTTTTTTTCTTGATGAAAACACATTTATGGGTCTCTGGCTCTACCAACATGAAAGGAACACATTTTCAGCTGAGAGGGAATAAGAAGAACAGGGTATTTGTTTGGTGCCAGTCATTCACCCTGTGCATGCCCCAAAGCTCAGAGCTGGCATGTCCATCTGCTGGCGTGATTACACATGACCCCTGCTTTCAGTATGGGTTTGCAACAATTAACCCCGACACACCCTCAAGACTAAACTCCAAGCCAGAACTAAAATGTAACTAACAACCCTCTAAAGCCTACACTGTAGCTTCGACAGAAGAAAAGTTTGAAGAAATAACAGTGTATTGTTTGAACACAACTGTGATATGAGGCTGTTATTATTCATACCACCAAGATCAAAGCGAACGCAGAGCCAAACATGCTGTTCAATACGTAGCTGGAGCTGTCGGCCTGCATTCACTGAATAATGCCAGTGTTGCTTTATTATTGATTGTTAGCCTGAGGTGATCGCTCAGAAGATATAGATAATAAGCTGCTTAGCAAAGAGGACTGCTGCAAAACTGGAGGGAATTAAGTTGATCTATGTAGAAATGTTCAAGCACTCACAACGATGTCACTCATATTGATTAGTGCTCCCTGCCATCCCTTCTGATTCCTTGTTAATTTGTTATATACTCAACAAAAATATAAACACAACATGTAAAGTGTTGGTCCCATGTTTCATGAGCTGAAATAAAAGATCCCAGAAATGGTCCATAAGCAAAAGAAAGCGTATTTCTCTCAAATGTGGTGGACACATTTGTTAACATCCATGTTAGTGAGCATTTCTACTCCATCCACCTGACAGGTGTGGCATATCAAGAAGCTGATTAAACAGCATGATCATTACACAGGTGGACCTTGCGCTGGGGACAATAAAAGGCCTCTCTAAAATGTGCAGTTGTGTCACACAACACAATGCCACAGATACCACAAGTTCTGAGGGAGTGTGGAATTGGCATGCTGACTGCAGGAATGTCCACCAGAGATGTCGCCAGCTAATTTAATGTTAATTTATTTTGCATCCAACGTTGTTTTAGAGAATTTGGCAGTAAGTCCAACTGGCCTCAGAACCACAGACCACATGTAACCACGCCAGCCCAAAACCTCCACATCCCTCTTCTTCACCTCCGGGATCGTCTGAGACCAGCCACCTGGACAGCTGATGAAACTGTGGGTTTGCTCAACCAAAGAATATCCTCTCAAACGGTCAGAAACCGTCTCAGGGAAGCTCATCTGCGTGCTCGTCGTCCTCACCAGGGTCTTGACCTGACTGCAGTTCAGCTTCATAATCAACTTCAGGTGGCAAATGCTCACCTTCGATGGCCACTGGCACGCTGGAGGAGTGTGCTCTTCACAGATTAATCCCGGTTTCAACTGTGTATGGCGTCGTGTTTGGCGAGCCGTTTGCTGATGTCAACATTGTGAACAGTGTACCATGGTGACGGTGGGGTTATGGTATGGGCAGGCATAAGCTACGGACAACAAACACAAATGGCAATTTGAATGCACAGAGATACCGTGACGAGATCCTGCGGCTCGTTGTCATGCCATTCATCCACCGACATCACCTCATGTTTCAGCATGATAATGCAGGGCCCCATGTCACAAGGATTTGTACACAATGAAAATGCGCCGGTTCTTACATGGCCTGCATACTCACCAGACAAGTCACCCATTGAGCATGTTTGGGATGCTCTTGATCGGCGTGTATGACAGCGTGTTCCAGTTCCCGCCAATAGTCTGGACAGTTTTATCTCAATCTCTTCATTCAAAGACTCAATCATGGACTCTTACTGACAGTTGTAGCTGCTTTGCATGATGTATTGTTGTCTCTACCTTCTTGACCTTTGTGCTGGTGTCTTTGCCCAATAACCTTTGTACAATGTTTTTGTGCTACCATGTTGTTGTCATATTACGTTGCTACCGTGCTGTGTTGTCATGTGTTGCTGCCTTGTTATGTTGTTGTCTTAGGTCTCTCTTTATGCAGTGTTGTGTCTCTCTTGTTGTGATGTGTGTTTTGTCCTATATTTATATTGTATTTATTTTAAAAAATATTTAAAAATCCCAGGACCCTGTCCCCACAGGAGGCCTTTTGCCTTTTGATAGGCCGTCATTGTAAATAAGAATTTGTTCTTAATTGGCTTGCCTAGTTAAATAAAGGTTCAATAAGATAAAAATTGAATAAAAATATCCACTAACTTCGAACAGCCATTGAAGAGGAGTGGGACAACATTCCACAGGCCACAATCAACAGCTTGATCAACTCAATGCGAAGGACAAGTGTTGCGCTGCATGAGACAAATGGTGGTCACACCAGATAAGGACTGGTTTTTCTGATCCACGCCCCTACTTCAAATAAATATATCTGTATTCCCAGTCATGTGAAATCCATAGAATAGGGCCTAATCAATGTATTCCAATTGACTTATATGAACTGTGACTCAGTAAAATCTTTGAAATTGTTGCATGTTGCCTTTATTTTTGTGTGTAATTCTGTCATCATTCAGTAACCAGATTGTTAGGGATGAATACATCTGTCGCTACGCTCAAATGATACCAATCTTGGTCATTGAAGATGCTACTCATGGACTTTCTATGACGATGTTAGCCATGGACTGACAGGAGGCAATATCTATCACTATGAAATATGGATTTTAGATGGAAAAATGAGCTTGCAGTAATCTTGGGAGTAACCGCAGTCAGAGTGTGGACCGACCACACAGAGTGGGCTGGCTTTGTTGTGTCAGGCATTCAAAGCAGCAGTAAACTACCCTTACAGCTCTTTGTCACAGTGGAAACATCAACACCGAAGCTCGGACAGGGAGCTCAATAGCATCAGTGCTGCCTACCAGTGTCTGTCTGCCTGGCCATCTGATACGAACACCAGGGCATCAGGAAACATCCGCCAAGGCCACAACACTGTCTCACTTACCCACAGAATGAGACGTCAATCTCACCTCGACTCTCACACTTCCACCTCCCTACCTTCCTTCCTTCCTTCCTGTTTCCTTCTGCCACTTCTGTGACTGGTTGTGGTTGCTCAAGCATTCCTCATGCCTGAAGTGAGACCCTGGCAGATATGCAGACTAGCATCCACGCGTGTCATTTAGAATGAGGGTCAATGACAACTATTTCCACCCCCTTGCTGCTTTCAGAGCCAGTGACAGTTTAGCAGCACGTTGTCACTGTATCAGGATCAACAAAACTGTTTCCAAACCCATATAAGGAAGTGGAACCAGAGCACAGCGTGTTTCAGACATATTGTTCTTTGTATCCTAGCTGCTATTTGACTTATTGCCACATCGTCCATATGGATTCAAATAGATATGCTTTACCATGCTTTGGAGATGGCAACTCCGTCCACATTTGAAAATAATGATGTGCAATTTTAGCTTGATGCTCAGGGATATTTTCTTGTCAGAGCTGTTTTCTTGTTGTTTTGCCTTTGTTCATTGTCGTAGATAGTTAAATTTTAGTACATCATACAGAGTATTTTCTGAAGTAGTCTTGATTCTGGGCTTTATTGTGAGTTGAACTGAATAACTTCTCAGTTGTTTAACTGATAGGCTGTGCCTGAATTGTGTGACACCCCGTTTGATTGATAATTAGATTGTGGCGACAGGAGGACTTAAATCTGTAATTACAGTATGATTAAACAATGGCCTCTCATATGGGGTTCAGACTAACGATGCAGGAAAGCCAATTTAATCCCTGGCTCCAATAATCATTTGAGACGTCACCAGAAAGGTAATAAGACCACGCAGAGAGAAGCCTGGTGTCATCCTAATGCTTCTGTAATCTTTGAGGAGGAAGGTAGGGTGTAACATCCCTAGCCCCTGTTCTATTCATATTCACTGCCTTGAATTAGCCTCTGCTCTTAATTTGGGTTTAATCCCCCCCTCCTCTTTCTCCTTGGGCACTGCCAGATCATTTATGTATTCACCGCACATTATTACCATGTGGGGAGAGAACCTAAATTCAATTTAGTTTTATGCATGTGGATAGAGTAATCTCAGCCTTCCCAATTATTACCCTCCCTGCTCAAACATTATTGGATATGTTATGGATATGTTAGAGAAATATTATTGGATCTCTCCAATATGGTCCACATCTATAAAATGAGATTACTTATTGTAGATTAGGTTAGGCGATTGCAGGTCAGTAAATTCCTTGGCAGCAGCTAATGGGGATCCTTAATAAATACAAATACAAATTTGATTTTGCCATATTCCTTTGCTGCAGTGTTCAGCTCCTCTCTGGTCTCTATCAGTTTGTGTTTAATGCAAATCCAACCAGGGAGACTGCATCAATCCTGTACACATTAAAACAATCTTGGTTCCTCAATAATGTTTTTTTTTTTGGGGGGGGGGGGGTTCTACAGTATGTGGAACCATACTGACCCATATAATAAACTCAATAATAAAACCTGTGGAATTTTACAAATATAATATAGCAAATAAATCAGAATAGAAATCCCTGTATGGTTCTACAAAAAACCTTTGAGACTGAGAAACGTTCTTTCTAAATCCTTTCTCCATAAAATTTCTATAACGAACCATGAAAACATTTCTTTATAAAACCTTAGGAAAGGGTTCCTTTTGGCACCATACAGGTTCCATTTAGAACCTTATGAGCATGGGTCTTTATAGAACCTTCAAAAAAAAGTTCCATATAGCACCAAATCAGGGTTCCGCTATGGTTACAAGCCAAATAACCCTTATCTGGCACTATATGTATATATAAAATTGTGTGTGTAAATGGGATTTCACTAAGTATGGTGACACTAACTCGTTATCAAATGTGTACAGCTAACATTTACATCAGCCAGTTTGCCTAGAGAATACAGTAGAGTAGTTAATAGGGGATCCTTTAGGTTTATTGGCATAGCTATTGCTACTAAGTGAGCACTCACGTACTGTAAGGATCTTGTTAAATTGCTCATCACCAACTTTACCTTTAACTGATGAAAAAACCGTTGTGTCTAATTTATCATGGTAAGTGTATGTGGCAGGCAGTTCAATTCCCAGTCCAGCTAGAAAATGGGAGCTATTTTGATTCAGGCCACACCTCTCTACACATGATTTCATGTACAATACTGTACTGTATAATATAGTACTGAATGGATGAGTAATAGGACCTGTTTTCTTTATTATTTATAGAATAATATTGGTCCATCTGTTTTAACTTGTAAAATTCATCTGTACACAGACAACACTGTTGTGTATGCCATTGCCCCAAATGTTAACCAGGCTATGTCAGAGCTGCAATCTGACCTTGATACCTTACAGAAAGCTTTGGTTAGTTTAACACTTGTACTTGATGCGGGCAAGACTAAACACATGTTGTTCTCTAGTTCTCGCAAGAATGTTTCAGATGGACTACTTTTGTATTCATTGGATGGTTCTTCCATTGATCGGATTCCCGTCTACAAATATCTGGCCATTTGGATTTACAAAGACTTCCTGTTTAAAAAACACACCGTTTAAAAGCAAAGATTCAAAGTGGGCTTTTTTTTTAAATAGATCTAGGCTCTCCCTAAATAGCAGGAAGCAGATTGTACAGTCAACTTTCCTGCCAGTTCTTGACTATGGTGATTCCATTTACCAGATTGCAGCAGCCACCACCTTAGGATTCTGTCTAACATCAGGGGAATTCATTTCATCACTGGTGACAGGTTTAATACTCACCACTGCATCCTATATCAACAGTTTGGCTTGTCCTTATTGAAGTCCCTTAGATCAATTCATTACTCCCTTTTTGTTTACAAGGCTGTACTACACAAGCTTCCAACTTACCTAACTTTGTTGCTAACATATAAAATAATCAGCTACCAAACCTTCTCGAAGGATTGTTAACTCTTGAGGGCCCTCTGGTCTTGACCAATTTAGGTAAATAATTTTAGTTCCCCCCATTGTTGGAATAACCTACAAAATTCCTTGCATCTTGATTCTCTGGTGCTGCTAGAGCAGTTTACGACTCTTGTGTTGAATTAATGCATTGAGGATTGCAGTTGTTTCGATTGATTCTAATGGTTTATTTGTTGAAATTGTGGTGTTGAGGTTGTGCCTTGTGGTTATTTTTATTATTCTTGTTTTAATTGGAATGTAAATGGTTGTGACAAAATGTTTGTACCATTGGGAATGAGACCCTGGTCTCAATTGGGCTACCCTGAATAAATACAAGTTAATACAAATTTAAATTAAATAAAATGTATTTCTCTGTTGTCACATTCTATACAATGTCTCTCCCCACCTATCACTTGCTAAGTTAGCCATTTAAAAGCAGATACCAATTTATAATACATAACAGGAAATAGCAGTGGTTAAGTTATATGTTATTAGCAATTTCCAGCTCTTCGTATAGGCTACGGGACTCCCATGTGTTTTTCTAGCTGCACGACACCTTGACCTTTCCAAAGGTTAATTTGATGTTTTAATCAGGTCAGTGGAAGACATGCAAATGATTTAAGTCTCACAGGCCATAATCAGTAAATCAGTGCTATGGCCAAACTCCCCATTGGCTATCTTTATGTTGTCATGGTACTGAGTAAGAAAAGAGACCATCTGCCTACGTACGCACGCAAGCACGCACGCACGCACGCACGCACACACACACACACACACACACACACACACACACACACACACACACACACACACACACACAAACACACGCACACACACACACACACACACACACACACACACACACACACACACACACACACACATTTCATTAAGTTTTTGTTGTTGTTATGTCTTAAGTGGGAAGCCTTTGCTCACCACTCATCAGAGCTGCATCAGACACACATGGAACAGTGAACCCAGGTTACTCTGACCTTGGACAGAACAGAATGTGGCACCAAACCAAATTAGTCCGTTCATTGTAACCAAATACATCTTCATTTGAAGAGATTAACTCTGTGAGTGTGACTCTTCTCGCCTCTGAGCCAGAACTGCGTGTTACCTAGTGTATAACGATGGCTGTGATTTCCATTTGGTATGCACTCCCTGTCTATAGCCATGTTGTTTTCTACTCCCTGTATATAGCCATGTTGTTTTCTACTCCCTGTCTATAGCCATGTTGTTTTCTACTCCCTGTCTATAGCCATGTTGTTTTCTACTCCCTGTCTATAGCCATGTTGTTTTCTACTCCCTGTATGTTGTTTTCTACTCCCTGTATATAGCCATGTTGTTTTCTACTCCTTGTATATAGCCATGTTGTTTTCTACTCCCTGTATGTTGTTTTCTACTCCCTGTCTATAGCCATGTTGTTTTCTACTCCCTGTATGTTGTTTTCTACTCCCTGTATATAGCCATGTTGTTTTCTACTTCCTGTCTATAGCCATGTTGTTTTCTACTTCCTGTATATAGCCATGTTGTTTTCTACTCCCTGTCTATAGCCATGTTGTTTTCTACTCCCTGTCTATGGCCATGTTGTTTTCTACTCCCTGTCTATAGCCATGTTGTTTTCTACTCCCTGTCTATAGCCATGTTGTTTTCTACTCCCTGTCTATAGCCATGTTGTTTTCTACTCCCTGTATGTTGTTTTCTACTCCCTGTATATAGCCATGTTGTTTTCTACTCCTTGTATATAGCCATGTTGTTTTCTACTCCCTGTATGTTGTTTTCTACTCCCTGTCTATAGCCATGTTGTTTTCTACTCCCTGTATGTTGTTTTCTACTCCCTGTATATAGCCATGTTGTTTTCTACTTCCTGTCTATAGCCATGTTGTTTTCTACTTCCTGTATATAGCCATGTTGTTTTCTACTCCCTGTCTATAGCCATGTTGTTTTCTACTCCCTGTCTATGGCCATGTTGTTTTCTACTCCCTGTCTATAGCCATGTTGTTTTCTACTCCCTGTATATAGCCATGTTGTTTTCTACTCCCTGTCTATAGCCATGTTGTTTTCTACTCCCTGTCTATAGCCATGTTGTTTTCTACTCCCTGTATATAGCCATGTTGTTTTCTACTCCCTGTATATAGCCATGTTGTTTTCTACTCCCTGTATATAGCCATGTTGTTTTCTACTCCCTGTCTATAGCCATGTTGTTTTCTACTCCCTGTATATAGCCATGTTGTTTTCTACTCCCTGTCTATAGCCATGTTGTTTTCTACTCCCTGTATATAGCCATGTTGTTTTCTACTCCCTGTCTATAGCCATGTTGTTTTCTACTCCCTGTCTATAGCCATGTTGTTTTCTACTCCCTGTATATAGCCATGTTGTTTTCTACTCCCTGTCTATAGCCATGTTGTTTTCTACTCCCTGTATATAGCCATGTTGTTTTCTACTCCCTGTCTATAGCCATGTTGTTTTCTACTCCCTGTATATAGCCATGTTGTTTTCTACTTCCTGTCTATAGCCATGTTGTTTTCTACTTCCTGTATATAGCCATGTTGTTTTCTACTCCCTGTCTATAGCCATGTTGTTTTCTACTCCCTGTCTATGGCCATGTTGTTTTCTACTCCCTGTCTATAGCCATGTTGTTTTCTACTCCCTGTATATAGCCATGTTGTTTTCTACTCCCTGTCTATAGCCATGTTGTTTTCTACTCCCTGTCTATAGCCATGTTGTTTTCTACTCCCTGTATATAGCCATGTTGTTTTCTACTCCCTGTATATAGCCATGTTGTTTTCTACTCCCTGTATATAGCCATGTTGTTTTCTACTCCCTGTCTATAGCCATGTTGTTTTCTACTCCCTGTATATAGCCATGTTGTTTTCTACTCCCTGTCTATAGCCATGTTGTTTTCTACTCCCTGTATATAGCCATGTTGTTTTCTACTCCCTGTCTATAGCCATGTTGTTTTCTACTCCCTGTATATAGCCATGTTGTTTTCTACTCCCTGTCTATAGCCATGTTGTTTTCTACTCCCTGTATGTTGTTTTCTACTCCCTGTATATAGCCATGTTGTTTTCTACTTCCTGTCTATAGCCATGTTGTTTTCTACTTCCTGTATATAGCCATGTTGTTTTCTACTCCCTGTCTATAGCCATGTTGTTTTCTACTCCCTGTCTATGGCCATGTTGTTTTCTACTCCCTGTCTATAGCCATGTTGTTTTCTACTCCCTGTCTATAGCCATGTTGTTTTCTACTCCCTGTCTATAGCCATGTTGTTTTCTACTCCCTGTATGTTGTTTTCTACTCCCTGTATATAGCCATGTTGTTTTCTACTCCTTGTATATAGCCATGTTGTTTTCTACTCCCTGTATGTTGTTTTCTACTCCCTGTCTATAGCCATGTTGTTTTCTACTCCCTGTATGTTGTTTTCTACTCCCTGTATATAGCCATGTTGTTTTCTACTTCCTGTCTATAGCCATGTTGTTTTCTACTTCCTGTATATAGCCATGTTGTTTTCTACTCCCTGTCTATAGCCATGTTGTTTTCTACTCCCTGTCTATGGCCATGTTGTTTTCTACTCCCTGTCTATAGCCATGTTGTTTTCTACTCCCTGTATATAGCCATGTTGTTTTCTACTCCCTGTCTATAGCCATGTTGTTTTCTACTCCCTGTCTATAGCCATGTTGTTTTCTACTCCCTGTATATAGCCATGTTGTTTTCTACTCCCTGTCTATAGCCATGTTGTTTTCTACTCCCTGTATATAGCCATGTTGTTTTCTACTTCCTGTCTATAGCCATGTTGTTTTCTACTTCCTGTATATAGCCATGTTGTTTTCTACTCCCTGTCTATAGCCATGTTGTTTTCTACTCCCTGTCTATGGCCATGTTGTTTTCTACTCCCTGTCTATAGCCATGTTGTTTTCTACTCCCTGTCTATAGCCATGTTGTTTTCTACTCCCTGTCTATAGCCATGTTGTTTTCTACTCCCTGTATGTTGTTTTCTACTCCCTGTATATAGCCATGTTGTTTTCTACTCCTTGTATATAGCCATGTTGTTTTCTACTCCCTGTATGTTGTTTTCTACTCCCTGTCTATAGCCATGTTGTTTTCTACTCCCTGTATGTTGTTTTCTACTCCCTGTATATAGCCATGTTGTTTTCTACTTCCTGTCTATAGCCATGTTGTTTTCTACTTCCTGTATATAGCCATGTTGTTTTCTACTCCCTGTATGTTGTTTTCTACTCCCTGTATATAGCCATGTTGTTTTCTACTCCTTGTATATAGCCATGTTGTTTTCTACTCCCTGTATGTTGTTTTCTACTCCCTGTCTATAGCCATGTTGTTTTCTACTCCCTGTATGTTGTTTTCTACTCCCTGTATATAGCCATGTTGTTTTCTACTTCCTGTCTATAGCCATGTTGTTTTCTACTTCCTGTATATAGCCATGTTGTTTTCTACTCCCTGTCTATAGCCATGTTGTTTTCTACTCCCTGTCTATGGCCATGTTGTTTTCTACTCCCTGTCTATAGCCATGTTGTTTTCTACTCCCTGTATATAGCCATGTTGTTTTCTACTCCCTGTCTATAGCCATGTTGTTTTCTACTCCCTGTCTATAGCCATGTTGTTTTCTACTCCCTGTATATAGCCATGTTGTTTTCTACTCCCTGTATATAGCCATGTTGTTTTCTACTCCCTGTATATAGCCATGTTGTTTTCTACTCCCTGTCTATAGCCATGTTGTTTTCTACTCCCTGTATATAGCCATGTTGTTTTCTACTCCCTGTCTATAGCCATGTTGTTTTCTACTCCCTGTATATAGCCATGTTGTTTTCTACTCCCTGTCTATAGCCATGTTGTTTTCTACTCCCTGTCTATAGCCATGTTGTTTTCTACTCCCTGTATATAGCCATGTTGTTTTCTACTCCCTGTCTATAGCCATGTTGTTTTCTACTCCCTGTATATAGCCATGTTGTTTTCTACTCCCTGTCTATAGCCATGTTGTTTTCTACTCCCTGTATATAGCCATGTTGTTTTCTACTTCCTGTCTATAGCCATGTTGTTTTCTACTTCCTGTATATAGCCATGTTGTTTTCTACTCCCTGTCTATAGCCATGTTGTTTTCTACTCCCTGTCTATGGCCATGTTGTTTTCTACTCCCTGTCTATAGCCATGTTGTTTTCTACTCCCTGTATATAGCCATGTTGTTTTCTACTCCCTGTCTATAGCCATGTTGTTTTCTACTCCCTGTCTATAGCCATGTTGTTTTCTACTCCCTGTATATAGCCATGTTGTTTTCTACTCCCTGTATATAGCCATGTTGTTTTCTACTCCCTGTATATAGCCATGTTGTTTTCTACTCCCTGTCTATAGCCATGTTGTTTTCTACTCCCTGTATATAGCCATGTTGTTTTCTACTCCCTGTCTATAGCCATGTTGTTTTCTACTCCCTGTATATAGCCATGTTGTTTTCTACTCCCTGTCTATAGCCATGTTGTTTTCTACTCCCTGTATATAGCCATGTTGTTTTCTACTCCCTGTCTATAGCCATGTTGTTTTCTACTCCCTGTATGTTGTTTTCTACTCCCTGTATATAGCCATGTTGTTTTCTACTTCCTGTCTATAGCCATGTTGTTTTCTACTTCCTGTATATAGCCATGTTGTTTTCTACTCCCTGTCTATAGCCATGTTGTTTTCTACTCCCTGTCTATGGCCATGTTGTTTTCTACTCCCTGTCTATAGCCATGTTGTTTTCTACTCCCTGTCTATAGCCATGTTGTTTTCTACTCCCTGTCTATAGCCATGTTGTTTTCTACTCCCTGTATGTTGTTTTCTACTCCCTGTATATAGCCATGTTGTTTTCTACTCCTTGTATATAGCCATGTTGTTTTCTACTCCCTGTATGTTGTTTTCTACTCCCTGTCTATAGCCATGTTGTTTTCTACTCCCTGTATGTTGTTTTCTACTCCCTGTATATAGCCATGTTGTTTTCTACTTCCTGTCTATAGCCATGTTGTTTTCTACTTCCTGTATATAGCCATGTTGTTTTCTACTCCCTGTCTATAGCCATGTTGTTTTCTACTCCCTGTCTATGGCCATGTTGTTTTCTACTCCCTGTCTATAGCCATGTTGTTTTCTACTCCCTGTATATAGCCATGTTGTTTTCTACTCCCTGTCTATAGCCATGTTGTTTTCTACTCCCTGTCTATAGCCATGTTGTTTTCTACTCCCTGTATATAGCCATGTTGTTTTCTACTCCCTGTCTATAGCCATGTTGTTTTCTACTCCCTGTATATAGCCATGTTGTTTTCTACTTCCTGTCTATAGCCATGTTGTTTTCTACTTCCTGTATATAGCCATGTTGTTTTCTACTCCCTGTCTATAGCCATGTTGTTTTCTACTCCCTGTCTATGGCCATGTTGTTTTCTACTCCCTGTCTATAGCCATGTTGTTTTCTACTCCCTGTCTATAGCCATGTTGTTTTCTACTCCCTGTCTATAGCCATGTTGTTTTCTACTCCCTGTATGTTGTTTTCTACTCCCTGTATATAGCCATGTTGTTTTCTACTCCTTGTATATAGCCATGTTGTTTTCTACTCCCTGTATGTTGTTTTCTACTCCCTGTCTATAGCCATGTTGTTTTCTACTCCCTGTATGTTGTTTTCTACTCCCTGTATATAGCCATGTTGTTTTCTACTTCCTGTCTATAGCCATGTTGTTTTCTACTTCCTGTATATAGCCATGTTGTTTTCTACTCCCTGTCTATAGCCATGTTGTTTTCTACTCCCTGTATATAGCCATGTTGTTTTCTACTCCCTGTCTATAGCCATGTTGTTTTCTACTCCCTGTCTATAGCCATGTTGTTTTCTACTCCCTGTATATAGCCATGTTGTTTTCTACTCCCTGTATATAGCCATGTTGTTTTCTACTCCCTGTATATAGCCATGTTGTTTTCTACTCCCTGTCTATAGCCATGTTGTTTTCTACTCCCTGTATATAGCCATGTTGTTTTCTACTCCCTGTCTATAGCCATGTTGTTTTCTACTCCCTGTATATAGCCATGTTGTTTTCTACTCCCTGTCTATAGCCATGTTGTTTTCTACTCCCTGTCTATAGCCATGTTGTTTTCTACTCCCTGTATATAGCCATGTTGTTTTCTACTCCCTGTCTATAGCCATGTTGTTTTCTACTCCCTGTATATAGCCATGTTGTTTTCTACTCCCTGTCTATAGCCATGTTGTTTTCTACTCCCTGTATATAGCCATGTTGTTTTCTACTTCCTGTCTATAGCCATGTTGTTTTCTACTTCCTGTATATAGCCATGTTGTTTTCTACTCCCTGTCTATAGCCATGTTGTTTTCTACTCCCTGTCTATGGCCATGTTGTTTTCTACTCCCTGTCTATAGCCATGTTGTTTTCTACTCCCTGTATATAGCCATGTTGTTTTCTACTCCCTGTCTATAGCCATGTTGTTTTCTACTCCCTGTCTATAGCCATGTTGTTTTCTACTCCCTGTATATAGCCATGTTGTTTTCTACTCCCTGTATATAGCCATGTTGTTTTCTACTCCCTGTATATAGCCATGTTGTTTTCTACTCCCTGTATATAGCCATGTTGTTTTCTACTTCCTGTCTATAGCCATGTTGTTTTCTACTTCCTGTATATAGCCATGTTGTTTTCTACTCCCTGTCTATAGCCATGTTGTTTTCTACTCCCTGTCTATGGCCATGTTGTTTTCTACTCCCTGTCTATAGCCATGTTGTTTTCTACTCCCTGTCTATAGCCATGTTGTTTTCTACTCCCTGTCTATAGCCATGTTGTTTTCTACTCCCTGTATGTTGTTTTCTACTCCCTGTATATAGCCATGTTGTTTTCTACTCCTTGTATATAGCCATGTTGTTTTCTACTCCCTGTATGTTGTTTTCTACTCCCTGTCTATAGCCATGTTGTTTTCTACTCCCTGTATGTTGTTTTCTACTCCCTGTATATAGCCATGTTGTTTTCTACTTCCTGTCTATAGCCATGTTGTTTTCTACTTCCTGTATATAGCCATGTTGTTTTCTACTCCCTGTCTATAGCCATGTTGTTTTCTACTCCCTGTCTATGGCCATGTTGTTTTCTACTCCCTGTCTATAGCCATGTTGTTTTCTACTCCCTGTATATAGCCATGTTGTTTTCTACTCCCTGTCTATAGCCATGTTGTTTTCTACTCCCTGTCTATAGCCATGTTGTTTTCTACTCCCTGTATATAGCCATGTTGTTTTCTACTCCCTGTATATAGCCATGTTGTTTTCTACTCCCTGTATATAGCCATGTTGTTTTCTACTCCCTGTCTATAGCCATGTTGTTTTCTACTCCCTGTATATAGCCATGTTGTTTTCTACTCCCTGTCTATAGCCATGTTGTTTTCTACTCCCTGTATATAGCCATGTTGTTTTCTACTCCCTGTCTATAGCCATGTTGTTTTCTACTCCCTGTCTATAGCCATGTTGTTTTCTACTCCCTGTATATAGCCATGTTGTTTTCTACTCCCTGTCTATAGCCATGTTGTTTTCTACTCCCTGTATATAGCCATGTTGTTTTCTACTCCCTGTCTATAGCCATGTTGTTTTCTACTCCCTGTATATAGCCATGTTGTTTTCTACTTCCTGTCTATAGCCATGTTGTTTTCTACTTCCTGTATATAGCCATGTTGTTTTCTACTCCCTGTCTATAGCCATGTTGTTTTCTACTCCCTGTCTATGGCCATGTTGTTTTCTACTCCCTGTCTATAGCCATGTTGTTTTCTACTCCCTGTATATAGCCATGTTGTTTTCTACTCCCTGTCTATAGCCATGTTGTTTTCTACTCCCTGTCTATAGCCATGTTGTTTTCTACTCCCTGTATATAGCCATGTTGTTTTCTACTCCCTGTATATAGCCATGTTGTTTTCTACTCCCTGTATATAGCCATGTTGTTTTCTACTCCCTGTCTATAGCCATGTTGTTTTCTACTCCCTGTATATAGCCATGTTGTTTTCTACTCCCTGTCTATAGCCATGTTGTTTTCTACTCCCTGTATATAGCCATGTTGTTTTCTACTCCCTGTCTATAGCCATGTTGTTTTCTACTCCCTGTATATAGCCATGTTGTTTTCTACTCCCTGTCTATAGCCATGTTGTTTTCTACTCCCTGTATATAGCCATGTTGTTTTCTACTCCCTGTCTATAGCCATGTTGTTTTCTACTCCCTGTATATAGCCATGTTGTTTTCTACTCCCTGTATATAGCCATGTTGTTTTCTACTTCCTGTATATAGCCATGTTGTTTTCTACTCCCTGTCTATAGCCATGTTGTTTTCTACTTCCTGTATATAGCCATGTTGTTTTCTACTCCCTGTCTATAGCCATGTTGTTTTCTACTTCTTGTCTATAGCCATGTTGTTTTCTACTTCCTGTATATAGCCATGTTGTTTTCTACTCCCTGTATATAACCATGTTGTTTTCTACTCCCTGTATATAGCCATGTTGTTTTCTACTCCCTGTATGTTGTCATGTTATTTTTACTCGTTATTTTTATTTGTTATGTACTGTGTATTTATGCCTTCTGTCACTAATTCTCTTTTTTATTAAATGTTTTACATTATCTTTAACTCTGCATGGTTGGAAAAGGACCCAGAAGTCAGCATTTCACTGTTAGTCTATGAAGCACGTATCAAATCAAATGAGATTTTATTTGACTTGACACTCTCTGACCCCATCTTGTAAATGAGAGAGGTCATCTCTATTTTGCAAAAATGGTTCATCAATAAGCGTGCATGCACACAGCTAGCTGAGATGATGCGGTGTTAATGACATGTCGTCCAGGTCTAGGTGTTTTTTCTCTCTTTCCATATGTTGGACCCAGTGTGCTGTGCTGTACCACCCATGGAGATCAGATAGAAGCTCCTCTCCCCAGCCCTATAGAGGGACAAGCTAGACCCTTAGAGAGCCATGCAGCCAGGGCCCGTTAAGCGAGTGGTGCACATCATGTGGAACTAAAGGGATTAGACAACCTAACTGCCACTTCATAGTCTTTTCTGGTCCATAGACAAATGTGACAAATGTGATGATAATTGCAAAGTCAGGAAAGATGTCAAAAGTGGAAAGTAGTTTTCCCATGAGGATGAAAGAAAGAAAAGGAATAGTGTTGTAATTGCTGTGAGAACAATGGGCACGTTGAATATTTGATTATTGTACAAGAAATGTGAGGACTGTTCATTTGACCCATTCTCCTAATCTTAATGAATACGAAATGTCTGGATAAATGTGTCTTAAAGACATCTTCCGGGAACTTCGGCGACTACTAATATTTTTTAAACCTCCTGCTTTAGGCTGGTGTAGTTCATGAACAGAATTACTGTTTTATATAAATTAGCCAAGAAATCGCAATTTTTGGTGAGTGCTACTTTCAGAACTAATGGCTAAAAAGTATATTAGAGTACCGGAGAATCCATCTAAGGGTTAAAATTGAGGAAATGACATGATGCCATATAAAGGTTTGTTTGAAGCAGCAGAGGGGGAGCGAACAGTGATATCTACCCAGTCTGTCTCATCTGAGCCCCACACTCTTCACCGGAGCTGCCTGGGTGTGAGGATCTGGAGGGCCGGGGTGTGAGGGGGGTCGTGGGTACTGCATGTGTGGAACATCACAGGGTATTGACATCACACCCCTCCCTCCCTTCTGTTCTCCAACCATCATTGATCCTTTTTCAGAATAATATGAGCCTTACTGTACAGTACATCCTCATGCACTGTGATATTCTATTTTCATTGAAATTTACGGACACCCACCAAAGCATATTGGATTTCAAAGTGTATTTTCTCTGGGTGGTTCTACAAAGAAAACGTTTAGTTTGTGTGAAAACGATGTCAGCTTTACCCTGCTATCATTTTAAAATGTGTCATCCAAATCTTTCACATTAATGTGACATTAATGATTTAGCCAGGGCTGGTGTAGGGCCGGTGTTTGTTGAGGGGAAGTCCAAATCAGGTCCATCTGCTCCCAGCCCTTGGAGGGGGGCGTTGGGTGGGGGGGTTATACTAAGTTAACATATGGAGAGTGTTGGGGAAGCTACTCTGAAAATATACCAAGCTACCAATGGGAGAAGTTAAGAGACTTTAAATCTACCCTCAAGAAAAATACAGTTTATTTAACTAAAGTTACTTTGAAAAAGTAGTTCACTACAAACTACTTTGTGAAAAATTCTTATATGTAAATCTGAAATGCCTTAGACTCTAAATTGCAAGAACAGTTCACTTTGGAGAGAACAGAATGTCTTTAAAAAAACACACCAAAAAATCTAGTTGTTTCAACTAATTATTATTAAGTAACTGGTTCCACAGCCTTCTTGTTACCTGAACTCAGCTCCAGTATGAGAAAACATGGGCAAAAATTCAGTCAATTTAAAATGTTGTGTTTGCTCAATTTGTCCCATATGTTCTTTCAACAAGAAATTATCATTTTGGCATCTTACCTAATAAAGGATGTGGAACTAGTTACACACAAATACAGTGCTTTTAACATACACATTTTTCAAAATACATATTTGACACACGTTGTCCATGTTAATTTATACAGCAATTATGATGTCCTCACCTGGGATTTGAACTCACAATCTCTTGGTGGCAATTTTAATCTTCCTGCTACGCCACCATGTCTGTGTCAATTATAAATTAATCTGACTAATTTCCCCATCATTGATTTGATTTACTTATATTTTTCTCTACAGTTGTCTAATGTTGGTGGGGCAAATTACCCTGTTTTAATCTTAATCACTATGATAAATAAAATAGTTGTTATTGATTGTACTTTTATCAGAGCCAAGCTTTATTTTGAAGTGCAAAGTGTAGCAATACAGGTAATATCCGTTATATACACAGACATGGTGACATTGCAGGAAGATTGGAATGCTGTGAACCAAGAGATTCTGAGTTCAAATACCAGGTGCGGACATAATGAATACTAAAGTGTAAGTAAACATGTATTTCAGTGTGTGTCTAATATGTAAGTAAACATTGTATGTTAAAAGCACTGTGTGTGTGTAGTTAGTTCGACAGCCTTTTTTTGGTAAGATGCCAAAACAACAATATCTAGTTGAATGAACATATTAGACAAATTGAGCAAACACCATTTTAAGTTGACAGACTTTTTGCCTACTCTACGTTTTCTCATGTTGTAGCAAAGTTTGGGCCAACTAAAAATGTTAACTTGAGCTAGTACAAAAAAAGGCTGTGAAACCACATACTTAATAATATATAGTTGAAACAACTAAATATTTTTTTTACAGTACATATTACTAAATCAGAAGTTATTGTGCTGAGTGAACTAATTGGGAAATGCAAGCTTCAAAACGTCTAAAAGACATGTGTAATGATCTAAACCTAATCCAGCTGGTGAGTAAGCCTACACGGCCAACCCTAAAGATCCTTTAAAGTCAAGTCCGATTGATCTTATTTTAACGAATACATCAGAGAGAGAGATATTTCTACTGGTGTCTTTGCCCAAGACATTAGTGACCATTACCCAGTTGTTTGTGTTAGAGATGTGAGAATACAAAAATCTAAGTCTTATGTCATCACAAAGAGGAACTTTCAAAAACCTCAGCGAATAGTTATTGTTTTTTACATTATTTTTAATTGAGTGACATTTATTGTATTTCAGCCATCCCTGAACCTGATTTATCTAGCATTTTTGCAGATGTCTTCAATACTATTGTGAATAATCATGATCCCTTCAAAAAAGTAAGGGTTAAAGGTAGATTGAATGCCTGGTACACTCTGGAATTATCAGAAGTCATTGATGAAAGAGATGATGCTTGGGTCAAGGCCAGGAACACAGGCTTACTCCCGGACTGGCAAGTGTTTAAGCAACGGAGGAATCATTGTGTTAGACAAATCAGAAAGGCTAAATCTGATCATTACGTAACCGCCCTTCCGGATTGTAATGGGAACCCGGCAAAATTCTGGAAAACGGTCAAATTCCTGAAGGGTGCTACTTCCTCCTCTCTGCCACAACAAATTAATTCAGACACTGGCCTCATTGATGCATTTTATTTCAGCAAGTAATCTCTTTGAAATAACTTTTAAGCCTATTCACAGTGATATTGGGCTGGATGCTGATAGGGGAAACTTGCTGAATGATAGTCAAAGCTTTTCTTTTAGGCTATTTACAGAAAACGAACTCCTAGATGCTTTGCTAGCATTAGACAACAAGAAATCCACAGGGGCCGACCAATTGGATCCTGGTCTGCTTAAGTGTGCAGCGCCCATCATTGTTGGCTCAATTACCCACATTTTTTATTTAACATTGTTTTCAGGGCCTCCCGGGTGGTGCAGGGGTTATGGGCGCTGTACTGCAGCGCCAGCTGTGCCACCAGAGACCCTGCGTTTGCGCCCAGGCTCTGTCGTAACCGGCTGTAACCGGCTGTGACTGGGAGGTCCGTGGGGCGACGCACAATTGGCCTAGCGTCGTCCGGGTTAGGGAGGGTTTGGCCGGTAGGGATATCCTTGTCTCATCGTGCACCAGCGGCTCCTGTGGCGGGCCGGGCGCAGTGCACACCAACCAAGGTTGCCAGGTGCACAGTGTTTCCTCTGACACATTGGTGCGGCTGGCTTCCGGGTTGGATGCGCGCTGTGTTAAGAAGCAGTGCGGCTTGGTTGGGTTGTGTATCGGAGGACGCATTACTTTCAACCTTCGTCTCTCCCGAGCCCGTATGGGAGTTGTAGCGATGAGACGAGATAGTAGCTACTAAAACAATTGGATACCATGAAATTGGGGAGAAAAAGGGGTAAATTTAAAAAACATTGTTTTCAGGAAATATTCCAAAATGATGGAAATCCGCTTTTGTGCTGCCACTCCATAAGGGCATTGATGTTTGAATTTTATTGAATAAGTTGTTCTCGATAGGCATGACCTCTGACACCTGTTCATGGTTTCGTGATTGTCTTAGTGACAGAACTCAGCCCATTGTAATTGATGGGGTAAAGTCAGAATTTCTTGAAGTACATAAAGGGGGTCAATTTTTGGACCAGCTCTCTTCACTGTTTATATAATCCCATTGGTCAATCTGTTAAAAATGGTGAACTTCATCTATATGCTGATGACACTATAATGTATGCTATTGCCCTGACTGTTTTTATTTTTATTTATTTATTTTACCTTTATTTAACCAGGTAGGCAAGTTGAGAACAAGTTCTCATTTACAATTGCGACCTGGCCAAGATAAAGCAAAGCAGTTCGACAGATACAACAACACAGAGTTACACATGGAGTAAAACAAACATACAGTCAATAATAAAGTATAAACAAGTCTATATACAATGTGAGCAAATGAGGTGAGAAGGGAGGTAAAGGCAAAAAAAGGCCTTGGTGGCAAGGTAAATACAATATAGCAAGTAAAACACTGGAATGGTAGTTTTGCAATGGAAGAATGTGCAAAGTAGAAATAAAAATAATGGGGTGCAAAGGAGCAAAATAAATAAATAAATTAAATACAGTTGGGAAAGAGGTAGTTGATAGGGCTAAATTATATGTGGGCTATGTACAGGTGCAGTAATCTGTGAGCTGCTCTGACAGTTGGTGCTTAAAGCTAGTGAGGGAGATAAGTGTTTCCAGTTTCAGAGATTTTTGTAGTTCGTTCCAGTCATTGGCAGCAGAGAACTGGAAAGAGAGGCGGCCAAAGAAAGAATTGGTTTTGGGGGTGACTAGAGAGATATACCTGCTGGAGCGTGTGCTACAGGTGGGAGATGCTATGGTGACCAGCGAGCTGAGATAAGGGGGGACTTTACCTAGCAGGGTCTTGTAGATGACATGGAGCCAGTGGGTTTGGCGACGAGTATGAAGCGAGGGCCAGCCAACGAGAGCGTACAGGTCGCAATGGTGGGTAGTGTATGGGGCTTTGGTGACAAAACGGATTGCACTGTGATAGACTGCATCCAGTTTGTTGAGTAGGGTATTGGAGGCTATTTTGTAAATTACATCGCCAAAGTCGAGGATTGGTAGGATGGTCAGTTTTACAAGGGTATGTTTGGCAGCATGAGTGAAGGATGCTTTGTTGCGAAATAGGAAGCCAATTCTAGATTTAACTTTGGATTGGAGATGTTTGATATGGGTCTGGAAGGAGAGTTTACAGTCTAACCAGACACCTAAGTATTTGTAGTTGTCCACGTATTCTAAGTCAGAGCCGTCCAGAGTAGTGATGTTGGACAGGCGGGTAGGTGCAGGTAGTGATCGGTTGAAGAGCATGCATTTAGTTTTACTTGTATTTAAGAGCAGTTGGAGGCCACGGAAGGAGAGTTGTATGGCATTGAAGCTTGCCTGGAGGGTTGTTAACACAGTGTCCAAAGAAGGGCCGGAAGTATACAGAATGGTGTCGTCTGCGTAGAGGTGGATCAGAGACTCACCAGCAGCAAGAGCGACCTCATTGATGTATACAGAGAAGAGAGTCGGTCCAAGAATTGAACCCTGTGGCACCCCCATAGAGACTGCCAGAGGTCCGGACAACAGACCCTCAGATTTGACACACTGAACTCTATCAGAGAAGTAGTTGGTGAACCAGGCGAGGCAATCATTTGAGAAACCAAGGATCTGGCTGTGTCAAAACTACAGTCAGATATTATAGCTATGCAGGAATCATTTGCTGATTGAAAACGTGTGCTTAATACAGGCAAAACAACATACATGTTGTTTTTAAACTCTCGTGAGAATGTTTCAGATTAACTAAATGTTCAGTCATTAGATGGTTCTCCAATCAAACGTGTTCCAGTATATAAATACTTAAGCATTTGGATTAATATGGATTTGACATTTTAAAAACATTTAGATCAGCTGGTTAAGAAGCTAAGATTTAAAGTGGTCTTTTTCTACTTAAACAGATTGTGCCCTTCTCTAAGCAGTAGGAAGCAGATTATTCAGTCAACCTTTTTGATCTGTTCTTGATTATGTTGATGTTGGTTTGTTTGTTACAAGTGACAGTTTTGATACTCATCGCTGCATCTTGTATTAAAAGATTGGCTGGACTTCGCTAAATACACGTATATCTCCACATTACTCCCTTTTTGTTTACAAGGCCCTAGTTCATAAACTTCCGTCTTATCTAACTACACTGTTGAAGTATAGACAGCTATGTTGCCTAACAGGATTGGGTAGCTCTTGAGGTTCCTTTTAATACACTGAATTTCTGGAACAAAATTCAAAATACATTTTATCTTGATGTTCTGGTGATGTTCGGGCAATTTTAATGATTGAAATGGGGAGTTTTATTATTTGTGGAGGAATGTAACTGTTTTTCTGGGTGATTTATGATGTTATATTTGTACTTCCCATGACTGTGTTTTTGTATTTTAATGTTTGTATACGCAGTACCAGTCAAAAGTTTGGACACACTTACTCATTCCAGGCTTCGCACACTCTTGGAATTCTCTCAACCTGCTTCATGAGGTAGTCACCTGGAAAGCATTTCAATTAACAGGTGTGCCTTGTTAAAAGTTCAGTTGTGGAATTTCTTTCCTCCTTATCGCGTTTGAGCCAATCAGTTGTGTTGTGACAAGGTAGGGGTGGTATACAGAAGATATCCCTATTTGGTAAAAGACCATGGCACGAACAGCTCAAATAAGCAAAGAGAAACGACAGTCCATCAATCTGAAAAATGTCAAGAACTTTGAAAGTTTCTTCAAGTGCAGTTGCAAAAACCATCAAGTGCTATGATGAAACTGGCTCTCATGGGGACCTTCACAGGAAAGGAAGACCCATTGTTAACTCTGCTGCAGAGGATACGTTCATTAGAGTTTACTGCACCTCAGATTGCAGCCCAAATAAATGCTTCACAGAGTTCAAGTAACAGACACATCTCAACATCAACTGCTCAGAGGAATCAGGTCTTCATGGTCAAATTGCTGCAAAGAAACAACTACTAAAGGACACCAATAATAAGAAGAGACTTGCTTGGGCCAAGAAACAAGAGCAATGGTCATTAAACCGGTGGAAATCTGTCCTTTGTTCTGATGAGTCCAAATGTGAGATTTTTGGTTCCAACCGCTGTGTCTTTGTGAGACGCAGAGTAGGTGAACGGATGATCTCCGCATGTGTGGTTCCCACCGTGAAGTATGGAGGAGAAGGTGTGATGGTGTGGGGGTGATTTGCTGGTGACATTGTCAGTGATATATTTAGAATTCAAGGCACACTTAACCAGCATGGCTACCACAGCATTCTGCAGCCATACGCCATCCCTTCTGGTTTGCTCTTAGTGGGACTACCATTTGTTTTTCAGCAGGACAATGACCCAAAACACACCTCTCCGCTGTGTAAGGGCTATTTTACCAAGATGGAGAGTGATGGAGTCCTGCATCGGATGACCTGGCCTCTACAATCACCCGACCTCAACCCAATTGAGATGGTTTGGGATGAGTTGGACCGCAGAGTGAAGGAAAAGCAGCCAACAAGTACTCAGCATATGTGATACCTCCTTCAAGACTGTTGGAAAAGCATTCCTTATGAAGCCGGTTGAGAGAATGCCAAGAGTGTGCAAAGCTGTCATCAAGGAAAAAGGAGGCTACTTTGAAGGAATATCTCTTTTTTTTTTACACTTCTTGGTTACTATATGATTCCATATGTGTTATTTCATAGTTTTGATGTCTTCACTATTATTTTACAATGTACAAAATAGTAAAAAAAATGAGTAGGTGTGTCCAAACTACTGTATATATGATTTTTGGTGCAAAAAAAAAGTGATGTGTAGTTAGATACACCGCTACATGGCAAAACAAGAGTACTTAACTCCTGGAAACACTACCTAGATTTGAATTGAGTTCAACTACCACCAAGCTACTGCAAAATGTATTTTAATTAGTAGTTGAACTAAATGTAGTTCACTATTCCCCAACACTGCAAATGGAATTGTTTTAAGATGGTCAACAACAAAAAAAGAATACAATAAAAAAGATAGTCATACCATGGATCATAAAGATAATTGGTTTTGAATTTTAGGACCTCTATAGCAACATTTTTTAAATATAATTTTTCGGGGATGACACATTGAATTTGGCCTTACTGCTATTAACACATAAAATGCATTGAATAACATATTCACACATGGCAAAACATATAGTAAAAACAAATCATTTGATTTGTCTATCCTATATCTATGAGATAAAAAACAAACGACCCATATACCTTTGACGTGGAAATGCCCAATTCACTTCCATAAATGTTTTCCTCCTGATACCGGTTCACCTTCAGATGTGTCTCGTGATGCTTGTAGAGCAAAACCTAGAGCAAAACAGCCTACATGCTTGTGCTTTTGAGAGTCTCAGCTTTCGATAGTGGGGTAGACTAAATAGTTTTTAGTTCAAACCATTTGGACTTGACAGACGTTTTCGTGAAAGTTACTTTTTGGCATCCTATCATTTCCAACAACACTGACTTGGGAAGTGCCTGTCTACCGCATAGGCGAATGGCCGACATCGGCGGATTCAGTGGATCGCAACGCAGCCCATTCAAAAAGGAAGTCTATAGCGTGAACACACAGGGTTTTGTTTGCACCGATTTTCAAGCAGGTACGGACATTTACCTCTGAGGTTTTTTTAATATGAATTATTTAGCCAGGGCTCGTGCAGGGCCCATGTTTGTTGAGGGAAAAGCAAGTCCAAATCATGTCCACCCTCTCCCAGCCCCCGTCACACGGTACAGTTAGCCCAACCTGGCCTGGAGATGAGATGGAATGTCTCCAGTTCCTCCCCAGGCATGTTGTGATGAATGTTTGGGGCTGGACTGAATGGTAACAATGTCCTTCACCTACATCTGACTACACATTAAATGACCACAGTTGCATTGTGTTGTTTCTCAACATATATTTTCTCATTCTCTCCTTTATTCTCTTGCGCTCTCTCTCTCACTCTCTCTCGCTCTCTCTCTCTCGCTCTCTCTCTCTAACAGGAGGCTGGAAGAAGTGGTGTTTGAGTGTGGCTGTGATATCCGCTGGATCCAGCTGTGGCAGCAGCGAGGGGAGGCTGGCCTGCACACCCAGCTGTTATTCTGCAACAACGGAGCCTCCAAGATCCCTCTCCAAGCTATGAATATCTCCCTCTGTGGTACGAGCCACCGCCGCCATGATCCCCCCCTCCTCAATCATCCCATGGTTGAAGAAACTGGTTGAATCAACATTGTTTCCACATCATTCCAACCCCCATAATTATGTCTGATGACGTTGAATCAATGTGGAAAACTGATTGGATTTGCAAAACGTCATCAACGTAGAGGAATCAGAGGAGTCAGAATGTCAAGTGTGCTGTGTCTGGCTGAAATTGTATTCTCTCTCTCTTTCTCTCTCTGCCTCCCCCCCTCTCTCTCTCTCTCTCCCTCGCCCCACCAGACTTGCCGGACATTAGTGTGACCCACTATAATCTCACAGTGATTGAGGGGGACAGAGTCACCGTCACCTGTAATGGATCTGGATCCCCCCTCCCTGAGGTGGACTGGACCGTCAATGACCTCCACTCCATCAACACTCACCAGGTGGGTTAGCCAGGACACACACAAAGGGACCCATAATGCACTGTGCTATTCTTCATTGTAATGGTCGAACCATTGTGCTTTGTCTCTAGGTAGCTGCAGGAAACAACTTGGCGTGTGACCTTGGAGTTAGTTTTAGCTACAGTGCAACTTTAGGGTGCATTCTATTTAGATTCCAGGCAATTCTGGAATTCTGTTGTTGTGCTATGAAGATAAATTCTATGTCCAATTGAGGAAATTAAATGGAACTGACACCAACTGTGTTTGTGTGCTTGTGATTTCATAGCTTTCTGAAAATGCAGTTAACCTGCTTTATGCAGAGAATTGTAGCTGAATAAAATAAATTGTCTGCCCCAATGCCCCAATGCACTCTTTATCCTACAGTATCACTCACTTGTCTTTCTCTCCTGCTCTGTCCAGTCCAACGTGTACTGGCCCAATGTCCACTCCATCAACCTGACCCTGGTCAACGTGAGCCGTGATGACAACTTCTACATGCTGACCTGTATAGCAGAGAACAAAGTGGGGATGGCCAACGCCTCCATCCAGCTCACTGTCCATTGTACGTAGCTACCAACGACCAGTTCAAGTTCAAAGTTTTATTTATCAAATTGCAGACCACAAACACTCTCAAGTGTTTGCTGTTTGATGATGGTATTCAGCTCAATATTCATCTCAGAGGCCCATGTACCAACAGATAACACCAATATTCATCTCAGAGGCCCATGTACCAACAGATAACACCAATATTCAGCTCAGAGGCCAATGTACCAACAGATAACACCAATATTCAGCTCAGAGGCCAATGTACCAACAGATAACACCAATATTCATCTCAGAGGCCCATGTACCAAAAGATAACACCAATATTCATCTCAGAGGCCAATGTACCAACAGATAACACCAATATTCATCTCAGAGGCCAATGTACCAACAGATAACCCCAATATTCATCTCAGAGGCCAATGTACCAACAGATAACACCAATATTCAGCTCACAGTCAGACCATGAATAATGTAGAGGTGTCAAGCACCTTGTTACAACACAATATTTAGATTTTAAATGCAGTTAAAGCGGCAATATGCAGCTGGAGCAATAACAAAGTGTCCTCCCCACCCCTGGTTCAGTAAAAAGCAGAGGGATGGGTATATATGATTCATTTACAGGTAAAAAAAAAAAATGGATGTAACAACTGCAGATTTCCCTTTTAATGAGATGTTTAATTGTCTTATTTTATGTAAATGCTGCCATGCATTCGTTATATGTACATTCTTCTATAAAGTAGATTAGTGGAATTATATGTGTAAAATGCCTCATTAAGGAACCTCCCTTTTATGATGACTATTGAACTTAGGCTACAATCTATAAGAGGGAGTTTATATTGGATAACTACTCTTATCCATTCTGTAAGTTTTTTATTTTACTAGGTCAGTTAAGAACAAATTCTTATTTACAATGACGGCCTAGGAACAGCGGGTTAGCGGCCTTGTTCAGGGGCAGGATGACAGATTTTTACCTTGTCAGCTCGGGGATTCAATCTAGCAATCTTTCGGTTACTGGCCCAACCCTCTAACCACTAGGCTACCCAGTAACTACTCTTATCCATTCTATAAGTACTCCTATCCATTCTATAAGTACTCCTATCCATTCTATAAGTACTCTTATCCATTCTATAAGTACTCCTATCCATTCTATAAGTACTCCTATCCATTCTATAAGTACTCTTATCCATTCTATAAGTACTCCTATCCATTCTATAAGTACTCTTATCCATTCTATAAGTACTCCTATCCATTCTATAAGTACTCCTATCCATTCTATAAGTACTCTTATCCATTCTATAAGTACTCCTATCCATTCTATAAGTACTCCTATCCATTCTATAAGTACTCCTATCCATTCTATAAGTACTCCTATCCATGCAATTCTATCCATTCGATCATTGCTCCTTTCTATCGTATTCTTACCATTCCAATACTATCCCATCCATTATATAACTAAGCCTACTCTTATCCATTCTATCAGTACTGTTATGCGTTCTATCCTCTACATTCTGTAAGTGCCGAGAGGTCATTGTGTTGAGTATTGATCCGTGCGAGCTGGCGGGTGGTTCCCTTGGATGTGGATACTTCATTGATGAGAAGGCAGTGGTCCTTTCCGTGAAAGATGACAGCGATTTATAGAATGTTCATCACATAATGTGCGCAATTGCTTTCCAGCAGAGCGAGGAGAGGGGAGCTTTGACCCTGTTCGTTGGGAAACATCTGGAAGGTCCTGCTAGTTATTCAGTGGCGGTGCACTGGTGCTGCACTGCAAAGCCATTTGTTTTTGTTTGTGTTCTTCATGAAACCACATGCTCTTTTGGTTTTCTTGGTAATTGCCAATCATCCCAACAGCCGCTTGGCGTGTCTGTTGGAAACGCCTTAAAACAGAGAGTCAACAGCTGTGGTGATTAGTTAGACTAACTGACAGTCAAGCCAGGAAATAATTGCTGTCAGTTTGATATTTGCGTCACTAAGGTTCCACACTTTATGTTGGCACGATGTTCCTATGATCATCACAAAACACTGTTTTCAAGGAACACTCAAAGTTGGAACCAAATTAGGTCATTGAGATCGATGGCATAAGGGAATCATTGTAGGGTCTCTGAAGAACCATAAATGGGATGGTTCTTTGAAGAACCATACAAAATCCCAAACAAGGAATGTTTCGGCCTTCCAGGATCGGAATTGAATAGCCCTGCTGTAGGAGTTTAAGCTGCATTTGCATATTTTACATGGTTCCTTTAGAGTGAATTTTAGAGTTACCAGTATCACCCATGACTGTGTTTGCTAGAGACACAGACATGGTGGTTGCATTCATTCATTTTCAGTCCTGTGGCCTTCAACAAGTGAGATCCTAATTGAATATATTGTCAATAAAATTTAATGATTGGATTAGTTTAGAAAAATGTATGTTATTTATATTTCAGTAGCATAGGATTAATGAATCAATCAATGTACATATATTGAAACAATATTGCGAACTTTTCTTTTCTTTTCAGTTAAACTCCCCCAACGTTGCTTTTTTTAAAAAACAATTTTTTTAATTAAGCATTTGATTGTTACTATGGTGGACATTTCTCTGGCCCAGACATCCTTTATTAGACCACACTGTTTCCATTAGCTGGATACCATTACAGGGAAATATGATAATTGTTTGTTGCTCCTGCATTTATATTCATACTGACGGGCGATGGCAACAGGGGTGTAACACTATTCTCCCAGTACCCAATACATACAGTATTGATTGCCAGGGATAATGATGAGATCCGCAAACTCAAGTCTCTCTCTCTCCTACGCTCTCTTAACCTCTCTCACACTCTCTCTCTCTCTCGCTCTCTCTTTCTCCCTGCTCTCTCACAAGCACTTAGTTTTCACAGAGACCCCCTGCGTTTTACCTTGCATTAACTAACAATGAAGAAATTGGCATGCTCTCTTAATGTGTATATTAACAGTGAATCGAAGTATGATTGATGCTTTATGTGAGCTCAGTATGGCACATTTACAGCCCTGTAATTGCAGATGGTTAGCTAGCTTTCAACATACCGACCATGGCTGTGGAGTTACAGTATATGGTGGCCGCTTTTATGAGGTGTGATATTATTACTGCCTCTGGCTGCCATCCTTCAGAGTGGGTGATGTGTCCACTCAGCCAAAAGCCTGGAGACAACCCAATGTTCCTGTGGTCAGCAGCCACATCCTAGCAGCAGCTTCAGAGATCAACAAAACACCATTTATACTGCTGGCCTTCAAACCACTCACAAGCAAGAAATAACAAGTCACACCCCCTGAACATTGGTACATAGTGTAACTAGAAGATTGTGTGTGTCACATGTCATGATGCCAACACATTGAAAACATATCTCTGACATACCTCGTTTATGTCTGTCCTCCCTCCCAACAGTCCCCCCCACCATCCTGAAGCTAGACGAGCCCGAGCGTCGCCATGAAACCTGCATAGAGTTCACAGTGCGTGGTAACCCCCAGCCTACCCTGCGCTGGTTCCACCGGGACAAGGAGATCCCCCCCAGTGACTACATCCGCACTGAGATGGATACCTACCAGGACTACCTAGAGGGATGCCTCAACTTCAAGGACCCCACGCACCACAACAACGGCAACTACACTCTGGAAGCTAGCAACTTCCTAGGAGTCACCACCAAGACAGTGTATGGACACTTCCTCAACGCCCCGTTTTCAGACGGTAGGTAGATTTGACTTGCTATAGTAGCTATGTAGAGCAGTGCAGGTATAAAGTATCTTTATACCTGCGACCTTTCGTGAGTCCAACAGGATATTGCATGGATCGGAGCAGCAGAGCTTAAACTGTTAAGTGCTACTGTCTTATTAACGGGTTCACTGGTGAATGTAGAAACAGTCTCTCTCGCTGTCACACCTCTATTAATAAAGGGGATTTATTTAGAGGTGAAGATAAGATCTCATTGGGAATGTTGCTCTATTCTTTAGAGAGAAATCCTTTACTTGTAGATTGTCATTTGATAACAGTACAAGCTCCCCGGTCCTTCATTCCCCTCCCTCCCTCCCACCCCACCCATCATACCAAGACAGCACAAAAAACGTTTGAAATATATTTTTTAATAGCAATAAATAGTAATACAACGGTAATTACAACAGCACTGCTCACAAGAATGTCAGATGAAATGTTTTGTTAGCAGCTCCGGCAACATTTGGCCTATAACAGTTCCCCTCAACCCTGGTCCAGGCCCAAAGGGCCCACTAATCTGTAAAAGGTTGAAAATGCTTTGGTGTTTCGCATCCTGTTTAGTGCAGAACTAGATCCTTCCACATGTATAGATGGTGTAACTTAACTCGTCATTGGTAATTCCAAAAGGTCAAAGGGCCAGTGTTTTGCTCAAACAAAGAACGCGAGAAAATATAGATGTGAATTATTTAGTACTTTTTCAAGACCTGATTGAAGCTTCAAATGCAAATGATCAAATGACAAAACATTTAACGGGTCTTTCACAATTTTATGTTGATAAAGTAAGACAGTTGAATCTGTAAGGTATTTATCATATTCTTCTAAATAAAAAATGTGACATTATATTTCACTTTCATGGAAGAAAAAAATAACTCACTCTTGTACAAAACTTAAGCCCAGGGCTCATTGTGATCCACCAGTCATCCATTATGCTAATGTCCTGACCTGAGTCTTTATATTTAGATGGTACACGGCATGGATGGTTGTTCAGATGAATTAAAGCACAGTACAGTTGAGTTAGATGATATGATTGACAGTTGTAGTAAGAAGACATGGAGTAAGGAGAAGGCTGTTTTACTTGGACTATTAGCATTAGTGGCTGAAATGCTACACAAAACAAAAGTTCATATTGAGTGAATTCCGTTTTCCTACAATGTAATAACATTTTGTACTCTCATTTTTATTGACACATACTTTCTTGGATTTTTTTGGAGCGTTTCATCTGAGTATTTGGTGTGCTCTCAGCTGTCTGAGTTTATGAAGGACCCGAAGACAGGGGAAGCACACGCAAACTTGCCTGTTTTTATATTTGACCATAGAGTTTGCTAGAGGGAATGTGACCAATAAAATGGGATTTGATTTGACCTCTGCTTTAATTTACATAGCCCATTTGGAATGTAACATTATTTTTAATCTCACAAAGTTGCCTGGCAACTGTGGCCTATAATTAGTGCCAAACTCTACCCTAGGAAAAGTATTACTTTACCAGTGTTAATCGAAATATTAACTGAAATTAAATAAATATTTATAATCAATCAATATTCATGCTATTAACCATTTGCAATTTAAAAACATTTGATTGTACTGTCTGAGAGACAGTGTCTGCCAAAACATTATTTGTGTGTTTTGGTGCAGCCTTTTACATATACTGAAACACCAGAAAGTATTTTCACATCACTCTCTTAAAAACACAATGATCCAGATTGAAGAAACACTTTGGTTGTTTCAGACTACTTCCATTCTGTTTTGAAATCCGTTCAGTAACACTTTCCTCGTGTTTACATTCAAACACCTGCACTACTTGTCATGGTTTTACTACGCAATGATGGTGTTTTGAGTCTTTCTATTTTAACAGTGGAGAGTGAAGGTGACGTTCTTCTTTGAACATGCCCTGTGCATGTACACATTGGTTGAACACGCAACTGATGATGACTCTTCTGTCTTCTTTTCCCACAGATTATGGTGATTATGGTAAGTGATCTTTTCAGACAGTCAACAAGAAATAGTACCATGACACGAATAGCACCATGACATGAATTGTACCATGACATAAATAGTACTATGACATGAATAGTACCATGACATGAATATTACCATGACATGAATAGTACCATGACATGAATAGTACCATGACATAAATAGTACCATGACACGAATAGTACCATGACATGATAGTACCATGACATGAATAGTACCATGACATAAATAGTACCATGAAATGAATAGTACCATGACATGATAGTACCATGACACGAATAGTACCATGACATGAATATGACACACATAGTACCATGACACACATAGTACCATGACACGAATAGTACGATGACATGAATAGTACCATGACACGAATAGTACCATGACATGATAGTACCATGACATGAATAGTACCATGACATAAATAGTACCATGACATGAATAGTACCATGACACGAATAGTACCATGAAATGAATAGTACCATGACAGGAATAGTACCATGACATGATAGTACCATGACACGAATAGTACCATGACATGAATATGACACACATAGTACCATGACACACATAGTACCATGACACGAATAGTACGATGACATGAATAGTACCATGACACGAATAGTACCATGACATGATAGTACCATGACATGAATAGTACCATGACATAAATAGTACCATGACATGAATAGTACCATGACACGAATAGTACCATGAAATGAATAGTACCATGACAGGAATAGTACCATGACATGAATATTACCATGACATGAATAGTACCATGACATGAATAGTACCATGACATGAATAGTACCATGACATGGTAGTACCATGACATGAATAGTACCATGACAGGAATAGTACCATGACATGAATATTACCATGACATGAATAGTACCATGACATGAATAGTACCATGACATGAATAGTACCATGACATGAATAGTACCATGACACGAATAGTACCATGAAATGAATAGTACCATGACAGGAATAGTACCATGACATGAATATTACCATGACATGAATAGTACCATGACATGAATAGTACCATGACACGAATAGTAGCATGACATGAATAGTAGCATGACATGAATTGTACCATGACATGAATAGTACCATGACATGAATAGTACCATGACATGAATAGTACGATGACATGAATGGTACCATGACATGAATATCACCATGACATGAATAGTACCATGACAAGTACCATGACATAAATAGTACCATGACATGAATAGTACCATGACACGAATAGTACCATGAAATGAATAGTACCATGACATGATAGTACCATGACATGAATAGTACCATGACATGCAAGAACCTGGAAGTCTCTAGCTCAAACACACAGATTAAACTGAAACAAAAGGTGATTAAAACAACTCTAGGGGGGTTATGGTAAGTGATTTTTCTTTTCAGACAGTCAACAAGAAATAGTAGCAGGAAATATGTAAATAGCACAGTGACGTAAATAGTACCATGGCATCTATTTAATAAGCAGAGCAACAAAAAGGTCATGGAGGCTTACATTTGATGTCATTTTAATCTTCTGATATTCACTACCCTAATTCCAAAATGTTGTTGCCACCATATACCGCCTACATTAGCTGGGTAAGACTCAAGGTTACAGCTAGACACCTCTATCATTGGAGGACCAACAGGCTCATTTAGTCTTTAATCTGTTCTAATTTAGGAGGTAAATGTAGAGGCAAGCACAGCCACTGACCTTCATCCCCAGGCTCTCAAATTGACATCACGCCAGAGCTTCATTGGGATTTTCCACGCATAATAAATCCTGAACGCGAAAGGGAAAGAGTGACAGATTGTTACTGTCAGAGCTCAAAATGATGTTGGATGAGTCCACTTGGTGGTAGGAAGGCAGGAAGAGGCCGGGCAGGACAGACGGGCTCATCAGAAACACCCGGCACTGTTCTGTTCTTTTCTGTTCGGTTCCGCTACACCACATTGCTTCGCACCGCGGCCTGTTAGCAGAGAGCATGATGGGAGGGCAACCCAGGGGTATTTGTGTCTCCATAGAAGTGGATACAAATGAGAGACTTGAAATGGTCTCATTGTATCAGAAATGGAAGCAGATCTGTGAAGGGCAACAACCCAACGGACTCTACACAGTTTACAAAGCATTAAGCATAACATCAGTTAGCTGCAAGAAATGTGGGTGTGTGCTATAATTCTTTGATCTGGTACACACTGTAGGTCATACCCACCCTTCTCCCCTCCCATCATGGATTCCTACTCTGTATGTGCATCTCTATGCCTATGGCTAGTTGTTCAGAATGATTGTGTAGACTGCATGTTAGGTATTCAGGATTTACTGCACATGTAACTGTCGGTTGCCTGTCAGTACTTTCATCAATGGTGTTTATTTTGTCTTCATCACAGGGACTCCAACACCGACTATCACAGTAACACACAGGCCTGAGGAGGACACATTCGGGGTGAGTTTGAGAACACTGTGGTGCTCAACTAAGTGGCTTTTCTAATCTAGTGGAGATACAGCCTGTATACACAACATCAACTTCTTCTTCTTTTTCCTGGGAACAACAACTAAAAAGAGGCTTTAGTTTGAGCTATTTTAATCCGTTTCTTTTTCACTCCCTCGCCTTGTAGCTCGCTCCTATCTGCCTTTTCCTTTTTGGCCACTGTGTTTAACAACTTCTTAAAAAATGTAATTTTGCTCATTTTTGTGCTGTAATTGACGAGATGGAGATTATTTCCTCATTTGAAGGTTTTAATGGGGAAGAGAGCAGTGACATGGGAGGAGAGACGATTTCCAATTGTTTGGAGGTCCTAATTATACCGTATGACGGTTTTTCTCTCTCATTTTGGGCTTCTTCTTTTTGATTTCTCTTTGTTTTGTTATTGCCAGCGGAGAATGTATAATGGCAGTTTTCAGCAAAACATTGCACTACTAATCCAGTTTTCACAAGCCCTGCATTTACTGTAGGCTTCATGACTGTTGGCTATTCAGTTTTTTGGAGGTAGATATCTTTATTGTGAGACTTACTCTCACAAGCCCTGTCTTGTCGTCTTCCAGGTGTCTATTGCTGTGGGCCTTGCTGGATTTGCCTGTGTCCTTCTTGTTGTCCTGTTTGTTCTCATCAACAAATATGGCCGACGTTCGAAGTTTGGAATGAAAGGTAAGAAACATCCAGTGTTCTTCTGAAAGGAAGTTATTATTTAGACATTGTTTTCTTAGGTAGTGCCTCAGCTGCCAAAATAAGACATTATACAGACTTTGTGCTTCTTTATCCCTTTCCGGCCAAGTACATTGTTGTGTTGTCTTTTTATGACATCCACCTGTGGTATTTCAATTCTTTCAGAACCACACCCTACCCCAAATCTATTGACACAACCTTAAAACCCCACCGCCCACTAGATTTAGATATTTACATCAACAAATAACCTTCAATTTATTTATCCTATGAAAATAAACAAATAAATACATTTACTCAATAAAATTGTGTTTTTCAAATGAACTCTCAAAGATGTTAATATATTGGCTCATGATTATTACATTTTTCAGGGAGAGACCGCATTGCATTTCCCCTGGCGATCCCACTTGGGGTCATAACCCCGACCCCAATTGGGGTTGCGACCCTGACTTTGAATACCACTGCCATAAACTGTATACACGGTCCACTTTCTCATCTGTATACAGCACACAACAGTATCGCTACTTACACTTTATTTGATCTAGTGCTTGTCTTGGTATGTGGGCCGGCAGGCGGAGGTGGGGGTAATGCTTGCCATATTGCAGATTTGATCCCTGTGAAGAATGAGTTTGCAGTAGTGTCAGTAATGCCAACCAATTCCAAATATGGCTCAGTGCAGCCTAAGCTTATATTTTTTGAATCACGTCCAAGCACTACTTATCAATGTCTTCTGGTGGCTGATGCAGCTGGTTCCGCTGTGTACCGTGTTGGGCTTGGTGCTTTCTTTGACTGCAGCAGGAGGGGGTGACGGTGATGCAGTAGTAGTAACCACCTCTCTCTCGGCTTCATGTCCCTTCCCCTGGAACAGCCCTGTCTCAGGTATTGGCTCTGCTGCTGTTATAAACTGTATGACAGTGTTTACAGTGTTTCAGGTAACACCTGCCGGCTTTGGCTGATGGTTGTGCATTGCCTGGTGCCATTTTGTGTAGACATAGCTTAGGGGGATTTAGACAACCTCTCTCTCTTTCTTTCCCCAGTCTCTCTCTCTCTCTTTTTTCTTTCCCAGTCTCTCTCTCTCTCTTTTTTCTTTCCCCAGTCTCTCTCTCTCTCTTTCTTTCCCCAGTCTCCCTCTCTCTCTTTTTTCTTTCCCCAGTCTCTCTCTCTCTCTTTTTTTCTTTCCACAGTCTCTTTCTCTCTCTCTTTTTTTCTTTCCCCAGTCTCTCTCTCTCTTTTTCTTTCCCCAGTCTCTCTCTCTCTCTCTCTTTTTTCTTTCCCCAGTCTCTCTCTATCTCTCTCTTTTGTTCTTTCCCCAGTCTCTCTCTCTCTTTTTTCTTTCCCCAGTCTCTCTCTCTCTTTTTTTCTTTCCCCAGTCTCTCTCTCTCTCTCTCTCTTTCTTTCCCCAGTCTCTCTCTCTCTCTTTTTTTCTTTCCCCAGTCTCTCTCTCTCTCTCTTTCTTTCCCCAGTCTCTCTCTCTCTCTTTTTTTTTCTTTCCCCAGTCTCTCTCTCTCTCTTTTTTCTTTCCCCAGTCTCTCTCTCTCTCTTTCTTTCCCCAGTCTCTCTCTATCTCTCTCTTTTGTTCTTTCCCCAGTCTCTCTCTCTCTCTTTTTTTCTTTCCACAGTCTCTTTCTCTCTCTCTTTTTTTCTTTCCCCAGTCTCTCTCTCTCTTTTTCTTTCCCCAGTCTCTCTCTCTCTCTCTCTTTTTTCTTTCCCCAGTCTCTCTCTATCTCTCTCTTTTGTTCTTTCCCCAGTCTCTCTCTCTCTTTTTTCTTTCCCCAGTCTCTCTCTCTCTTTTTTTCTTTCCCCAGTCTCTCTCTCTCTCTCTCTCTTTCTTTCCCCAGTCTCTCTCCCTCTCTTTTTTCTTTCCCCAGTCTCTCTCTCTCTCTCTTTTTTCTTTCCCCAGTCTCTCTCTCTCTTTTTTTCTTTCCCCAGTCTCTCTCTCTCTCTTTCTTTCCCCAGTCTCTCTCCCACTCTTTTTTCTTTCCCCAGTCTCTCTCTCTCTTTTTTTTTCTTTCCCCAGTCTCTCTCTCTCTCTCTTTCTTTCCCCAGTCTCTCTCTCTCTCTTTTTTTTTCTTTCCCCAGTCTCTCTCTCTCTCTTTTTTTTTCTTTCCCCAGTCTCTCTCTCTCTCTTTTTTCTTTCCCCAGTCTCTCTCTCTCTCTTTCTTTCCCCAGTCTCTCTCTCTCTCTTTTTTTTTCTTTCCCCAGTCTCTCTCTCTCTCTTTTTTTTTCTTTCCCCAGTCTCTCTCTCTCTCTTTTTTTTTCTTTCCCCAGTCTCTCTCTCTCTCTTTTTTTTTCTTTCCCCAGTCTCTCTCTCTCTCTTTTTTGTTCTTTCCCCAGTCTCTCTCTCTCTCTCTCTTTCTTTCCCCTGTCTCTCTCTCTCTCTCTTTAGCTTTCCCCAGTCTCTCTCTCTCTTTCTTTCTTTCCCCAGTCTCTCTCTCTCTCTTTTTTTCTTTCCCCAGTCTCTCACTCTCTTTTTTCTTTCCCCAGTCTCTCTCTCTCTCTCTTTTTTCTTTCCCTAGTCTCTCTCTCTCTCTCTTTCTTTCCTCAGTCTCTCTCTCTTTTTTTCTTTCCCCAGTCTCTCTCTCTCTCTTTTTTCTTTCCCCAGTCTCTCTCTCTCTCTTTTGTTCTTTCCCCAGTCTCTCTCTCGCTCTCTCTTTTTTCTTTCCCCAGTCTCTCTCTCTCTCTTTTTTCTTTCCCCAGTCTCACTCTCTTTTTTCTTTCCCCAGTCTCTCTCTCTCTCTCTCTTTTTTCTTTCCCTAGTCTCTCTCTCTCTCTCTTTCTTTCCCCAGTCTCTCTCTCTTTTTTTCTTTCCCCAGTCTCTCTCTCTCTCTTTTTTCTTTCCCCAGTCTCTCTCTCTCTCATTTTGTTCTTTCCCCAGTCTCTCTCTCGCTCTCTCTTTTTTCTTTACCCAGTCTCTCTCTCTCTTTTTTTCTTTCCCCAGTCTCTCTCTCTCTCTCTCTTTCTTTCCCCAGTCTCTCTCTCTCTTTTTTCTTTCCCCAGTCTCTCTCTCTCTCTCCTTTTCTTTCCCCAGTCTCTCTCTCTTTTTTTCTTTCCCCAGTCTCTCTCTCTCTCTCTCTCTTTCTTTCCCCAGTCTCTCTCTCTCTCTCTTTTTTTTCTTTCCCCAGTCTCTCTCTCTCTTTTTTTCTTTCCCCAGTCTCTCTCTCTCTCTCTTTCTTTCCCCAGTCTCTCTCTCTCTCTCTCTCTTTTCTTTCCCCAGTCTCTCTCTCGCTCTCTTTTTTCTTTCCCCAGTCTCTCTCTCTCTCTCTTTTTTCTTTCCCCAGTCTCTCTCTCGCTCTCTTTTTTCTTTCCCCAGTCTCTCTCTCTCTCTTTTTTTTCTTTCCCCAGTCTCTCTCTCTTTCTAGTCTCTCTCTCTCTCTCTCTCTCTCTCTCTCTCTCTCTCTCTCCCCAGTCAGTCAGTCACTCTCTCTCCTCAGTCTCTCTCTCTCTCTCTCACTTCAGTGTCTCTCTCTCTCTCTTCAGTCTCTCTCACTCTCTCTCGTCAGTCAGTCAGTCAGTCAGTCAGTCAGTCAGTCTCTCTCCTCAGTCTCTCTCTCTCTCGCTCGCTCTCCTCAGTCAGTCAGACTCTCCTCAGTCAGTCAGACTCTCCTCAGTCAGTCACTCTCCTCAGTCGGTCACTCTCCTCAGTCGGTCACTCTCCTCAGTCGGACTCTCCTCAGTCAGTCGGACTCTCCTCAGTCAGTCAGACTCTCCTCAGTCAGTCGGACTCTCCTCAGTTGGACACTCTCTCTCTCTCTCCTACAGATAATGACATCACAGCTCACATTAGAATATTCCATGCATTGGACATTTGTGTGTAAGCATGTACCAATTATGGAATTGCTGCCACAATCACACACACATCAAAGGGATGTTTAATGCATTGCTTTTCTCCCTTACGTCCGTCTGGAGGCCTGTGGCATTGTATTTGTCTTTCATCATCAAGTGGAAAGTAATCAGTCCCTGTATCTGATGTTAACAACATTAGAGTACCTCCAGGCCTCCCAATGAAGCCTGTAGTTCTCTAATGAATGCATATACCGCTAGCTGACTGCTTGCCTTGGCACTTTGCCGTCTCCATTGACTTTCTCTTTTTCACTCCTGTTCCCACGGGGGAATTTTTTTTCTCCTCCTCCAGGCTCCCCCTCCCCCCCATCTCTTCTCTTCCTCTTCCCCCTTCCTCTGTGTTTCCTCTCCCTCTGTTTGACAACAACAGAAAGCTCTATCAGTCCTTTTTAACCAAGGTAATTCAGAGCAGATTAAGCTGATAACATCATCGGATGTGGAATTTAAAAAAGTTAATGGAAGGAAGAGAGATTGAGATAGTTGCAGGCGTTGGAAGGCATAGTGCTGTCGGTAAAGGTACTGCAGGAGTGAGGGAGCAGCCGGTTAAACCCGTTCCGGCTGCTTTACTCTCCAGCTGTTTACATGCAGACACACAATGTCTCCTAGTTCCGCTGCTCTGCATGCATCCCCAGGCCTCGTTCTCTCTCACACAGACACATCCTGGCTGCATACAGTCCATTTGGCAACCGTGAGCAAAGGGGAGTCTTGAGGGTTCGCTTGGGTGTCATTTACCTTTAAATGGTTTGTCTGATTAGGAGTCCTCATATGTCCCCGGTTAGCTAGGTCGTCTGATTGGGAGTCCTCATATGTCCCCGGTTAGCTGGGTCGTCTGATTGGGAGTCCTCATAGGTCCCCGGTTAGCCGTGAGACGTGACTGCCAACAGCCCAGCACCATGCCACTCCCCCCTGTGTGAATACAGGGTATTAGAGAAAGGAAGGCAGGAACAGAATCCACCATTCTCCCTGAGTCTCTGAGCATGTCTGCCATGTTGTTGTTACTATGGTGATTCTGGCTGATTGGCATGTGGTATTAGGACTGGAAGGAGAGCAAGGAAGCTCACAAATGTGCTTTGGCGTGTTTTTTATGTCCTGGAATTAAGAAAGAGCCTTTGGAATGCCGACTGACTTCGGGAGGAGAATAGTCTGGCCATGAAAAGCATTCATTGTGTCACCCTTGAGAAGTTTTTCTTCTTCACCCTCCCCCCTCACAAACAGTGGTCCTTTCTGTTCCAGAGTCCTGCTAGAGTGTTGAGGAAACCTGTTTGTAGACAAAGTATTGAGACTTCATTTCCTTCTTTTGGTGGTGGTCCAGTGGAATGAATGAATGAGAGTTGTTCATATGAAGTGAAGCGTTAATGACAGTAATCTACTCATGTGGTGACTGAAAGGCCATCCCAGAGAAGCAACTGAAAGCTTGGCAAATGCAACATCTTAACAACATTACAACCCAACACTGTTTTGCAAAGGAGTCCTTTTTTTTTGCATGTGTGTTTCTATGCCCACAGTTTATATGGCGGTAAAGCAGCAATCTCTATTTGGTCTCGTGTGCTCTGTGTCTAGTTGTGTGGCTGGTCTTAGCTGAAAGGCCTGTTTGGTGTGAGCTGCTTGTCCATCCCATCTCAGGTTTATCAGGACTCCCCCTGCATGGCAATGTAAGACCAGACCACAGGGCATGTTTAAAAAGACCCTGTCCTTTAAGTTGATTCTCATTCCACCGTGGTCCCCTCTCTCTCTAGTGTTAAACTTTCTCTGAGGGCTCACTGTGAGATCACATTATTACTGTCTTAAATCTGACAGCAGGACCTTCACACTGATAGGAGAGGACTTCTTACTTTGACTTTTTACTTCAGAGAAGAAAGGTGTGTGTGTGTGTGTGTGTGTGTGTGTGTGTGTGTGTATGTGTGTGTGTGTGTGTGTGTGTGTGTGTGTGTGTGTGTGTGTGTGTGTGTGTGTGTGTGTGTGTGTGTGTGCGTTTTTGTTTCTCGCACGAATGTACTGGTGAACTTGACAGCACACACAGCTGAGTCACACCCTTTATGTCGTGGGATAAATCTGACAATGCCTTTTCCTCTGGACGTTTGTTTTACTGCCCCACTTTCATGGCTTTGACCAAGAGCATCATTCATCAATCAGACAGCCGTCCTGTAACTGACATTACTACATAAACTCCCAGCACTGCTATGTGGACTGCACCGCTCCTGAACTGTACAGTGGATCCTTCTACACACAGACATCAGAGTGAGTATCTGATCTTCACAAAAACCTCTCAGGAGGAGGAATGACATTTAACATCAATGAAAAGATTTCACAATGTGTTACAATTCCACCACTTTAGAGAGTGTGGGTTTAATCAGGACATTTTTTTTAAGCATGCAGAATTGATGCTCTGAAATACTGCTATTAGTTTCTCAGTCTTTGTCCTTTTTGAATGCTTAGGTAAAATGTACTGTAGATTGTTTTGTTTGGTAACAATGGCTATTCACTGAAGTTCTTACCTTCATTACTGCCACATTAACACCAACGTGTCGCATCAATAACATGCTAAAGCCTGTAATTCTTCAACAATGGAAATGTTGCTTTGCCCAATATATGCCAGCCAGAAATGTTCAATATGCTAATGAGACTGTTGACCTCATTAGAAATATTAAAACACGCTTGCTTGATTATCCCTCTCCAGTTAAATATGTTATTTATTTATTCAATACTTGTGTTGTGGTTAAAAGGAAATCATCTCGCAATGCACATTTCCAAAGACCTTTTTTTCTTCACTGTGTCTTTACATCGCACTACTCCACCTGGGCAAGAGTATCAAAACAACGCCGCTATTAAAGTCTACAATTGTTGCTGCAAATTGATAGGGACTGATTTCAAACAACTAGTGCCACCCCTGCATAAAGTATACTGAGGGTAGATACGTGGCACAATCAACTACACCAACCAGGAAATGACAGTCATTTAATACTCCATACAATCTATTTGAGTTGTATTCACTGTTGGTTTGGAGAATTCCCACAGACTCCCCCACCTCTCTGAATTGCTTCTAGTCCATATTTATTTTGCCCGGGGGTTGAACCTGCAGAAGGGCTTCAGCTCTGGAGAGTGGTGCTGTAATACCCAGATTAAACTCCGGGCTGGCGCCGTGACATGTTGTACTCCGTCGGATTGATTTACTCACATCTCAGGCCTGAACGCTAGGCTACAGTACACTGCAGCACACCTTCTGGGTGATGTTTAGGTTTTTCCTTCCTCCCCAGAGTGCTTGATTGATTTCTAAGCGCAGTTATCTGGTTATAATTACAGGTTTTGTGAGAGGCACAATGAACAAGAGATGGGGAGAGGGATGCCTTGAGTGGCCTCATTTGTTTCCATTGACAGAGTGGTAACCGGTGATCGATTGTAGATGCCAGGGCTGTAGCAACCACCTCCAACCTCTCTCTCCCTCTGTCTGTATGTCTGTCTGAACAGCCTGGAGAGTCAATGTGTTGTGCTGTAATGATTCACACTTTAGTGGCTGCTGGCTTCGCTATAACCTATTGGATTTTCATTTACAACTAGATAGTTGTGCGTAGCTGTGCTTTTTCTGTACAGAGTGTGATAGAAAAGTCTGTTAATTATTGTGGATGTAGAATCATAATTCATGAGCTAGGTATTATGGTATGATTAATATATGCATGGATCACGTGAACATGCTTTTCCTGAGCAGTCCATGTTATAGCACCATAGACCAAACGGATGCAACTATTCAGAGACCTTTATGACCTGTAATTTGCTCTAAAAGGCAACTAAATAAATGGATGAGTGTTTTATTACTGACAGTTCATGTTGTTACTGTAAATTTCCTTTGTGCCACTCAAGCCATCCCAGAACCACCCACCCCTGTGCCAATATAATGTTTCTGGGAGCTGGTGCTGTTAAGGAGTCAGACCTTCTGCCTGTGGGGCATGCACAGATTCATCTGGTGATACGGAGTTTGAAAAGCTCCGAAAATGAGGCTTTTAAAGAAAACGGGCTCGGACAGTGGACAAATGATTTCATTAGGCATCTGTGAGTCCACTTCTTCCCACAGCAAATTCCCTGCGAAAAGGGGAAATTGAATTTTCGTTCTGAAGCAATGGTCCTTTATCTATATTCAATCTTATTTGATGTCCAGACAGCTTTAAGTGATGTCTGACTTTAAAACCACAAGATGTAATGTAATTTACCTTATGGGATTATTCATGAAATATGTTCAATTTGTTTAGAATAATGGAGATTATTAGAGGTCCAGCTTGCTCTTCTATAGTGGATCTGTTCTCAACAGATGGGGTCTTAGCAACACAAACAGGGGTCTCCCTAGCTGCACACCCTGAAATCCATGAATCCCAAAACCCACTGTATCCTACGACTAGTGGCCTGTGTGGGCCTGTCACTCAGTGTCACAGTGCTTCGAGGCTGGTTGTACAGCATTTGATTGGAAGAAGTCACGATGGCTTTTACAGCATTGTCTTTTGCCCCTGTCTATTCTGAGAGCACCCCCAAACCCTCTTTACTGGACCCACTGCTGGAACAGAAGAGCACCTGTCTGCAGAGCGAGCTGGTGTGCGTGTCGGTGTACAGAAACAGACAGGACTGCTGGAGAGGGGAAGCGACTGGCGAAGGGAGCGAGACAGCGGATTAAGTCCTGACACTCATACTAGTGCTGTGTCTTGTCCATCGGTGACTAACTGAGCTTTTTCAGGCCTGAGTGCCCTGCAGCAACCCTGCCTCCGTCCCTCCACCGTGCAGCTCAGCTCTTTGCTCCTGTCTGCTGTCGTTGTCCTCACTCTCTGGCCTCCCCCTTGACATCCCCCGTCCCATGTCTGTCACAAGGGTTTCCCTTTCTCTTTGCAACACTACCTGTGTACCGCCGAAGGGCGATTAGCACACACCAGTGAAGCAAAGTACATCATTCATGACTGGCTGGGTTTTGGCCACGCCACTGCAGAGTGAGGGGAACTGCTTAGAATGCTATCGTCCTACATCGCTGGAATACATGACTGTGGATTATTCAAACAGCTCTGTGTAAGGCATACCAATGATCCACTGGCTTGTGAAATACAACTAGAATATTTTTTTGTTACAAGTGTCACACACTTCATTTTAAACATGGCTATTAGCTACCCACGTACATACCTACATGCTGTTTCAAATGGCTATCATTGGTTTCATGCGGAGATAAAATGATAGAAGGTATTTGTATATTGTGCCTTTTTGCTTTATTCTCATGCTCATTGCTTAGTTAATTAGAATAAAGTTAACCCAGTACTCAAGCTAGGTACTAAGTCAAGTGATTTATTATATCCTATTTTAAGTCTGGCTTTGCCGACCTTCTCAGACTGTAGGAGGGAGGGTTTGTGGCAGGTATTTCCTTTGGAATACCTGTTTATACACCTGGCTTAAGGCAGCTTATCAGAGTTAAAGGTGGCATCCCCATCATCTCAACAACATGCCCTGGCAGTTTAAGCTTCCTTGAAATGGTTTAGAGGGGATTGAACAGTGCCGCCCTCTCTCTCCACCATTGCCCCAGATCGTTCCCTCCCATCTGCCATCACTTTTCTGTGCCACGGATAAAAACAAAACAGGAGTCCTCAACACCCTCGTTACTTATTTATCCCAGTTAAAGATGCATGAGAGACGCCCTGGAGACGCTGGCCCTCCTCCACTGTCCCTGTCCTAGAAATAGCCGAGAGTAAAGTCAACGAGCTGAGGCACAGACCAACCAGGGCATTGCTCCATAATCACTAGAGCAGCAGACACAGGGCCATATGAAAAGAGGCCAGCGTTGAAGCTTTAGGGTCCTGCTCTGTTTGCTGGGTGGGAAGCCACTGCCAGCCCCCATGCCAGCCCCCAGCAGACTGGCTGGGAATGTGTTGGCAGTGGTACCTCTGAAGCCTACCTGCCTACTCCATCCAAAACATACACTACCTCGCTACATCTCACTCAATCCATACAGCTTAATATAGCCCTGCCCGGATGCACATTCTGGAAATAGGACCTTAGCAAGAAAGAAAACCAGTATGTGGACTGCAGGGGAGGACGGCTCATGATAATGGCTGGAACAGAGTGAATGGAATGGCATCAAGCACATGGAAACCATGTGTTTGGTGTATTTGATATTGTTCCACTCATTCCGGTCCAGTAATTCCCACGAGCCTGTCCTCCCCAATTAAGGTGCCACCAACCTCCTGTGGTGGACTGGAGAATGTGTGTTATTTTTTTACACACACACACACAACTCCATACTGAGAACTCCGTACCACGGGAATAATATGTAATAATATGCAGCAATACATGTTAATATGACATGATGGCTGGGCTCTCCAGTCACTTAAAAGTCTTTACACTTGGAAGAAGTGACAATGTAATGGCCATAGAAGAGGATTTAGCATTAATTCTCCGCCCCTTATTAGTGGTGTATTAGTCCATTTAACTCTCTAATGCTCCACACTGCATCCAATTCCAAATGAATTTAGTTCCCATCAAAGAAAGAGAATGATGTGCTTCACATACAGCAGACAAGGACCATGGGCCACAGGAGGTTGGTTTGCTGTGCACAAAGTCCTGGCTGGGTTTTCAACGACCTTGTCCTAGAGAAATATAGAATATACAGTAGTACAGTACAAAGCATAACATGGAAAACAGCCATGCCATTTCCCTGTAGGGAAACCAGCCTGGCTGGGTGTTCATTACCATTCAATTGCTCATTTAAAGATATACATAATTATGGACCTCCTTAAATGTATGTTTAAACACTTTCTTGTTCTGCAAAACAGCCATATAGTGCAGTATACCCAGTGCTCTAAAGACTGTTTCCCCTGGTCTGTTCTGAAAGGCAGCAGGATCTGGAGAGAGAACCTATGGGACAGAACATCAGTTCTGGAAATTCAAAGCTTTTTGTTGTTGTTGAATTTTTAACATCCAATATCTGGTTATGGTAAAATATTTAATTTATTTAGCTGACTACATATGAAGAAAGCATGTCTTTCACGCTAGGCATGAAGAAAGCACATAGTGAAGTCTATGAATTAAATATGGCTAACAGTCCGACCTCATTTGATTCTGTTGTTTTTGTCAGTTTAAGGGAGAAAGCGTTTTGCGCGAGGTGAAAGTTGCCAAGCGCATTTTCAATGGCATGCTAAAACCGAAACCCAGTCACTTTGAAACTGAAAATGGAACAAAACTATGGAAAATCAATTATAGAGTTATTCCCCTTGTTCTCAGCACCAAAGTAACAAAGTAAAAAGCTTTCTCTCTATTGGAAACATGTCCAGACGGAGTGAGAAGCTGAGAGCTTTAGATGCTCTTCAAACAGAGAAGGGAATAGACAGATGAAGGCCCTTGTCCCACACCACTCAGGCCCTCTCATCTAGCGAGATCTGAAGGACTCACTGTGGACATCTCCAAGTCAGACATGGGACACTCACATGGACTGGTCTTCATCACTGAGTGTTTGTCCGAAGACAACTTTGAACTGCTAATGGCGAAAGAGAAAAGTTGTGTTACATTTTCTTATTCATACTGGATCAGAGGTTTTTCAGATTTTCTTGTGTTTGCTTTAAAATGGTCCCTTGGCTTTTCCCAGTCTTGCATTTCTGCAGCCACTTGCAACCAGTAGGGGATTTGAGACAAATCTGAGTATTTAAAACAAATCATCAAATGATATATATAAATAAATAATGGGATGTATAGACATTATGGACAGTATATGGATAGAATATGTAATATATCTGAAGAATACGTAGGATAGAATAGCGTAGAGCAATAGTTAAATAGGATAGGCCTTGACTAGAATACAGTATATACTGTACATACTGTATGAAGTGGGTAAAACATTATCAAAGCGACCAGTGTTCCATTATTAAAGTGACCAGTGTTCCATGTTCCATGGCAGCAGCCTCTAAGGTGCATAGTTGAGTAACTGCGTGGTAGTCGGCTAGTAACAGTGACTAAAGTTTAGTGCAGGGTACTGGGTGGAGGCCGGCTAGTGGTGACTATTTTACAGTCTGATTGTCTGGAGATACAGTAGAAGCTGTTTTTCAGTCTCTCGGTCCCACCTGTACTGACCTCACCTTCTGGATGGTAGCGGGGTGAACAGGCTGTGGCTCAGGTTGCAGAGGTCCTTGATGATCTTTTTGACCTTCGTGTAACACCGGGTGCTGTAGATGTCCTGGAGGGTAGGTAGTGTGCCCCTGGTGATGCGTTGGTAAGACCGCATCACCCTCTGGAGAGCCCTGCGGTTGTGGACGGTGTAGTTGCCACACCAGGCGGCAATACAGCCCGACAGGATGCTCTCAATGCTGCATCTGTAGAGGTTTGTGAGGTTTTTAGGTGACAAGCCACATTTCTTCAGCCTTCTAAGGTTGAAGAGGCGCTATTGTGCCTTCTTCACCACACTGTATGTGAGGTTGGACCATTTCAGATTGTCAGTGATGTGTACGCCAAGGATCTTGAAGCTTTTCACCTTCTCCACTGCGGGCCTATTGATGTGGATTGGGGCATGGTCTCTCTGTTGTCTCCTGAAGTCCACGACCAGCTCCTTAATTTTGTTGATGTTGAGGGAGAGGTTATTTTCCTGGCAACACTACACCAGGGCCCTCACCCATGCTATGTAGTCTCATCATTGTTGGTTAACGGGCCTACCACTGTTGTGTCGTTTGCAAACTTGATGATTGAGTTGGAGACATACATGGCCACACAGTCATGGGTGAACTGGCAGTAGACAGGAAGGGGTTGAGCAAGCACTCTTGTGGGGCCCCTGTGTTGAGGATCAGAGTAGTGGAGGTGTTGTTTCCTACCTTCACCACTTGGGGGCAGCCCGTCAGGAAGTCCAGGACCCAGTTGCACATGGCGGGGTTCAGACCCAGGGCCCCAAGCTTAATGATGAGCTTGGAGGGTACTATGGTGTTGAATGCTGAGCTGTAGTCAATGAACAGCATTCTTACATAGGTATTCCTCTTATCCAGATGCGGTAGGGCAGTGTGCAGTGTGATGGCGATTTTGTCATCCGTGTATCTGTTGGGGCAGTATGCAAATTGCAGTGGTCTAGGGTGTCGAGTAAGGTGATATAATTCTTAACTAGCCTCTCAAAGCACTTCATGATGACAGAAGTGAGTGCTACGGGGTGATAGTAATTTACATTAGTTCAGTTACCTTCACTTTCTTGGGTACAGGAACAATGGTGGACATCTTAAAGCAAGTGGGGACAGCAGACTGAGATAGAGAAATATTGAATATGTCCGTAAACACACCAGCCAGCTGGTCTGCACATGCTCTGATGACGTGGCTAGGGATGCCGTCTGGTCCAGCAGCCTTGTGATGGTTAATACGTTTAAATGTCTTATTCAAGTCGGCCACGGAGAACGAGAGCTCACAGTCATTGGAAGCAGCGGTGGCTCTCGTCAGCGTTTAGCTTGTCCGGTAGCAAGACATCGGTGTCCGCGACATGGCTGGTTTTCTCTTTAAATTCTGTGATTTTCTGGGGTCCCTGCCACATACGTCTTGTGTTGGAGACGTTGAATTGCGATTCCACTTCGTGTCTGTACTGACGTTTTTGATTGCCTTACGGAGGGCATAAATGGACTGTTTGTACTTGACCATATTCCTTGTCACCTTGCTGTGGTTAAATGAAGTGGTACATGCTTCAGTTTTGCTCGAATGGTGCCATCTATCCACGGTTTTTGGTTTGGATAGGTTTTAAGCCTGAAGAACAACCAAATGACTGTAATTCATGCAGATATGATCCAAACACTGGATACTAAAGAAAAGTGAATATCTGTGATCACTCACTCAGAGAGTGAGAGAGCTAAATTCTGAAACCAGATGGTTGTTATGTCTAACTGGATGACTTCCAATTCACTGTTAAAATGATACAGCCAAAAAACAAATGTTCTGCGATACCTCCTATGAAGTAATGTAGCTTGACGGTTTATTTTGGTTGACCTAAACAGGTGAGTGAGGATGTACACAGGATTTGTGTGGGACACAAGTTTAAAACGTAACAGAGGTTCATCAAGCATTCCCCTTTGATTTAAAACATTGTTTTGCAGTTCTGATGAATAAATCTCAGCTCTTCATAAAAATGTCAAAATCTTAATGTAAATGTATATTTTCTTCAGTTTATCATACCACGGTCGTCAACAATTCAGGAATTTGAACCACTTTTTAAAATGGCCATACTTCTATAATTTCAAAGTTCATCATTTAAAAACACATTTCATAGAGAATGTAACAAACTGGACTGAACGTAGTAACTTACTTTGAAGAGATGGTGACTGGGTCTAAATAGGTGTTTGGGTCGTCTAAATTCAGTGTTCTTTAACTGCCATTTCCCGAAATTCAGACTCTTCCCACAGAAGCATCTACATTTACCAAATGTTGTATGGTTATCCTTAGATATATTCTCAAGACTTGACCAGAGTGACCGGGTCAATCAATTACTAATGCTCTTAGTAAAAGTATTGTTCTTCAACTCGCACTCTATGGATTCTATTCGATAGAATCAAATCGCATGTTAAACATCACAGCATAATTGAAAGATATACGGTGTGTAGAAATCCGAAGAGGGAGGCCAGCAGAGATAGGTGGGATGGGCTGAGGTTGGGATGTGGAATTGGAGACAAATGGGAGTGGAATGATTTTATTTTTCGTGGGGAGAGCAGCAGCTCTCGGGGAACTGTGTGTGTGGGGGTGGTGGGGGTGGTGGTGGTGTATCTTGGAGGGCTGGCGGCCTAGCGGTTGGAATCTTGGGCCAGTGGCTGATGGGTCGCTGGTTCTGGTCCCCGTTTTTGACCTGGTTGGAGATCTGTCGACGTGCCCTTGAGCAGGACGTTGACCCTGGTTGCTTCTGTGGGTCGCTCTGCATGGGAGTCTGTTAGATAACTAATGTGATGTACTGTAGATGTTGAGCGGCTGCACTGCAAGTAGATTGGATGTTTTAAAAATTCAATAAAACATTTTTTTTTTAAGACTTGCCCAGAGGGAATTGCTGATGTGTTGTGAATGTTTTATTCTAGATGACATTTTCCAAACATGCATTTATGTCTTTTAGTGTTTTACAGATAGAAATAAAGATGAAAAAAGGTATTTACTTATCCACAATCTGCTCTGAGTAAGTCCAGTCCTGGGGTGTCTTAACAAAATGATACCAACATATTTACGCCGATTTAACCCATTTAATCCCATCAATCCCATCAAAAACACTTTTACACTTTGCAGGCTCTAGAGAATTTCAAGTTGTACATATCAACAAATAAGTCTTATGTTATGCCTTATTAAGATGTCTAGTGTGATTTAGAGAAGTTTCATATGATTTCTCAAAATGGCCACAAGACCAGATGCATTAAAATTACAAGGTGCAATTTCAGAGAGGAACGGCTTTGAAAATAAATACATTGTTGAAATAAGAAAATATTTTCTTTGTAAATATAAACGTTTAAAGTCAAGTTTACGTGCTGTATGTGCCTTCATTTTGAATACATTGAATCCATGATAAATATCTTAGCGATCACATTTGTGACCAATGGGAAAGCTCATTTAGGTAATGGGTCTGGATTGATGTCTATTGACCATTCAAACCCTTAATACAATATAATAAAAATGTCATACAAAAAAGTATTATGTTTGTATCTACACTGAACAAAAATAAACGCAACATGTAAAGTGTTGGTCCCATGTTTCATGAGCTGAAATAAAACATCCCAGAAATGTTCTATGCGCACAAAAAAGCTTTCTCTCAAATGATGTGCACAAATATGTATGCATCCCTGTTAGTGAACATTTCTCTTTTCTCAAGATAATCCATCCATCTGACAGGTGTGGCATATCAAGAAGCTAATTAAACAGCATGATCATTACACAGGTGCACCTGCTGGGGACAATAAAGGGCTACTCTAAAATGTGCAGTTTTGTCACACAACACAATGACACAGATGTCTCAAGTTTTGAGGTAGAGTGCAATTGGCATACTGACTGCAGGAATGTCCACCAGAGCCTTTGCCAGGAAATGTAATGTTAATTTCTCTACCAAAAGCCGCCTTCAATGTTGTTTAAGAGAATTTGGCAGTATGTCCAACCTGTCTCACAACCATAGACCATGTGTATGGCATCGTGTGGGCGGTTTACTGATGTCAACATTGTGAATAGAGTGCCCCGTGGTGGTGGTGGGGTAATGGTATGGGCAGGCATAAGCTACAGACAATGAACACAATTGCATTTTATCTATGGAAATTTTAATGCACAAAGATACTGTGATGAGATTATGAGGCCCATTGTCATGCTATTCATCCGCTGCCATCACCTCATGTTTCAGCATGATAATGCAGCCCCCATGTCACAAGGATCTGTACATAATTCCTGGAAGCTGAAAATGTCCCAGTTCTTCCATGGCCTGCATACTCACCAGACATGTCACCAATTGAGCATGTCTGGGATTTACCAATGTGCTATCGTGCAACTGATTGTTGAGAGAGCTCCACTTTAAAACAAATAGATTTACTGTTGCTATCACAGTCATAGCTATTTTACACAGATTCCACTTCACAAATCACAATATGTTGCCAAATTACGTCGATTCAACAAGTTTGTGCCCATTGGGTTGGCACTCTGACTGGTTGGCTGTGGCTATGTTCTCTGGGCAAATGCACTGGAGAGCCAGAAGAGCTAGCTCCCTGCCTCCCTGGGGCTAAGCATTAATGAGAGGGAAAGCCTCTCAATGTTTCATGAGGGGCCTTTTCATTTTTAAGGAGTCGAGAGTAATTGTTGTGTAATCACAACGCGCTTGTCTCAATTATTTATCCGGATGGTGTTTGAGGATGGAGGCAGTGCAGACAGAGCAGGATGGAGAGAAGAGGTATGGATGGACCACGGTGGATGTCACAGTAATGGTGGTGATGGACACAACCTGGATCTAAATAGCCACTTCCTCACGACCATAGTTAACATTGAGGGTCCATCCTTATCACTGGATACTGGTAGGCACTGCTAGGCATTGAGAAATAGACTCATTTTGTTCCAACCTAACCGTTATTTGACTGGGCTTTCAATGGTTTTCCTATTAACGCTGAACGGATGGTCTGTGTACGGTCTGTTATCTGACATTATGGGACAACCATTGGAGATGTTCTGTCTCTACCCACCACGCCTCCCATTGGTATATAAATAAGGCCTTTTTCTGTGAGTCTGTGGAATCGTGACACTTGTAGATCAGGTTTGTGTAACTTTCAAGAACTTATCTCAAGTCATTCCAAAGCACCATTTTCATAGATGGAACACAGTGGTAATGACAAATCTAGTGGAAGCTGTTTGTTTCACATATCCTGCATTCTGCCAATGACAGCTTGCATAAGTGATGTGTTGGAACACTGCTTTAGTCTATTCTTCATCATGTTCTTCACATAAAGAAGATTGCGAGACAAACGCTAAATTGCTAAACATAATTTTCCCAAGAAAGTTCTAAATAAATATATTGTGTGTGTACACAGTGATTTAGAGTGACATAACAGACAGAGACAGCATCACTCTCATCCTCCTCTGTCTCTCCACGCAGTAAGTCTCCTGTCAATATCGTGGGGGCTCGTGTTCTGCTGTCAGTAGCGACGCTCCACAACGGCACCACTTTAGTTGTTTGTTTGTATTTGTTCCTATTAAGTCGCCGGGGAAGTAAAGCTCTCCTCTCGGCTTCCACCTCGCCCAGGGGAGCAGCTAGTGCTGAGGAGAGCAAAACAAACAAGCCAGCCTTCTGTCAGCCACCTTACACAGGCAGCCAGACTGCAGACCCCCCCCCCTTTTTTGGCTAGTGGGATCCACTCCCCAACTCCCAATCAGACCCAGACAGGAAGGCCCAGAGTACACAGAGAGGAAGGCCGGAGGTGCTGCTGATCTAAACTGGAGCATGGATGGAGGATGAAGGTAGAACATACTCTCTAAAGGGCTTGCTGGCATCTACCCACAGGCGCATGAGCCTCTTGTCAGCATTTAGACGATTGCACAGTCAGACCACACAGAACATACATCAATCTACACACAACACCCCATAATGATAAAGTGAAAAACAGGTTTTTAGAAATTGTTGCAAATGTATTAATAATAAAAAACTGATACCTTTATACATAAGTATTCAGACCCTTTGCTATGAGACTAGAAATTGAGCTCAGGTGCATCCTGTTTCCATTGATCACCCTTGAGATGTTTCTACAACTTGATTGGAGTCCACTTGTGGTAAATTCAATTGATTGGACATGATTTGGATAGGCAAATATAAGGTTCAGAGCAAAAACCAAGCCATGGGGAAAGGAATTGTCCATAGAGCTCCGAGACAGGATTGTGTCAAGGCACAGATCTGGGGAAGGGTACCAAACCATTTTTGCAGTATTGAATTTCCCCAAGAACACATTGGCCTCCATCATTCTTGAAGAAGTTTGGAACCACCAAAAGCTGGCCACCCGGCATTCGGGGGTGAACCCGATGGTCACTGACAGAGCTCCAGAGTTCCAGAGTCCCTATGTGGAGATGGGAGAACTTTCCAGAAGGACAACCATCTATGCAGCACTCACCCAATCAGGCCTTTATGGTAGAGGGGCCAGACGAAAGCCACTCCTCAATAAAAGGCACATGACAGCATGCTTGGAGTTTGCCAAAAGGCACCTAAAGGACTTTCAGATCATCAAAACAAGATTCTCTGGTCTGATGAAACCAAGATTGAACTCTTTAGCCTGAATGTCAAGCGTCACGGCTGGAGGTAAAAAGGCACCATCCCTACGGTGAAGTATGGTGGAGGCAGCATCATGCTGTGTGGATGTTTTTCAGCGGCAGGTACTGAGAGAATAGTCAGAGTTGAGGGAAAGATGAACTGAGCAAAGTACAGAGAGATCCTTGATGAAAACTTGGTACAGAGCCCTCAGCACCACGACCGGGGCAAAGGTTCACCTTCCAACAAGACAACGACCCTGAGCACACAGCCAAGACAATGCAAGAGTGGCTTCGGGACAAGTCTCTGAATGTCCTTGAGTGGCCCAGCCAGAGCCCAGACTTGAACATCTCTGGAGAAACCTGAAAATAGCTGTTCAGTGGCGCTCCCCATCCAACCTGACAGAGCTTGAGAGGATCTGCAGAATGGGAGAAACTCCCCAAATATAGCTGTGCCAAGCTTGTAGCATCATATCCATGAAGACTCGAGGCTGTAATCGCTGCCAAAGGTGCTTCAACAAAGTACAGAGTAAAGAGTCTGAATACTTATGTAAATGTGTATTTCAGTATTTATATTTGTAATACATTTCTAAAAACCTGTTTTTGCTTTGTCATTATGTGGTATTGTGTGTAGATTGAGGGATCCATTTTAGAATAAGGTTGTAACGTAATAAAATGTGAGAACAATCAAGGGGTCTGAATACTTTCCGAATACACCGTACAAACATGCACATTCACTCACATACACAGACACAGACGCAAACAAAATTATAAACAGCATCCAATTAAGAAGGCATGTGCTACTACAGCGTAGGAAGAGTCATGAAAATAAACATTTCATAGTCTGGCAGTCACCTGTGAAGTGCAGCTTGTTTGCCTATAACAACCCTGATGTGGTCACCCATATTAAAGATACACAGTATTATAAACTGGGTGATTCAAGCCCTGAATGATGATTGGCTGACAGCCATGGTTTATCAGACCGTATACCACAGGTATGACACAGCATTTATTTGACTGCTCTAATTACGTTGGTAACCAGTTTATAATAGCAATAAACCACAGGGGTTTGTGGTGTATGGCCAATAAACCACGGCTAAGAGCTGTATCCAGGCTCTCCGTGTTGTGTTTTGCTCATGAATAGCCCTATTGGCCATATACCACACCCCCTTGTGCCTTATTGCATAAGTATTTAAAAAAACATTTTTTATTTAACTAGGGAAGTCAGTTAAGAAAAAAAATCTTATTTTCAATGATGGCCTAGGAACAGTGGGTTACTGCTTTGTTCAGGGGCAGAACAACAGATTTTTACCAAGTCAGCTCAGGGATTCCTTCTTGCAACTTTTCAGTTCCTAGTCCAATGCTCTAACCACTAGGCTACTGCAGGCCGTATCTCATCCATCAGATTATTTTCTATAGGATCTCATTATTCAGATGACCCCTTCTACAGCGAAGCTGTAGGTCTATAGACCGAGCCCTTTTCTCTCTTGAATGGCAATGTCAGAGCCCCGTGGATATGTGTAGATCCCACTGGCTGTTTTACCTCACTCACATCGAATTATCATCAATTCCCCCCCCCCCCCCCCCCCTTTGTTTTTGGTTGAGTCACAGCACATATTCCTGTGTGACACATATTGAGCCCCTCTTCTATGAAGTCAAAACATGACATTTGTCATTCTCAGTAGTGACAGGTACAATTGTAACTGAAGAAGATAAATAGATTGGTTTGTAAGAGGTTTGAGCTGAAGGTCAGTTGTCATCTGGAGCGGTGAGGCATGTCCGTTTCACACATACCCTTTTATCAGTCTCACACACACACACACACACACACACACACACACACACACACACACACACACACACACACACACACACACACACACACACACACACACACACACACACACACACACACACACACACACTCACACACCTTTCAAACAGAGCATTGCAGAAACAAAAACAGACAGACAAACTGACAGAAATCTCTGACAATCAAACATTTCATGGCCTGGATGACAGTAGTTAACCATCAAAGGTATGCCTACCTCCCACTGTCACCCAACATTTGTAGGGGGAAATTATTCCCCTCTTCAACTCCGACTTGTTTACCTATTTACAGAGGAAATCTTGTCTAATACCTGTCTTAACTCTCTCATGCACCAGACGAGCAGACAGACAAAACAATCACATCATTCAGGCAATCACATTCTCTCTCCAAAACAAATGTACAGCCATTAGCGTGAGTTATGCTTGACAGAGAGAGAAGCATTCTTCAGGCGCCTGTCACAGAGAAACAGCAGAGAACTGGGCCTAGTTTCTACCAACATGGACCATGAAGAAGTTACATACAGTTCATAACAGTAGCGGCTCACTCAGGCTCATGTAGGGTCTAGATTTAACTGAAAAGGTTTGTGGCGTTTGGGCTCTTAGGATGGATTCTCGCTGGGTTTCTGACAGTCTGATTGTCTGCATTATGGTTGAGGCAAAGGGAGCCTAGTGCCGAGGAGGGAGATTGGAGTGGTGTACTGTATGGCAAGGTTCCCCAACGGTTATTTTTTTGTATTTTTTATTGTTGGAGATAAAAACTTTTTAAAAAACACCAGCAAATCAGCTCCAAGTGATTTTAATTTTGGACATCTGTTCCAAAGTATTCCCATGTATAATAGAGATGCGTCTTATGTACGCAACAGTGCCTCTTCCACCTCAGGAGTCTGAAAAAAATGTGTCTTGGCCCCCCGAGAAATGGTCTGTTCAGTCCGCTACCATCTAGAAGGCGGAGACAGTACAGGTGCATCAAAGCAGGGACAGAGAGTGAAAAACAGCTTCTATCTCCCAGTACCCTGCCCTGAACATTAGTCACTGTTACTAGCCGGCTACCACCCGTACTCAACCCTGCACCTTATAAACTGCTGCCCTATGTACATAGTCATTGAACACTGGTCACTTTTTAATAATGGAACACAGGTCACTTTAATAATGTTTACATACGGTTTTGACCACTTCATATGTATATACAGTAGTCTAGTCAAGGCTCATCCTATATAACTACTGCTGTACACACATTTTCTCTTCATATACTGTCCATGTCTATACACACCATCATATACATATGCAGTTGAAGTCGGAAGTTTACATACACTTTGGTTGGAGTCATTAAAACTAGTTTTTAGTAGTTTTTCAACCACTCCACAAATGTCTTTTTAACAAACTATAGTTTTGGCAAGTCGGTTAGGACATCTACTTTGTGCATGACGCAAGTAATTTTTCCAACAATTGTTAACAGACAGATTATTTCACTTATAATTCACTGTATCGCAATTCCAGTGGGTCAGAAGTTTACATACACGAAGTTGACTGTGCCTTTAATTGGAACATTTCAGAAAATTATGTCATGGCTTTCAAATCTTCTGATAATTGACATCATTTGAGTCAATTGGAGGTGTAGCTGTGGATGTATTTCAAGGCCTACCTTCAAACTCAGTGCCTCTTTGCTGAACATCATGGGAAAATCAAAAGAAATCAGCCAAGACCTCCACAAGTCTGGTTCATTCTTGGGAGCAATTTCCAAACGCCTGAAGGTACCACGTTCATCTGTACAAACAATAGTACGCAAGTATTAACACCATGGGACCATGCAGCCGTCATCCCGCTCAGGAAGGAAACGCGTTCTGTCTTCTAAAGATGAACGTACTTTGGTGCGAAAAGTGCAATTATATCTAAGAACAACAGCAAAGGACCTTGTGAAGATGCTGGAGGAAACAGGTGCAAAAGTATCTATATCCACAGTAAAATTAGTCCTATAGTGACATAACCTGAAAGGCCACTCAGCAAGAAAGAAGCCACTGCTCCAAACCCGCCATAAAAAAAACCAGACTATGGTTTGCAACTGCACATGGGGACAAAGATCGTATTTTTTGGAGAAATGTCCTCTGGTCTGATGAAACAAATAAAGAACTGTTTGGCCATAATGACCATTGTTCTGTTTGGATGAAAAGGGGGGAGGCTTGCAAGCCGAAGAACACCATCCCATCCGTGAAGCACGGGGGTGGCAGCATCATGTTGTGGGGATGCTTTGCTGCAGGAGGGACTGATGCACTTCACAAAATAGATGCCATCATGAGGTAGGAAAATATTTTGTGGATATATTGAAGCAAAATCTCAAGACATCAGTCAGGAAGTTAAAGCTTGGTCGCAAATAGGTCTTCCAAATGGACAATGACCCCTAGGATACTTCCAAAGTTGTGGCAAAATGACTTAAGGACAACAAAGTCAAGGTATCCGAGTGGCCATCACAAAGCCCTGACCTCAATCCCATAGAAAATCTGTGGGCAAAACTGAAAAAAGTGTGTAGGGAGGCCTACAAACCTGACTCAGTTACACCAGCTCTGTCAGGAGGAATGGGCCAAAATTAACCCAACTTATTGTGGGAAGCTTGTGGAAGGCTACCCGAAACGTTTGACCCAAGTTAAACAATTTAAAGGCAATGCTACCAAATACTGATTGAGTGTAAGTAAACTTCTGACCCACTGGGAATGTGATGAAAGAAATAAAAGTTTAAATAAATCATTATCTCCACTATTATTCTGTATATTTATAGTCCGGGCTCTGACATTGCTCGCTCTAACATTTCTAATTTCCTTTATTTTGATTTAGAAAGTTAGTTAGAATCATAAGCATTTTGTCACACCTGAGACAATATCTGCTAAATATGTGTACGTGACCATTAACATTTGATTTCATTTTTGATCGTATACAAATGTAAGCAAGGTTTGAAATTATTATTACTGTATGTCTTAGTCAAATAGGATATCTGTTTGGGCTTCTTGCAGTCAATTTGTAGTCTACAAATTATTTGTAATTATGTTCCGGCCCCCTGACCATCCGCTCAAGAAAAAAATCTGCCACGGCCGAGATGGATATGCCCACTTTGAAATGAATTGAGGCCGGAATCTAAATCATAAGATGGAGATAGTAAATTGCTTTCATCATTTGTAGGTTTTGAATATAGGGCCAAGGCTGTTTGCTGTTGGGGGTGGATCAGGCTGGTGGGGGACCCTTGCTATATGGTTTACTGTGTCCTTCTTATAAGAAAGAAAGGCGTAGGGCTCTTCTCACAAAGACATCATTTCCTTTATCCCCCCTGTCATGTCTTGCTTGTGTACTGTATGGTGTATAAGATGTGTGAGTGGTGTCGGTGGTGTGATTTGGTGTGCAGTGGCCACTGTTACTATTGCCCTTGCATCAGAGGGGAAATGTCCATTCCCATCATCCTCTTCATACATGCATTTCTCTGGATCATCTTGGCACAAGAACTAAAGAATTAAGCAATACGGTTCTTAGGAACGGCCCTTAGCCGTGGTATATTGGCCATATACCACAACCCCCCCGAGTTGCCCTGCTGCTATTATAAACTGTATACCAACGTAATTAGAGCAGTAAAAATAAATGTTTTGTCATACCTGTGGTATACGACTGTCAGCCAATCAGTATTCAGGGCTCAAACCACCCAGTTTATAATAAGATATGAACCTCAATCAGTCATACAGATGTGCATATCAATCAGATTATCATACAATCAGACTACCAATTACAAACAATCTTATTATAGGAAATATTCTGTAATTAGATTAATCAAGACAGTTTTAGGAAAATGTGAAACACTGTTCAAAATGTCAGAGAATTGTCTTCTTGTCTAATTTTCTAATCCTTCTCTCAATTTCATCCTTACTTTCCTGCTCCACTGAGGACAGACTGACAATTTCATATCATTGAGCTTGACAATTGCTTCCAATTGTGCCTGCAATTTACAAACTCAAGGAACCTTGATGAACGAATAGTGGCAATTAGTCTGAGATGCAAATAAGCTGCTGGGGCAAGAAGAGGAGTTATATCTGGTCCCCAATGATGAGGAAGGAAAGATAAGGACATGTCCTCTCCTTTCTCCTGCTCTTTTCTCACAAGAGGATCCTTTCCATTCTCCCTCTTGTCATGAGCCTGTTGGTTAGTGGAACCAGGCCAAAGGGGCATTCATGGGCAAAATAACACTTCATTGTCCTTTCCTGGGAAAACAGTGTGTCATGTTCACACGGCGATAGGAAAGTGTGTCTCACCTTGACACCGTCTGTAACACCCCTGTCCCATTGGCAGTGAAACGTGGGTACAGCCAGGGTGGTTTTGTGAGCGGAACGCATTATTGGTCCGCCTCTGTAACATCAGAGTATATATTATGGTGCCTTCCCTTATGTTGTTCACACGGCTAGGAAGATGATTTACTGCATCACCATTAGTTGTTTGGCTATGTGCCTGGAATTGGCTTCTCTCTGATCAGTGTTGCTTTGAGCAGGGTAGAGCTGAGTAGAGCAGAGAAGCAGATATCAAATGGTGGCTCATTGAAATGAACCTCACAGCCACAGAAATAGGGAGGAGACAGACACAGCCCAGCGTAGCTCGTTTTCGGTAAGGAAAGGGCCCTGTGGTGACACCGACACGTGTTGTTGCAGCGCAGCGGTGCTCATCTGGATAAACAACGAGGATACAGTGGCAGACCGACAGGCGGAGAGGGAGAGCCGGGAGAGAGCAGGAGCATGGGGAGGAGTGTTGGGTTGTAATTAGCGCTGAGGCTGGGGCCTTTGGGAGCAGTGAGGGGGCCTGTGCCTCTCGTTCCCTCCCCCTCCCCCTCTGCTCACCAGGCAGTGACAGGTGGAAGTAGCAGCAGGTGAGGTTCTGTCTGAGTAACGAAGCACAGACAGGCCTCAGCAGCTACACGCTACTACACAGACTTTCATTAGAGCTCTGCAAAAGTCATAGTAGCAGAGCTGTAGAAAATAACAGGCAAGCAAACATTGTCTCACTCCAGCCTTACCTCATGTTGCTACATTTGATCAGGGCTCTCCAACCCTGTTCCTGGAGAGCTATCATCCTGTAGGTTTTCACTCCAACCCTCTTCCTGGAGAGCTACCATCCTGTTGGTTCTCTCCAACACTGTTCCTGGAGAGCTACCGTCCTGTAGGTTTTCACTCCAACCCTGTTCCTGGAGAGCTACCATACTGTAGGTTTTCACTCCAACCCTGTTCCTGGAGAACTACCGTCCTGTTGGTTTTCACTCCAACCCTGTTCCTGGAGAGCTACCGTCCTGTAGGTTTTCACTCCAACCCTGTTCCTGGAGAGCTACCATCCTGTAGGTTTTCGCTGTTACCGTAGTTGTAACTAACCAGATTCATCTTATCAACGAGCTAATTATTAGAATCAGGGGCACTTGATTAGGGTTGGAGTGAAACCCTACAGGACTGTTGGAGAGCCCTGCTCCAGCTGTATTTGCTTTCTGTTTCACTAAGGTCTGCTGTTATAGTATACATTTTAGCAACTAGACAAGGAAGTCTCTATCGATTATGGATGCCATGTCCTACTATTTCCCAAGTTTACCCTTTGTATTCTGGGCATGAGGGTTATTTTATGTTATTCTATTGAACAAACAACCAGACAAAGAAATACTGTACAATCAGTCATACAGGGAGTAATGGCAGTTTTGACTATTCCTTTCATGGTAGTGAGCATTGTACTTACATACAATGCCTGTTTGCCCTAATACAGAATGTTTGCACTTTGAAATTCTGAATCAACTGAATTGTTTCACTGCCTCATGGGATCAAACTAAGTGCATGTGCAGCCCCTGTCAGTCTTAAAGTCAGGCTGTGCCCCCCCCCCCCCCCCCCTCCCAGAACAGATAGAAGAGAATACAGTACACTGTATCTGCATCAAACACTCGTTTGGAGAGAAAACGTTTCCATTTCACTCTGCTTTGATCTTGGGTAGTGTAAAATAACTGTTAGTAGTTATTCAACACAACAACAGACAGCAACACCAGCAGCTGTTGATTAGACTCAACTCAGAGGAGACTTGTGCTTATGGTTCGAAACTGTGCTGATGGTTCGAAAATGAGCTTCCAATATCAAGCAATGCATTCAAGGTTTCAAATGTTGCACGCTGATTTCAATATTACGACGCGGTTATTGAAGATGAAGGTGTGTTTACCTTGAGCTGTGTCTCCTAGCAGTGGTGAAAACATCTTTCTGTACGATCCTTACTCGCCGTCTTCCGAAAGGTTTCATAGTTCAATCACTGACGCAAATGTCACGAACTGAAGGTAAGATGCGGAGATGATGCGCTGGAACATCTACATTCTTGTTAACAACGTTGACCGAATGTGTCTCTCAAATCACTGTGCGAATATATGCATCATCCACCCTCCTCTTGAAAGCTCTTTGTTTCTGAAGCCCTGAGTACATTGTCTTGTCCAACCCCTATGACGCTTCGGCGTACCCAAAAGAAACACATGACAGAAGTGGCCCAGAATGGAAAGACTGAGTGAGATGTCACCTCCCTCACTTGCCTTCCTCTCTTTGTCTGATCTTGTTCAAGTATACTCTTCCACCAACCTCCCCACGCTGTGCCCATGTGAAATTGTAAATTTGTATTAAAGGATTTATTTGATTAGAAAGCCATTTTACGCTGACCCTGTGTGTTATTATCATCATAATAAGCACATGTTTTTACCATCACACCATACTGTGTGGTAAGAGACAGTAACATGTCTGTCGTCAGTTCCAGTGTGGGCTCAGTAGTGGTTACAGTGTCGATGGCCCGAACTCCTCTAAGAGGAACATAGCACGTTTTGCTGAGTGTGAAATGGCCCTGTGTTTAATCACTGGAATTGGCACCGTTAACATGTAGAAATCAATTACTCCCTTTACCCTGAGCCTGATACTCCCTTCACAGCCTCCTCTCTCCTTTCTCTGCCCCTCCTCTCACCTCTCACCTCTTTTCTCACTCCCCCTTACAGAGGAGCAAATAGTTCCTGCTAGCCACCTTTACACCTCCCATCCGCTGAACTCAGAGACCTCAGCCGAGATAAAGTCCTTGTGATGAGCTATTGATCCTGCTGTTTTTATAATTTATCCAGCAGATTTTTCTTTGTGTGGTAGTTCTGTTCCTATCTCCATTTGGGGGGAAAACATTGTAGATGAAAATCGGGAAGATAAGGCTGGAGAAAGGGGCACCTCCTCTTACCCAGGTGCCCTAGTGTTTTGTGCAAAGAATTTAGATGATACTATGAGACGTGTAGACAGTGTGGGTAAATGTTTTACTTTTGCACTCAAATTGTTGTGGAATGTATCTTAGAGGCACATGAGGACCAAGCCAGGGGACTTGTGGCAGTGTACTGTAGATGCCCCCCATGACAAACTCTCAGTTTTTTTTATGTGGGGGAAGGTCAGTGTTGGGACATAGACAAACACACTACCATGATACACTTCCACACTCCATCCCCAGGTGGCAGCACGTACCGGGTCAGCCTGTATTCTGCCAGAAAAGCCTTGATAATTCCTCAGGTGAAAGCAATCAAAATGATTGTCAGTCCAGGTGAGAGAGGCCAGAAGCCTCTCAGCAGGCCTTTTTGGTTTCTTTCTGTTAGTTAACCTCTTTAGTTGGGCATCCCTTTTTGTAATGTTTTAAAAACACATTTATTTTGTTACCATGAACAAATGGACTGGCCGACCAAGAGGTCAAGACGGAGCTGGCCCTGAACTCGGAAAGTTTGCTGTGTCCTGGGCACATGTACATACCACATAGTCCCGATATGCTGATTTCTCACATTTATGCACACATAAAATCAGGTTCTAGACCATGTAGCTTGGCCTATGACCCCTAGACATGACAAGTACAGCAAAATCAGCTTTCGTACCATTTGGCTTTTCAGCTTGGTTATGTCATGGTTATGTTTCCAGCTGAGTGACAAAGTGTGATGTTGAAATTCATCTGGGAAAGAAGGTGTTGATTGAAAAGGCCAGAAAAGGGAGACAGTTGCTCACATCTCCTGACTTGTGTAATTTCTTATTACACAATAACTGTAGCTTTTTATTAGATCTGTCCCTCAGTCTCATTCATTGATTTCTATGACATGTATTCACTTTAGAGTGTATGAACGTCTGAATGACTCCATAGGGATACACACAGCAAATTCCTAAACATTTCTTCGAGAATCGCTAATGTTCTTGTAGCATCCTATTTAAACACTGTGATTGACATTTTGAGAACACAAATGTTTTACTTGTGACGAACATTTGTGCTTTGTGAGAGGAAAACGCCACAAACGGTGGGCGAAATCCCCATGAGGAACGTATTTGAAAAAAGCATTTGAATACAATCCTTTTCCTCAGTTGAAAATGTCCTCAATCTTCGTCACAGCTTTCTAAACAAGACTGGCAGCAGATGGGCACGTACGCACCAAGAATGAGCACTATAAGCCTGTCTAAATGCAGTGTGCTGGCCCAACCAGCTCTAGTTCAACAGCAGATGGCAGTTAGATCCAGGACATAGCTGCTAGTGGTATTTATGAAATGTTATTAAAACATTATGCACCATAAGACTTAGGTCATGTCTTGAATATACTGTAGATACGCCCATCTGTCTGGACCTGATTTTTATTTTGGGATGAGCTGTGTGAGAAATTGATCCACTGCTTCCCAAAGTGTAGTTCTATCGTCATAAATGAAGTCATTTCAGAGAGTCTAACGGTCTGATCGTCTTTGTTCTGAAGTGAGTCCCCCTAGACATACCATACAGATAGACGTCTGTAATGCAGAGAGTGTGGTCATTTAAAGCTACTGCTACTGCATGGCGAGGCTAGTCTCTTGAAAACCACATTAAACATGATGTGAAAGGGTTAACTAGGTTTTATCGTGTTCTGGCACGAAACAGGTGACACGCTGCAAGAGAAAGGTGAGAGATGCTGTCTATCTGTAGGTGTGATTGTGTCCAGCCTTCACACAGAGGCCCTATGCGAAATGCTCTGTGCACCATCGTTGAAGCAGTCCTCTCTGCTATTGGGGCTCTGGTTGCTAACAAGGTGGTATTTTTTTGGGAACATTGTGCGGCCATATTTGGGAACATTAGAAAAGGTTTCAGTATAAGCATCAGCCAATTGAATGACTGGTCAAATTGCACTCTGTGTAGAGTGCCGAGCTCCATGTAATTGTTGTAGATTGTGGCAATGGTTTGAATCTCACATTCGTTCCAACCCCCCCCCCCCCCCCCCCCTTCCCCATTTAAAATGTATTTATTTATTGTGTTAAAGGCGCTGCATATGTTCAATTCGACGGCTGCATTGGCTTAGTAGCATTTACGGTGATATGGGCTCTGCAGAAGTCAGGGCATTCATACTGATTGCTCTTCGTAGAGCAGCGCAGAGCTGTTGTTCAGAGCTGTTGTGAAGAAAGTGAGTTTGTTTATACAGGACCTCCCGCCCCCAACTACCGTCAACCAATCATGTCAATGCAGAGCTATACGGAACCCTCCATATTGTTACAACATTTGGGAGGGACACAGCGATACTGTACAGAACTTAATTCGGCCTCTGTATGCCTCAGGAGGCTCCACAATTGCATCACACCCTCCATATGGAGTCTCGGACCACATTTTCAGATCTTTTAGTGTATTGAGAAGGGACTAGCCTACATCCAACAGCTTCCAATTGAAGATCAAGAATTAATTTAAAAAGGAGGTACCTCTCTTTAGCCTTGCAGACAAACACACTGCTATGGCCTAATAATCATATTGCATAGGCTATAGCTTTCCAGAACTTGCAAAATGCTTTTTATACTGTTCAACATATGTTGTGTCAATTGAAGCTTATCCTCAATACTGACAAAACTAAACTAATGGTGTTTTCTAAAGCGAGAAATAGACCTCTGAACTTTTCACCTATATCACCTACCTGTCAGGGCATTGAGATTGAGACTGTAACCTCATATAAATATCTTGGAATTTTAATTGATGACGGCCTCTCTTTTAAATTGCATATTCAACAACCAGCTGAAATTGGGATTTTGTTTTAGGAATAAGGCCTGTTTTTCTTTTGAAGCCAGGAGGCTACCCATTTATTCCTTTACTAGACTATGGGGATATTTTATATACTGTATGAATGCTTCCGCTCAGTGTTTGAGATCAATTGACACCCTTTACCATGGCACTTTGAGATGTATTTTAAACTGCAAAACCCTTACACACCACTGCACTTTATATACCAGGGTTGACTGGCCTTCTCTAGTCACTCGTAGGCTCAGTCACTGGTATACTTTCATTTACAAAGCCATTTTGGGTTTACTACCTTTTTATTTGTGCATTTTTATTGTTCAGAAGTGTGGTGGGTACTCTCTTTGTTCGCTGGACTTTATCCTGCTAACTGTTCCAAATGTCCGAACTGAATTTGGTAAAAGGGCTTTTATGTACTCTACGCCATCGTCTTGGAACGCCTTACAAAATACTTTTAAACTGGAAGAACTTATCCCGATCTGTATTTTTAAATCACTGGTGAAGTATTTTGAGACTGATTCCCTGACCTGTCAATGTTTTTAATTTGCTGTTTTTGATTTTGTTATACTCTTGTGAATTCTATGGTTTTTACTAGATTACTTGTAGTTTTTCATGTTGTTTGTCTGTCATTTTTGTAATGACTTGATGCTGCCGATCTTGACCAGGACTCTCTGGAAAAAGAGATTTTAAATCTCAATGAGCCTTTCCTGGTTAAATAAAGGTTTATTCATAATAATAATAATAATAATAATACACGGATGTGTACACCTGAATGTAGGCCTACAACTTTTTATATGCATTTTCATAATAGTATGCTTTACCAGGCTTGGAATTTCGTGATTTTAGGGGCAGGGCCATTTAGCCTTCAGGAGGGGCCCGATCTGCTAGGGCACCAAGGCCATCTACCAGGGCACCGTTGGCCATTAACCAAAATAGCCAATTAAATCGATTTGAAAACTAAAAAACACTAGATATTCTGTTAAGAAAAACACAAGTGTATCTAAATGTATATAAATAATTAGCCTACATGGTTACAGCCATGTTTGTCCAGCAAGCTTTCTCTGCCCTTAATCTTGTTCTGTACACCTCCGAAACAAAGGTCATGTGGTTCAGTAAGAAGAATGCCCCTCTCCCCACTGGTGTGATTACTACCTCTGAGGGTTTAGAGCTTGATGTAGTCACCTCATACAATTGCTTGGGAGTATGGCTAGACGGTGCACTGTCCTCTCAGCACATATCAAAGCTGCAGGCTAAAGTTAAATCTAGATTTGGATTCCTTTATCGTAATCGCTCCTCTTTCACCCCAGCTGCCAAACTAACCCTGATTCAGATGACCATCCTACCCATGCTAGATTACGAAGACGTAATTTATAGATCGGCAGGTAAGGGTGCTCTAGAGCGGCTAAATGTTCTTTACCATTCGGCGATCAGATTTGCCACCAATGCTCCTTATAGGACATCCATCACTGCACTCTATACTCTGTAAACTGGTCATCTCTGTGATATCTGTCGCAAGACCCACTGGTTGATGCATATTTATAAAACCCTCTTAGGCCTCACTCCCCCCTATCTGAGATACCTACTGCAGCCCTCATCCTTAACAACACCCATTCTGCCGGTCACATTCTGTTTAAAGGTCCACAAAACACACACATCCCTGGGTCGCTCCTCTTTTCAGTTTGCTGCAGCTAGCGACTGGAACGAACTGCACAAAACACTCAAACTGGACAGTTTTATCTTCATCTCTTCATTCAAAGACTCAATCATGGACACTCTTACTGACAGTTGTGGCTGCTTCGTGTGATGTATTGTTGTCCCTAGCTTCTTGCCCTTTGTGCTGTTGTCTGTGCCCAATAATGTTTGTACCATGTTTTATGCTGCTACCATGTTATGCTGCTGCCATGTTGTGTTGCTACCATGTTCTTGTCATGTTGTGTTCCTACCATGCTGTGTTGTCATGTGTAGCTGCCATGCTATGTTGTTGTCTTAGGTCTCTCTTTATGTAGTGTTGTGGTGCCTCTCTTGTTGTGATGTGTGTTTTGTCCTATATTTTTATTTTATTTTAATTATTTTTTTCCAGCCTGCGTTTTCCTTTTGGTAGGCCGTCATTGTAAATAACAGTTAGTTCTTAACTGACTTGCCTAGTTAAATAAAGGTTCAATAAAAATAAATAAATAAAAATGTCCACACCAATGCTGACATGAGGAAGGCGCCAGAAAATTTAGCCCAACTTGAATGAGACTTTTAATTACATATATATGCTAAACGCCAGTCATGTTTGACAAATATAATGTTGGATTATTTATATTAATGCCTAAAGGCTTGATTATTTTGATATACTCGAGGCACTGTTCGTTCCGATAGGAGAGAAAGTCCAGTGGCTGTTGTGCACTGCAACATCACCCACCTTGCCATCTGAGCGGAGGCAGTCAGCATTTTGAAACTATTTCACCATAAACTTAATTGTTTAAAACCTGGATGTTCATTTTGTCATTTTATGAGGAATGTCTTACTTGTTTCGAAGTAGCCTAGATAAATCCCGAGCATAGGAATGCACTTCATGCTTCCTCAGTCCCCTGACAGAAAGGTCTCATTCTTCTTCATTTTTCAGAAAACAAGCCTGAAACAATTTCTAAAGACTGTTGACATCTAGTGGAAGCCATAGGAACTGCTAACCCATTAGATACTCAATAGGCATTCAATTGAAAACTACCCACATGAAAATATCCCACTTCCTGGATGGATTTCCCTCAGGTTTTCGCCTGCCATATCAGTTCTGTTATACTCACAGGCACTATTCTAGCTTCTGGGCCTGAGTAACAGGCAGTTTACTTTGGGCACGCTTGTCATCCAGACGTCAAAATACTGCCTCCAAGCTCATTTACAACTGCGACCTAGCCTAGATAAAACAAAGCAGTCCGACACAAACAACAATACAGAGTTACACATGGAATAAACAAGCGTACAGTCAATAACACAATCGAAAAGAAAGTCTATATACAGTCTGTGCAAATGGCGTGAGGTAAGGCAATACATAGGCCATAGTAGCGAAATAATTACAATTTAGCAAATTGTAGTGGAGTGATAGATGAGCAGATGGTGATGTGCAAGTAGAAATACTATTGTGCAAAAGAGAAGAAAAGTAAATAAAAACAATATGGGGATGAGGTAGGTAGATTGGGTGGGCTATTTACAGATGGGCTATGTACAGCTGCAGCGATCGGTTAGCTGCTCAGATAGCTGATGTTTAAAGTTAGTGAGGGAAATATAAGTCTCCAGCTTCAGTGATTTTTGCAATTCGTTCCAGTCATTGGCAGCAGAGAACTGTAAGGAAAGGCAGCCAAAGGAGGTGTTGGCTTTGGGGATGACCAGTGAGATATACCTGCTGGAGCGCATGCTACAGGTAGGTGTTTTTATCGTGACCAGTGAGCTGAGATAAGGCGGGGCTTTACCTAGCATAGACTTATATATGACCTGGAGCCAGTGGGTTTGGCGACGAATATGTAGCAAGGGCCGGCCGACTGGAGCATACAGGTCACAGTGGTGGGTGGTATAAGGGGCTTTGGTGACAAAACGGATGGCACTGTGATAGACTGCATCCAGCTTGCTGAGTAGAGTATTGGAAGCTATTTTGTAAATGACATCACCGAAGTCGAGGATCGATAGGATAGTCAGTTTTACGAGGGTATGTTTGGCAGTGTGAGTGAAGGATGCTTTGTTGCGAAATTGGAAGCCGATTCTAGATTTAATATTGGATTGGAGATGTTTAATATGAGTCTGGAAGGAGAGTTTACAGTCTAGCCAGACACCTAGGTATTTATAGTTGTCCACATATTCTATGTCAGAACCGTCCAGAGTAGTGATGCTAGTCGGGCGGACGGGTGCGGGCAGTGAACGGTTGAAAAGCATGCGTTTGGTTTTACTAGCATTTAAGAGCAGTTGAAGGCAACAGAAGGAGTATGGCATTGAAGCTTGTTTGGAGGTTAGTTATTAACACAGTGTCCAAAGAAGGGAAGGATGTATATGACAGCTATTTGAGAAGTCCATGAGGCTCTTCAACTTTTTTTAATGATAAACTTAAAAGTTGCATAGGCCTCCTTTATATTTTCTCCATAAAAGCACATGGATGTACAGGCAACTGCCAAAATTAAGGAAACACAAAACATAAACTGTCTTAATAGGGTGTTATGTCACCACAAGCCAGAACAGCTTCAATGTACCTTGATATACTGTAGATACTACAAGTGTCTGGAACTCTATTGGAGGGATGCGACACCATTCCTCCACTAGAAATTCCATTACTTGGTGTTTTGTGGATGGTGGTGGAAAACGCTGTCTCAAGCGTCGCTCCAGAATTGACCATAAGTGTTCAATTGGGTTGAGATATGGTGACTGAGACAGCCATGGCATGTGGTTTACATATTTTTCATGCTCATCATACCATTCGGTGACTACTCGGAGCCCTGTGGATGGGGGGCATTGTCATCCTATGGGGGCATAGCCACTGTAGCCAAAATGAAACATGTATATGATGTAATGTTAATTGCTTAATGCACCTTAAAGTTGGTTGCCAACTGCCATATAAACTCCAAACAAGAAGAAGAAGCCTGAAGGAGGAGAGATTACTAGTAACATTCAGTTTACCCTTTTATCTGTGGATTCATTGTCGGAGTAGAGGACCTTGTGCAGTTCAGGTAAAATAACAACTCAATGTTTACATCCCAGGACAAAAATTGCCATAAATGTTTAATGCTTTACGACCTGTCTTGTGTGGGTGGACTATATCATCATGCACGCGGACGCACGTGCACCCGGTGTAGTCAGCATGTAAGCCTTACCATTTTATATTTCAATTTCAATGGGGCAGGGACGTCCCAAGGATTCTGGATAGCACATACCTTAATTAACTCAGGAACCACACCTGTGTAAAAGCACCTGCTTTCAATATACTTTGTATCCCACATTTACTCAGGTGTTTCCATTATTTTGGCAGTTACATGTATATGAAACGAATTAGCAAAAACGTGGGATTTTGTCATATGTGTAAATATAACATTAAGTATCCTGGTCAAGGATGTGAGAATCATGCAATATTGGCACTCTACCCTTGAGACAGACCAACTGAAGGGGAACAAAATTAACCTTGAATTTAAATGTATCCCTCTGGTGGCCAAATTAACCTATTTTAACAAATGCCATCGGTTTGTGGAAAAAAAAGTTACAAATCTGTTATAGGCTGATGCAGAATTTGTTACAGGAAATAATCCTGGCCACCTGGTGAGGTCAGCATTGTTTATGTAATGGGAACAGCTAACATGTAGCCTTTGATAACGTGCAACTACGTCAACAATGTTATTTGGCTAATGCTTAAATTTAACCTTGAACTTAAACTTTTTCTAATGTTTGTAAGTATGGCCTCGGTGTGTTCCCCTGTCTCACACTAGCCATATATCTGTTTCTGACTGTTTGGAGACACGATGTACCAGGGCGTATTGCATGGGCCCAGTGTGAGAGACAGAGAACACCACATACAGTGACTGATTTACAGATCAAAGGACCACTGGTGGTCTCTGAATGTGCACGTTCTCCATTCCCAGGCCTGGTCCCATGTTATGGTGACAAATCAATGAATTGTAAATGGAAAACCACAACAGTCATCATGCCCTCACTCGGCACCACCACGTCGACAGACAGAGGGAGAGAGAAAGACAGAGACCCTCCTTGGGGAGGGAGAGGAGTTGTTTGTTGTCCAATGTCTTCCTGCATGCCTCTCCTGTCACTGCACTGATATCACTTTCCCTGCTTTCACCAGTAAACCAATTACAGGGAGGAGTCAGGGGATGGTGGGGGAAAGCAAAGGGCACGTCAGTCCTAATACGCTGATGGCTTTGAAATGAAAAACCTTGACCTGTCTCAACAGTTTAGTGTCTGCTTTGATTGCTCTGTCTGGCCATTACTGTTTCTGATACATCGCACAACACTGGAGCTGTCAGAGCTCCGAGAGGACACTCACAACACTATCACACACACATGTACGCATGCACACACGCACACAAACAGCCCTAATGTGATATTTTGCTCATTGAAAGCAAATTAGGCCATGTTATGTGTTGTTCATAGATTGTCTCCATAATCTAACCTCACATAATGAATAACCTTTATCACTTCATGACATTTTAATTGACATCTAAACTCACCAAAGGGAGGAACTGCAGAACAAAGGAGGAAAGTATTACAGTACATCTACCAGGCTTTATCAAAAACCCAGGATGTGTTGCTCATTGTAGACGAGCCTTAACCGTCGCAGGCAGACCGTGTAGGTCATACTAATAGCCACACGTGACTGTGTGGTGTGTAAAATGACACTACACCTGTTATCACAGAGTCTCTTTCTTCCTTGTGTAGCGGATCATTGGTGTGACAAAGCGCTCTGACAGGCGTGCTTCCCCCTGTTTTGATGTGTTCTGCTGTCTGCCTTCCACACAGGCTTGAGATGGGGCTGCGCAGTGGAACACATGCAGTACAGGGAGAGACATGAGGAGGAGCTGTGTGCTGAGGCAGGGTGCATGCATGTTTGTTACCCCAGTCAGTGAGCTGTCCGATCAGCCACTCCCACTGCCCACGGCACAGGACTGCTGAGGCCGAGCACAGAATCTGTATTCATTTGGCCCTGCACCTGCCACAAGAATGTGGACATGTGGAATGAAAAGGGCGAGCGGGGGAGGGAGAATGGGAAAAGAGTGAGACAGGGAAAGTGCAAAGAGAGACAGTCAGATAAGGAGAGAGAGATAGAACATATGATAAAATCGATTGGGGGGATTTTAAGAGGGAGACTGCACCCTGTGGACACCTGATTGAATGCTGGCCTTCCTTTAGGTATTGGAATCCCCCCTACCCCATTCTCCACCCCATGGCCTCTTGTCCCCATGCCAGTAATAAAGGTACATGAATAATGGCCAACATTCAATAAGTACATGGATAGCCGCATGGGACAATGAAACATTATCAATTTCCACACCCTCCACCGCTCTCTCTGTCTCCCAGCCGGGGCTCTTAATAACGGATGGGCCCCTGGGTCCTGTGCCCCCTCCTGGTCCTGCCTCTGTCTGTGCTCTATACTGTAGCTTGGGGGAGTCAGGTCATTAGCATGCAGGAGGTATCAAACACCTGCTACCGGCAACAGCCATCGCCGCCTCGCCTCAACACACAATCAGGGAAGTGTTTTCCTTGTGCGATGGATGCGTGTGGCCGTCACTCCTCTTTTTGATTTACAGCCCTCTCCTCCACCTGGGAAAGCGTTGCGTGTGGTGCAGGCAGAGGGAGGGATGTGTTCTGTTGGACCGGGCGCGGTGCTGTGACATGAAGTATGGCAAACGTGAGTCGCTACTCCACAGAGACACTTGCCTCTTACAGCGATGTGATTTACAGACACGGCCTGTCTGTCTGGCGGAGGAGAAGAAAAGACAGAAAAAATGAAGGGTGTCGGGATTCAACATGTAGATCACTGGTAGAGGTCATTAGAATATTGGCAGATATACAATTTATACTTCCTTATCATTTTAACAGCTTAGTCTTGCTAAACATGTTGAATACAAATCCGACCGCCGTGTGTGTTTCAAGGGCACCCAGGGTCACTCTCTTAAGGGGTGTAAAAACCTGGCCAGCCCCGCTGGTGAGGGCCATACCGGCAGGGCTGCTGGGCTGAGGTCAGAGAGCGTACTGAGCAGAGTGGAATGGATGAATCCCCCTGAGTAGAACGCAATGAAATGCGCGGCCGGCTCCATTGTCATGTGACTATACGTTTACGACTCAGCCTGGTCACATGCTCACTGATGCCTGGTGTGTAAAACTCATATAACCCAGGTATCATTAGACACCAGGGCCAATACCGTATTGGTTATATTCCCCCTCACAATTGGGAATGATTTTGTCGACCTGATTGTGTTATTGATGTACTGTTGTGGTCCTTTGTGAGCGCATGCTGTGGGATGAATAGAAGGACAGAATAGGGATGAGAATTAGGAAATCATACGTTGTCTACCCTGACATTGGTTCAATGTAGTCTTCCCCATGGCCACAGGAAGATGTTTTGAGTTGGGGCAAAAACAAATCCCCTTTATAATAAAGCATTTCATGCATCTATAATTGCATTTGCGTAGAGGCATACAGTTCAGCAGATTTCCACACATAGGGATTTTTTTGAACAGGGTCTGGACTTTTTATAAATACATGTCATGCAATTCTACATCATTTACATGATAGAAGACTTAACAGAGTATTTCTTTGTACCACACAAATTACTGAAATTAGTGGCTACTCTGACAATGACAAACAGCATAAAAATGACCATTCAACATCAGAAAAATAGGCACTTGGTAGTGTTAACAGGTGCTCGACCAATCGGCGAAAGCCAACATCATCCACGACAGAGAACGGTTGATTGTCAAGGGCAATGAATTCCATTATCTTGAATTTAATGGATTTCGCCTTTGAGTTGTCTCACTGAAATGTTGTTACACTTTCAAATGACTGCTTGACTTGTTGACTGCTCGATCCACACAGCAGACATTTTGGGCTAGTTTAGGAATGCTGTGTTGCACGTATAGCGGAAACATTTTACGTGGCGTCATTATGTCATGTACCTATGTTATAAAGATATTTTTTTATTCATTTTTATTTTATTTCACCTTTATTTAACCAGGTAGGCCAGTTGAGAGCAAGTTCTCATTTACAACTGCGACCTGGCCAAGATAAAGCAATGCAGTGCGACAAAAACAATGGCACATGGGATAAAGTTACACATGGGATAAACAAATGTACAGTCAATAACACAATAGAAAAATATGTATACAGTGTGTGCAAATTAAGTAAGGAGATAAGGCAATAAATAGGTCAATAGTGGCGAAGTAATTACAATTTAGCAATTTACACTGGAGTGATATATGTGCAGATGCGGTATGTGCAAGTCGAAATACTGGTGTGCAAAAGAGTAGAAAAACAAAAACAAAAACAAATATGGGGATGAGGTAGATAGTTGGTTGGATGGGATATTTACAGATGGGCTGTGTACAGCTGCAGCGATCGGTAAGCTGCTTTGACAGCTAACGCTGTCATCCCAAACCATCTCAATTTGGTTAACGTCTGGTGATTGTGGAGGCCATGTCATCTGATGCAGCACTCCATCACTCTCCTTATTGGTCAAATAGCCCTTACACAGCCAGGAGGCATGTTTGGTCATTATCCTGTTAATAAACAAATGATAGTCCCACTAAGCGCAACCAGATGGGATGTTATATCGCTGCAGAATGGTAGCCATGCTGGTTACGTGTGCCTTGAATACGAAATAAACCACAGACAGTGTCACCAGCAAAGCACCCCCACACCATCACACCACCACCTCCATGTTTCACGGTGGGAACCATACAAAGACAAGGTGGTTGGAACCAAAAATTGCTTGTGTTTCTTGGCCCAAGCAAGTCTCTTCTTATTATTGCTGTCCTTTAATGGTGGTTTCTTTGCAGCAAATCAACCATGAAGGCCTGATTCATGTAGTCTCCTCTGAAAGGTTGATATTGAGATGTGTCTGTTACTTTAACTCTGAAGCATTTATTTGGGTTGCAATTTCTGAGGCTGGTAACTCTAATAAACGTATCCTGTGGCAGTCCTCGTGAGAGCCAGTTTCATCATAGAGCTTGATGGTTTTTGCAACTGCACATGAAGAAACTTTCAAAGTTGTTGACATTTTCTGTATTGACTGACCTTCATGTTTTAAAGTAATGATGGACTGTCATTTCTATTTGCTTATTTGAGCTGTTCTTGCCATAATATGTACTTGGTCTTTTACCAAATAGGGCTCTCTTCTGTATACCACCCCTGCCTTGTCACAACACAACTGATTGTCTAAAACACATTAAGAAGGAAAGAAATTGCACAAAGTAACTTTTAACAAGGCACACCTGTTAATTGAAAGGCATTCCAGGTGACTACCACATGAAGCTGGTTCAGAGATTGCCAAGAGTGTGCAAAGCTGTCATCAAGGCAAAGGTTGGATACTTTGAAGAATCTCAAATATAAAATATATTTAGTTTTGTGTTAAACCTTTTCAGTTACTACTATTTCATAGCTTTGATGTCTTCACTATTATTCTACAATGTAGAAAATAGTAAAAATAAAGAATAAGTGTGTCAACCTTTGACTGGTGCTATATACACTACTGTTCAAAAGTTTGAGGTCACTTAGAAATAATGTGTCCATTAGAATAATATCAAATTTATCAGAAATACAGTGTAGACATTGTTAATGTTGTAAATGACTATTGTAGGTGGAAAGGGCAGATTTGTAATGGAATATCTACATAGGCATACAGAGGCCCATTATCAGCAACCATCTCTCCTGTGTTCCAATGGCACATTGTGTTAGCTAATCCAATATCATCATTTTAAAAGGCTAATTGATCATTAAAAAACCCTTTTGCAATTATGTTAGCACACCTGTAAACTGTTGTTCTGATTAAAGAAGCAATAAAACTGACCTTCTTTAGACTAGTTGAGTATCTGGAGCATCAGCATTTGTGGGTTCGATTACAGGCTCAAAATGGCCCGAATCAAAGACCTTTCTTCTGAAACTCATCGGTCTATTCTTGTACTGAGAAATGAAAGCTATTCCATGTGAGAAATTGCCAAGAAACTGAAGATCATTATGTTTGGAGGAAAACGGGGAGGCTTGCAAGCCGAAGAACACCATCCCAACCGTGAAGCACAGGGTGTGGCAGCATCATGTTGTGGGGATGCTTTGCTGCAGGAGGGACTGGTGCACTTCACAAAATAGATGCCATCATGAGGTAGGAAAATTATGTGGATATATTGAAGCAACATCTCAAGACATCAGTCAGGAAGTTAAGGCTTGGTCGCACATTGGTCTTCCAAATGGACAATGACCCCAAGCATACTTTCAAAGTTGTGGCAAAATGGCTTAAGGACAACAAAGTCAAGGTATTGGAGTGGCCATCGCAAAGCCCTGACCTCAATCCTACAGAACATTTGTGGGCAGAACTGTAAAAGTGTGTGCGAGCAAGGAGGCCTACAAACCTGACTCAGTTACACCAGCTCTGTCAGGGGAAATGGGACAAAATTCACCCAACCTATTGTGGGAAGCTTGTGGAAGGCTACCCGAAACGTTTGACCCAAGTTAAACTGTGTAAATGCAATGCTACCAAATACTAAATGAGAGTATGTAAAATTCTGGCCCACTGGGAATGTGATGAAAGAAATAAAGGTGGAAATAATTAATTCTCTCTACTAATATTCTGACGTTTCACATTCTTGAAATAAAGTGGTGATCATAACTGACCTAAGACAGGGAATTTTTACTCGGATTAAGTGTCAGGAATTGTGAAATACAGTTGAAGTCGAAAGTTTACATACACCTTAGCTTTACATACACCTACATTTAGCTTTACATTTAAACTTCAGTTTTTCACAATTCCTGACATTTAATCCTAGTAAATATTATCGTTTTAGGTCAGTGACCATTTCTCTTTTGCCAAGATAATCGATCCACCTGACAGGTGTGGCATATCAAGAAGCTGATTAATCTAGTGGTTTACCGATATCAACGTTTTTAAAGAGTGCCCCATTGTGGCAGTGGGGTTATGGTATAGGCATGAATATGCTACAGACAATGAACACAATTGCATTTTATCGATTGTAATTTGAATGCACAGATACCATGGCGAGATCCTGAGGCCCATTGTCATGCCATTCACCTGCTGCCATCACCTCATGTTTCAGCATCCTTTGACTTCATGGCTTGGTTTTTGCTCTGACATGCCCTGTCAACTGTGGGACCTTATATAGACAGGAGTGTGCCTTTTCCAAATCAGGTCCTATCAATTTAATTTACCACAGTAGGACTCCAATCAAGTTGTAGAAACATCTCAAGGATGATCATTGGAAACAGGATGCACCTGAGCTCACTTTTGAGTCTCATAGCAAATATTTTTCATTTGCAAAAATATATAATAGCCTGTTTTCACTTTGTCATTATGGGGTGTTGTGTGTAGATTGCTGAGAATTGTTTTTATTTAATCAATTTTAGAATAAGGCTGTTACATAACAATGTGTTAAAAAGTAAAGGGGTCTGAATCTGTATTCCCGGTCATGTGAACTCCATAGATTAGGGCCTAATTAATTTATTTCAGTTGACTGATTTCCTTTATGTGAACTTTAACTTAGTAAAATCTTTGAAATTGTTGTATTTTGCGTTCATATGTTTGTTCGCGCTCTCACTTTTCAATATTTAATTGATGTAAATCAAAAAGTTAGAAAGTAGGCCTATAGTCAAAAACCTACAAAGGGAAAGTCCTCCGTATGGAAAAGTTGTTGTATTGTAAGGCCAAATATAAGAAGAATGTTGCCGCGGCCAAATGCAGGCTACTGTGCAACTCGCTATTCAGGTAGGAAGCAATTTTGGAACTATATTTATTTTTTGTATTTATAATTATTTGTTTTATAATTATTGTATTGCAGGCCTATTCATCTAAACCAAGCCTTTAAATATGTAAAAAACGTTTTATTTCACTGACTTTTTTTGTTGGCTAAATTAAGATGGATCTGTCTTTTTAATTGTGTGCTCCGTATTTAGATGAATATAGTAGGCTTGATCGGTCTTGGTAATTGCTACAATATAGCCTGTTCAAAACTTTTTGTGAACGTTTAAACCAGTTCACAAGTATTTTGTTTCATTCTGTTGAGCCATTTTCTTTGGCCAAATTAAGTTCCAATTCTAATGTTGTGTTTTCCACGCTATAATGTCCTGCTCCTATTTTCCCTGTAAACAATGGCTTGTGTGATGATGCGAGCTCTCTACTGTTCTTTCATCACCAAAAACCACAATTCTCCTTCCCATGTGCGCAAAGAATAAACATGTATATTTCAATGAACTCCATTATTGCCATTGCTTTGCCTTAAACTTATGAGTGCACCATTTGTTTGTTCTACAGTGTTCCTACTGTGTATACTCTGTGCCATCTCCCTGCGTATTGCGCAATTTGCCAATGCATTGGTTAGTTCCGTCTCTGATTGATTATTATATTCCAACAACTATTAATTGTATTGCTTATCCACTAACTGTGGCAAATATTTGTGTTGATGTCTGTATATTTGATTTCCTTTTATTGCCTAAAACAATGATCAGTTGATGCAGCTGTTGAAAGTACACACGGGAACAGTTTCTCCTAAATTGGGTGCGCCAGTAACTGTGGGTATACAGTGGGGAGAACAAGTATTTGATACACTGCCGATTTTGCAGGTTTTCCTACTTACAAAGCACGTAGAAGTCTGTAACAATCTAAAACAAAAATTCAGAAAATCACATTGTATGATTTTTAAGTCATTAATTTGCATTTTATTAAAGAAGAAGAAAGAAAGAAGCCCTCCTGTTCTCCACTCATTACCTGTATTAACTGCACCTGTTTGAACTCGTTACCTGTATAAAAGACACCTGTCCACACACTCAATCAAACAGACTCCAACCTCTCCACAATGGCCAAGACCAGAGAGCTGTGTAAGGACATCAGGGATAAAATTGTAGACCTGCACAAGGCTGCGATGGGCTACAGGACAATAGGCAAGCAGCTTGGTGAGAAGGCAACAATTGTTGGCACAATTATTAGAAAATGGAAGAAGTTCAAGATGACGGTCAATCACCCTCGGTCTGGGGCTCCATGCAAGATCTCACCTCGTGGGGCATCAATGATCATGAGGAAGGTGAGGGATCAGCCCAGAACTACACGGCAGGGCTTGGTCAATGACCTGAAGAGAGCTGGGACCACAGTCTCAAAGAAAACCATTAGTAACACACTACGCCGTCATGGATTAAAATCCTGCAGCGCACGCAAGGTCCCCCTGCTCAAGCCAGCGCATGTCCAGGCACATCTGAAGTTTGCCAATGACCAACTGGATGATCCAGATGAGGAATGGGAGAAGGTCATGTGGTCTGAGACAAAAATAGAGCTTTTTGGTCTAAACTCCACTCGCCGTGTTTGGAGGAAGAAGAAGGATGAGTACAACCCCAAGAACACCATCCCAACCGTGAAGCATGGAGGTGGAAACATCATTCTTTGGGGATGCTTTTCTGCAAAGGGGACAGGACGACTGCACTGTATTGAGGGGAGGATGGATGGGGCCATGTATCGCGAGATCTTGGCCAACAACCTCCTTCCCTCAGTAAGAGCATTGAAGATGGGTCGTGGCTGGGTCTTCAAGCATGACAACGACCCGAAACACACAGCCAGGGCAACTAAAGAGTCTCAAGGTCCTGGAGTGGCCTAGCCAGTCTCCAGACCTGGACCCAATAGAAGATCTTTGGAGGGAGCTGCAAGTCCGTATTGCCCAGCAACAGCCCCGAAACCTGAAGGATCTGGAGAAGGTCTGTATGGAGGAGTGGGCCAAAATCCCTGCTGCAGTGTGTGCAAACCTGGTCAAGAACTACAGGAAACGTATGATCTCTGTAATTTCAAACAAAGGTTTCTGTACCCAATATTAAGTTCTGCTTTTCTGATGTATCAAATACTTATGTCATGCAATAAAATGCAAATTAATTACTTAAGATTTTCTGGATTTTTGTTTTAGATTCCATCTCTAGCAGTTGAAGTGTACCTATGATAAAAATTACAGACCTCTACAAGCTTTGTAAGTAGGAAAACCTGCAAAATCGGCAGTGTATCAAATACTTGTTCTCCCTACTGTATATGCACGTTCTTTGTCATAATTGGTAGAGCTGTCTTTGAGGTAACGTGTTACTTAGTTCTTTAATACATTTTCAGTTGGATGAGTATTCTATAGTTTGGTATAGGCATCTTTGCCTTTTGTAGCCATTTGGTTGCTACTTATTGCTGCTGTTTATTGTTTTGCCGTTTGTCATTTTTGTCCATTTGTCCCGACTACCTACCTGAATATTATTTTTTGGATCCATTCCTGGCCATTTTTGTAAATATTCACCTGCACTATTTTCATGGAGTGCACGTGTAAATAAAACCTTAATTTTGCCACAAATATTTTATCGCTGGTTGCTCTCTTGTGCTCGAACCTTCCTAAGTTAGACTGCAGGATTCCGTTATGTCTTAACAACTTAACTTACTTTTGAAGATTTAGTGCTGTGGTAATTAACCTATTATACTGCAGACCTATAATATGAAGCCAGCACGCATCGGCGCTCCAACTAACTCCGACAGTTAAACTTGAGGTGAGGAAGAATGTTTCAAGCCTACCAGAGTTACTCCTATGATCTAACAATATAATAGTTATCGTTATTTAAAAAATACTCTGATCAAAGTGATAGAATTAGCCTCCTCCTCTACACCTAAAGACGCAGTAGCCTGACAAGGAGAAATACTGTAAGTGTTGGGTTGTAGCATGCTGCCTGCATCTTTCTCGCTCGCTCTCTCTCTCGCTCTGGAGCTAGGCCTAAGCTTGTTTTCATTTTATATTTATTTTGAAAATATTTATATCATGCGGTGGACACCTAAGCCTATATGAATACAATGCGTTTAGTGCTCAAATCTCCGACAGCTGAACCATGAGGTAAACAATTATTGTTTTAAGAAAGAAAAAGGTGGGGAAGGAGATAGAACGTCCTCCCAGAGGACGCGACAGAGATCGGAAGACGGAGGCACAGGTTGATTAGGGTCTCTACTTCTCCGAGGAGACCTCTCGTTTGTGGGTAAAGTGGGACCAGATTTGATGCAACCCCTGGGACAGTGCTGCATGGTGTATTTTTGGTGATTCCTTCTAACATGCGTGGGGAGGTGAAGGGAGTCAAGGACTGTACATCCATAGCCTATCGTATTTGCACCAGCGGAGTGCATCGGCCATATCCCCGGTGAGTGCGCTGTGCACATGTTCACTCTTTATCATTAGGTCAGTGCCATTTTTAAACTTTTTTGGACAATAATTTCCTCCTTCAGGTCGTCATATTGTAGAATTTGTGTCTCCCCTCTTTCATAGGCCTAGATTAGATGGTTGTAGACAAGGTCGTTTTTATTGATCTGTTTGTCAGTCAGCAGTAGCTATGGGCCTACGGTATACTACCCTGTCGTTTTTTTATTGGGGTCACTTGTTAAATCCACTTCAATCAGTGTAGATGAAGGGGAGAAGACGAGTTAAAAAATGATTAAGTCTTGAGACAATTGAGACATGGATTGTGCGTTTGCCATTTAGAGGGTGAATGGGCAAGACAAAATATTTTAAGTGCCTTTGAACGGGTTATGGTAGTAGGGGCCAGTTTCCCGTGTGTATCAAGAATGGTCCACCACCCAAAGGACATCCAGTCAACTTGACACGACTGTGGAAAGTTAGCAAGGTGTTCTTAATGTTTTGTACACTCAGTGTATATAATATCTGTTGTGTCTTTTAAGTTGAGATATGGGCTCATAACTTGAACTTTGATATTAATTATGCATTATTGTAAATGGGAAAATATACACCAAAAAAATCTAGTTTTTCCTAAGTTTATACTTCATTGCTAGACTTTTTTGTGAGTACAATGCTGTGTGTGACTCCAGTTGACCTGGCCCAGCTCCAACTCCCCCTCCTCTAAGTCATGCTTCTTGGTCTCAGCTCACTGTCTCCATTGCCACTGGTCCACACAACACCTCCACTTTCAATGCATAGACTTAGCTCAACAAATGTTCTCCCATTAAAAAAGCTGTCCTAACGCATCCCAGTCTTCTTGGCTGATATGCACCTCATGGCACCATGTTTTCCATGGAGCATAGCGCCGTAGACTTGATGGCATGTTAACCTTGGTTTGTGATACAGTGCATTTTTCACGAGTAGGATCCCTTTGCTTACAATGCTGTGAGGTCCATCAGAAAGGCTCTTGCACAACACAAGCCAGAGCCTTTCTGCTGTGAGGTCACAGTGCAGGAATATGACTGTGTGAGAACTACAAATACACTCCATCAAGCCATTCTTCTCCAACTACAGACAATACCATCTCCTTCAAATCATGTTGTTGGCCTTGAAATGAGACCGTACGAAAGGTTTCTTTCTTTCCTATTGACATGCAATTATTAGCATGTGTGCATTTCAATGAACTGCAGCATGCAGGCACACCCACATACTCTCACACGCACAGACAAACACCAACCCAAACAAACAGTGACCAGACAAAGGCGATTAGGGAGGGGGGAGCGGTAGCAACGTAGGCAGTGGAGTGGGCACTCGGCCACATCAAAAACAATTATTGCACTTGTGCAGAAATATCTGTATTTTTAGCCTGGGCAAATTGGGATACAGAAACTCCATATCCAGAGCCACTCTGAACAATAATTAACCTTGTGCGTGGGGGTACTGGATGTGTTGGACAATAGGAGGTGATTGATTGATTTTTCTGGATAGTGGTCCTCTGTTGCTTTTGGCCCTTCATCTGTCCCCTCAGGCTGCTGCTGCACTGTCCTTCTATTCCCCTCGCCTCCCTCCAAGAGCTTTTATGCAGCTATAAACAAAATACACTTCGCCTCTTGTAGCTGAGCCATAAATATCCCACAGCCTACTTTGCTTAGGGCTGTAAAAATGACTACCTTTATGCCTGGGGCACTTTGTCACAGTTAGTCACAACTTGGGGGTCGGGGACAATAGAGAGAGGACGTCAGTGTCCTACAGTTATTGCAACATAAGTAGCAGAGGACAGATCATTGATGGCTGCCGCTATAATCATAATTTACTGTAATATCCCCCTTGCTCTTTTGTTGCAAAGCTGTTGCTGAAAACGAATTGTTATTATCCCAATGTCTCTGCATTTTGGATAAGTCTGTATACGTGGTTCATGCCAAGTTTTCAAAGAGAGAAGACGTGTTAGTGCAGTTTAGCAGGCTATTTTGGAAGTTCATGTGGAGTGTTTACTGTAAGTTGTCCTCTCCTGCCACTATGCTTCGTCTCCTTTTTTGTGTCACATGTACGCTGTGATGAACAGCGTGGCTCCATGGCAACGAGTGCCAAATCACTGCTGTTAATGGATCCACGAGGAGGCAGAGAGACTCAGTGGAGAGCTCAGGTCCAATATCAAACCTCCCAGTCAGTCATCACTTAGCAGAGTCAAAAGCATAAAATAATGTATTCTGCTACTGTATGTTCTTTATGCATGTGTTAACGACATGTCTTTTTTTTCTTCTTTTTTCGTATGTGCTCAAGTTTATTTTAGGTTTCTATAATTAACTGGGGTGACAGAGAGAAACTGTCTGGGAGGAAAGGACTTCTACATGCTCATTATCATTGATTGAATATGCAGTCAACACCAGCTCTGTTTGACAGTTGCTGTCGGGTAAAACCAGATACGGCCGTGTGAATCACATTATACTATATACAAATCTGCTTTCAGGAGTCAAAGTAAAAATGTCTAGAAGCCAAGGGTGTTCCTTTAATGGAGAAAATAGAAACAGATTTAAAGTTGCGGTTCGTTGGTGTGTTTTGTTGTGTGGATGCGATGTGGTTGCAGGGTGTTTGCTGTGACTGTCTCTCTGCTCTCTGGGGACGTATGTGTTCTGGGGAAAGGTCCCCGAGTTGACAGTCCGAGCTGTCCATCGTTTAGCTGCCACTTCCTGACCCCGGCCCCGCGGCCCTCCTTCCCTCTCCTCCTCCAGTCCATCTCTTGCCAGGAAACACTTGGCTCTTTGCCGGCAATCTGAGCATCTTATTAAATTGCCTTTGTTCTTCAGTTGAATAAGAAGAGAATTTAAAAATGATGTTTCCTTTTTGGCAATGAATAGGATTGGCCTCGAAGCTATGAATGTTAGAAGAAATGATTCATCTTTGAAATGTGTTTAAGTGCTTTATGTAAAGCTCGGGCCTGGTGAAGGACTGAAAGTACATTGTGGACAGGTGAAAAAGTTCCCTTTCAATTGAAAAGGCATAATATTGTGTTATTTAGATCATCCAGAAGATGCTATTCACAGTGACGTATAAGCAAATGGATTTTAGTTGATGCAACCATTTCTATAAAATAATCTGCACTGACCTCATTGCCCTTTTATTTTCACTTACAGTATGTCATATCCTACCACCATTAGGCATTCAGTAACATCCAATCATATACAACATTGCAGTTATTAGTGCACATAGATTTGCACTGAATCCTGTTCAGTCTTGTTATAGGCCTACAGGAAAGAAATAGCGCCTCCTATTCTGTACAATCTACATCCACAGCATCTGAGGAGACAGGAGAGTGGGGTGACAGAGTGAAAGAGAGGTGGGGGAATGTAATTGCCTTAGTATGAATTCATCATGATGAGTCACAATGCATTCCCCGTTCAACCACTTAGAGAAATTGATTCAAGCACTTTTATTGATGTGGGCCTCTAACAGAGAGCAAAATAAAGGGACTGACTAATGTATGTTCTTCTTTTATTTTTGTTTATTTAACTCGGTAAGTCAGAACAAATTCTTATTTACAATGACGGCCTACCCTGGCTAAACTCTAACCCGGACGAAGCTGGGTCAATTGTGCGCCACCCTATGGGACTCCCAATCAATACAGTCTGGAATTGAACCAGGGTCTGTAGTGACACCTCTAGCACTGAAATGCAGTGCCTTATAGACCACTGCACCACTCGGGAGCCCATCACACTTTCAATTCTCCATATACATTAACCCTCATTCTACTAACATATTTTACATGCAAGGATTACCAATTGGGATAATTTTGACCCCAAAAACTATTGGAAAAAGCAACTTAGTTATTATCAAAACATCATTAGATATTCAAATGATGTTATCTGAAATGAAATATAACCAAAACAGACTGTTATTTTAGCAAAATTACACTAATTTGCATATTATATCAAATGAAAATATATATATTTTTTCAAAGTGCAATCCACATTAGTACTAAAATGTAATAATCCATGCCTTTTGGGAATGTTATGAGGCCCAAAAGTTATGTGCGGAGTTTCTGTCAGAAGTTTTACATCGTATATTTGCTTTTAGTCTGTCTGTCTGCGTATTTCAAGACATGGCATATGAGGGTACAGTGAGATACACAATGTGTTGGATGATACTTTTCTAGTCAATCATCTTAAAAAATGTATATACAGTACTTCAACTGGAAATTAACTAATTCTCTGTGGTTAACACAATTGAAAATGTCAAATGCTTTATTATCTAAATGTTGAAAGTGTGTGGGCGACAGAGAGAAACAAAATGGTGCAGTTTGAGGCCATGTGGCGGAGTGTGATACGGCACTAGAGATGGGGAATGAGCAGGTGGTTCTGGGCAGGGTGATGTTGTGCATGTTTGTGTGCGTGTTTGTTGTCAGTTGTATGTGGATGTTTTGTATTGTAATAAAATTTAAAAAATCTTTAAAAATGTGAAAAATATTGGAGTATATTATAGGAATTCTGGTATTTATATAACACTGTAGAATACAGTGGTAGTTATATAACACTGTAGAATACAGACCAATACAGCAGTACATTAAGAGGGTAGTTGATTTCTGTATTACAGTTCTACCAAGTATTCATACCACTGACAGACTTTTAGAAGCTGTTTGGACTGCAACTCAGCATATATGCAAGGTAATTCTGGTTTTGCACATGATCATACAGTACCTTTAGAAAGTACTCATACCCCTTGATTTATTCCACATTTTGTTGTGCTACAGCCTGAATTCAAAATGGATTAGACATTTTTTTTATTTCTCAACCATCACTGAATATCCCATAATGACAAAGTGAAAACAGGTTTTAATACATTTTTGCAAATGTATTTCAAAATACAGAAATATCTAATTTACTTACACTATCGTTCAAAAGTTTGGGGTCACTTAACATGGGGTCCAATAAAATAACATCAAATCAATCAGAAATACAGTGTAGACATTGTTATTCATGTTGTAAATGACAAATGTAGCTGGAAATTGCTGTTTTTTTAATGGAAATCTACATAGACTTACAGAGGCCCATTTAGAAGCAACAACCATCACTCCTGTGTTCCAATGGCACATTGTGTTAGTTAATCCAAGTTATCATTTTAAAAGGGTAATTGATCATTAGAAAAACCCTTTTGCATTTATGTTAGCACAGCTGAAAACTGTAGTTCTGATTCAAGAAACAATAAAACTGGCCTTCTTTAGACTAGTTGAGTATCTGGAGCATCAGTATTTGTGGGTTCAATTACAGGCTCAAAATGGACAGAAACATCGGTCTATTCTTGTTCTGAGAAATGAAGGCTATTCCATGTGAGAAATTGCTAAGAAACTGAAGATCTCATACAACACTGTGTGTGTTGTACTACTAGCGGGTGGGTTGGCAAAAGCCAGCTCCTCTCTCCCTCCAACCCCCACTCAACCAACCCACCCACCCACCCACCGTTTCCCTGGCAACAAACAGGCAGGTGTTTTTTGGAAAAAGTCGCTAATGCGTCTTTAAGTCACTATCCTGGCCCATCTCTGTCAATTTCCCTTGAAACAAGATACCGGGCTCTGCAAGAAGCAAAGCCGCTCCAAAAATACGTTGAACTCGTAAGTGTTCCTCTCCACGGAAGTCTTTAGTAAAAGGCGAAAGGCTTGTGCGTAATGAAGAGAAACCAGAGTCATATGGAAGTCAAGAGGTCGGGGCCCGAGACACACTCTGTGCACTCTAGGCAGGGTTCCCGCGGGTGCTCCCGGAACCCACTCTTCCAAGTTTTCGAGGGCTGTCTGTGGATAAAAAGAAGGTCACAGAGGCACAGAGAGACAGAGAGACAGAGAGACAGAGAGACAGAGAGAGAGAGAGAGAGAGAGAGAGAGAGAGAGAGAGAGAGAGAGAGAGAGAGACACACACAATCCTGGCCCCAATTCTTTTTTTACTACTCCCTTCACAGAACAGCACAAACTGGCCCTAACCAGAATAATTGAAAGAGGAGTGGGAGGCCCCGGTGCACAACTGAGCAAGAGGACAAGTACATTAGAGTGTCTAGTTTGAGAAACAGATGCCTCACAAGTACTCAACTGGCAGCTTCATTAAATAGTACCCACAAAAACTCAACGTCAACAGTGAAGAGGCGACTCCGGGATGATGGCTTTCTAGGCAGAGTTGTAAAGAAAAAGCCATATCTCAGACTGGCCAATAAAAAGAGAAGATTAAGATGGGAAAAAGAACACAGACACTGGACAGAGGAAGATTGGAAGAAAGTGTTATGGACAGACAAATCTAAGTTGGAGGTGTTCGGATCACAAAGAAGAACATTCGTGAGACAGAAAAAATGAAAAGATGCTGGAGGACGCCATCTGTCAAGCATGATGGAGGCAATGTGATGGTCTGGGGTGCTTTGGTGGTGGTAAAGTGGGAGATTTGTACAGGGTAAAAGGGATCTTGAAGAAAGAAGGCCATATCACTCAATTTTGCAACATCATGCCATACCCTGCAGGCAGCACTTAATTGGAGCCAATTTCCTCCTACAACAGGACAATGACCCAAAGCACAGCTCCAAACTATGCAAGAACTATTTAGGGAAGAAGCAGTCAGTTGGTATTCTGTCTATAATGGAGTGGCCAGCACAGTCACCGGATCTCAACCCTATTGAGCTGTTGTGGGAGCAGCTTGACCGTTAAAAGTGCCCATCAAGCCAATTCAACTAGTGGGAGGTGCTTCAGGAAGCATGGGGTGAAATCTCTTCAGATTACCTCAACAAACTGACAACTAGAATTCCAAAGGCCTGCAAGGCTGTAATTGCTGCAAATGGAGGATTCTTTGACAAAAGAAAAGTTTGAAGGACACAATTAATTATTTCAATTAAAAAAATATTTATTTATAACCTTGTCAAATCAAATCAAATCAAATCAAATGTTATTTGTCACATACACATGGTTAGCAGATGTTAATGCGAGTGTAGCGAAATGCTTGTGCTTCTAGTTCCGACAATGCAGTAATAACAAGTAATCTAACTAACAATTCCAAAACTACTGTCTTGTACACAGTGTAAGGGGATAAAGAATATGTACATAAGGATATATGAATGAGTGATGGTACAGAGCAGCATAGGCAAGATACAGTAGATGGTATCGAGTACAGTATATACATATGAGATGAGTATGTAAACAAAGTGGCATAGTTAAAGTGGCTAGTGATACATGTATTACATAAGGATACAGTCGATGATATAGAGTACAGTATATACATATGCATATGAGATGAATAATGTAGGGTAAGTAACATTATATAAGGTAGCATTGTTTAAAGTGGCTTGTGATATATTTACATAATTTCCCATCAATTCCCATTATTAAAGTGGCTAGAGTTGAGTCAGTGTCAATGTGTTGGCAGCAGCCACTCAGTGTTAGTGGTGGCTGTTTAACAGTCTGATGGCCTTGAGATAGAAGCTGTTTTTCAGTCTCTCGGTCCCAGCTTTGATGCACCTGTACTGACCTCGCCTTCTGGATGATAGCGGGGTGAACAGGCAGTGGCTCGGGTGGTTGATGTCCTTGATGATCTTTATGGCCTTCCTGTGACATCGGGTGGTGTAGGTGTCCTGGAGGGCAGGTAGTTTGCCCCCGGTGATGCGTTGTGCAGACCTCACTACCCTCTGGAGAGCCTTACGGTTGAGGGCGGAGCAGTTGCCGTACCAGGCGGTGATACAGCCCGCCAGGATGCTCTCGATTGTGCATCTGTAGAAGTTTGTGAGTGCTTTTGGTGACAAGCCGAATTTCTTCAGCCTCCTGAGGTTGAAGAGGCGCTGCTGCGCCTTCTTCACAATGCTGTCTGTGTGAGTGGACCAATTCAGTTTGTCTGTGATGTGTATGCCGAGGAACTTAAAACTTGCTACCCTCTCCACTACTGTTCCATCGATGTGGATAGGGGGGTGTTCCCTCTGCTGTTTCCTGAAGTCCACAATCATCTCCTTAGTTTTGTTGACGTTGAGTGTGAGGTTATTTTCCTGACACCACACTCCGAGGGCCCTCAACTCCTCCCTGTAGGCCGTCTCGTCGTTGTTGGTAATCAAGCCTACCACTGTTGTGTCGTCCGCAAACTTGATGATTGAGTTGGAGGCGTGCGTGGCCACGCAGTCGTGGGTGAACAGGGAGTACAGGAGAGGGCTCAGAACGCACCCTTGTGGGGCCCCAGTGTTGAGGATCAGCGAGGAGGAGATGTTGTTGCCTACCCTCACCACCTGGGGGCGGCCCGTCAGGAAGTCCAGTACCCAGTTGCACAGGGCGGGGTCGAGACCCAAGGTCTCGAGCTTGATGACGAGCTTGGTCAATGAACAGCATTCTCACATAGGTATTCCTCTTGTCCAGATGGGTTAGGGCAGTGTGCAGTGTGGTTGAGATTGCATCGTCTGTGGACCTATTTGGGCGGTAAGCAAATTGGAGTGGGTCTATGGTGTCAGGTAGGGTGGAGGTGATATGGTCCTTGACTAGTCTCTCAAAGCACTTCATGATGACGGAAGTGAGTGCTACGGGGCGGTAGTCGTTTAGCTCAGTTACCTTAGCTTTCTTGGGAACAGGAACAATGGTGGCCCTCTTGAAGCATGTGGGAACAGCAGACTGGTATAGGGATTGATTGAATATGTCCGTAAACACACCGGCCAGCTGGTCTGCGCATGCTCTGAGGGCGCGGCTGGGGATGCCGTCTGGGCCTGCAGCCTTGCGAGGGTTAACAGGTTTAAATGGCTTACTCACCTCGGCTGCAGTGAAGGAGAGACCGCATGTTTTCGTTGCAGGCCGTGTCAGTGGCACTGTATTGTCCTCAAAGCGGGCAAAAAAGTTATTTAGTCTGCCTGGGAGCAGGACATCCTGGTCCGTGACTGGGCTGGATTTCTTCCTGTAGTCCGTGATTGACTGTAGACCCTGCCACATGCCTCTTGTGTCTGAGCCGTTGAATTGAGATTCTACTTTGTCTCTGTACTGACGCTTAGCTATAGTCAACGTCTTGACTATATTTCCTATTCATTTTGCAACTAATTGTATGTATGTTTTCATTGCAATCAAGGCAAGTTGTAGGACCACAAACTTTTGAACGGTAGTGTAAGTATTCACACCCCTGAGTCAACACATGTGAATACATTGACAGTGTGAATACTTACACTACCATTCAAAAGTTTGTGGTCACCTAGAACTTTCCTTGTGAATTAACTTTGGCAGCGATTACAGCTGTGAGTTTTTCTGGGTAAGTCTCTAAGAGCTGTGTACACCCGGATTGTACAATATTTGCACATTATTCTTTTACATTTCTTCAAGCTCTGTCAAGTTGATCGTTGCTAGACAGCCATTTTTTTATTTTTTATTTTACCTTTATTTAACTAGGCAAGTCAGTTAAGAACAAATTCTTATTTTCAATGACGGCCTAGGAACAGTGGGTTAACTGCCTGTTCAGGGGCAGAACGATAAAAGAACGATTTTCAAGCCAATTTAAGTCAAAACTGTAACTAGGCCACTCAGGAACATTCAATGTTGTCTTGGTAATCAACTTCAGTGTTTATTTGACCTTGTGTTTTAGGCTATCGACCTGCTGAAAGGTGAGTTTGTCTCCCAGTGTCTGTTGGAAAGCAGACTGAACCAGGTTTTGCCTGTGCTTAGCTGTGCTTATTATTAGCCTGTGCTTATTCTGTTTATTTTTTACTCCATAGTCCTTGCCAAGTGTACCCAAAACATGGAGCCACCACCATGCTTGAAAATATGAAGAATGGTACTCAGTGATGTGTTGTTGGATTTGCCCCAAATACAACACTTTGTATTCAGGACATGAAATGCATTTCTTTGCCACATAATTTTTAGCAGTTTTACTTCAGTGCCTTATTGCAAACATGATTCATGTTTTGAAATATTTGTTTTCTGTACAAGCTTCCTTCACTCTGTCATTTAGGTTAGTATTGTGGAGTAACTACAATGTTGTTGATCAAGCTTCAGTTTTCTCCTCTCAAAGCCTTTAGACTCTGTAACTGTTTTAAAGTCTCCATTGGCCTCATGGTGAAATCCCTGAGCGGTGTCCTTCCTCTCCGGCAACTGAGTTAGGGAGGACACCTGTAACTTTGTACAGTGCCTTGCGAAAGTATTCGGCCCCCTTGAACTTTGCGACCTTTTGCCACATTTCAGGCTTCAAACATAAAGATATAAAACTGTATTTTTTTGTGAAGAATCAACAACAAGTGGGACACAATCATGAAGTGGAACGACATTTATTGGATATTTCAAACTTTTTTAACAAATCAAAAACTGAAAAATTGGGCGTGCAAAATTATTCAGCCCCTTTACTTTCAGTGCAGCAAACTCTCTCCAGAAGTTCAGTGAGGATCTCTGAATGATCCAATGTTGACCTAAATGACTAATGATGATAAATACAATCCACCTGTGTGTAATCAAGTCTCCGTATAAATGCACCTGCACTGTGATAGTCTCAGAGGTCCGTTAAAAGCGCAGAGAGCATCATGAAGAACAAGGAACACACCAGACAGGGTCAAGATACTTCTGTGAAGAAGTTTAAAGCCGGATTTGGATACAAAAAGATTTACCAAGCTTTAAACATCCCAAGGAGCACTGTGCAAGCGATAATATTGAAATGGAATGAGTATCAGACCACTGCAAATCTACCAAGACCTGGCCGTCCCTCTAAACTTTCAGCTCATACAAGGAGAAGACTGATCAGAGATGCAGCCAAGAGGCCCATGATCACTCTGGATGAACTGCAGAGATCTACAGCTGAGGTGGGAGACTCTGTCCATAGGACAACAATCAGTCGTATATTGCACAAATCTGGCCTTTATGGAAGAGTGGCAAGAAGAAAGCCATTTCTTAAAGATATCCATAAAAAGTGTTGTTTAAAGTTTGCCACAAGCCACCTGGGAGACACACCAAACATGTGGAAGAAGGTGCTCTGGTCAGATGAAACCAAAATTGAACTTTTTGGCAACAATGCAAAACGTTATGTTTGGCGTAAAAGCAACACAGCTCATCACACTGAACACACCATCCCCACTGTCAAACATGGTGGTGGCAGCATCATGGTTTGGGCCTGCTTTTCTTCAGCAGGGACAGGGAAGATGGTTAAAATTGATGGGAAGATGGATGGAGCCAAATACAGGACCATTCTGGAAGAAACCCTGATGGAGTCTGCGAACGACCTGAGACTGGGACGGAGATTTGTCTTCCAACAAGACAATGATCCAAAACATAAAGCAAAATCTACAATGGAATGGTTCAAAAATAAACATATCCAGGTGTTAGAATGGCCAAGTCAAAGTCCAGACCTGAATCCAATCGAGAATCTGTGGAAAGAACTGAAAAATGCTGTTCACAAATGCTCTCCACCCAACCTCACTGAGTTCGAGCTGTTTTGCAAGGAGGAATGGGGAAAAAATTCAGTCTCTCGATGTGCAAAACTGATAGAGACATACCCCAAGCGACTTACAGCTGTAATCGCAGCAAAAGGTGGCGCTACAAAGTATTAACTTAAGGGGGCTGAATAATTTTGCACGCCCAATTTTTCAGTTTTTTTTGTTAAAAAAGTTTGAAATATCCAATAAATGTCGTTCCACTTCATGATTGTGTCCCACTTGTTGTTGATTCTTCACAAAAAATACAGTTTTATATCTTTATGTTTGAAGCATGAAATGTGGCAAAAGGTCGCAAAGTTCAAGGGGGGCGAATACTTTCGCAAGGCACTGTAGCAACCGGGTGTATTGATACACCGTCCAAAGTGCCATGCTCAAAGGGATATTCAATGGCAGTTTTTTTTTACCCATCTACCAGGCATTGGAAAACCTCCCTGGTCTTTGTGGTTGAATCAGTGTTTGAGATTCCCTGCTCGACGGAGGGACCGTAGAGATCATTTTATGTGTGGGGCGTAGAGATCATTTTATGTGGGGCACAGAGATGAGGTAGTCTTCAAAAATCATGTTAAACACTTATTGCACACAGAGTCTATGCAACTTATTGTGTTTTGTTAAGCACATTTTTACTCCTGAACTTATTTAGACTTGTCATAACAAAAGGGTTGAATAGTTATTGACTTGAATACTTAAGATTTTTCTGCTTTTCGTTTTTTAAAATTTATTTGTAAAAATGTCTAAAAACATAATTCCACTTTGACAGTATGAGGTATTGCGTGTCGTCCAGTGACATAAAATCTCAATTTAACACATTTTAAATTCAGGCTGTAACACAACAAAATGTGGAAAAAGTCAAGGGGTCTGAATACTTTCTGAAGACACTGTACCTAATTATAATCAGTTATAACAATAGGCGAATGAATACATAAGGTGCTCCATCTCTCCAGGTGATTGGTCTATCTGGTAAGAAATCACTGGGACAGGTTCCCCTCCACCCTCTGAGCCTGAGGATATATATAACGTAACATGATGTCTTCAGAGAAATCCTTAAATCAAATGGACTTTTTAGATTTGCCCTAGAATAACTACTTTTCAAAGAATTCACACCAATACAGCTCTCTGTGAAGATTCAGAGTGTATCTGAGTTCTGTACTGCAGTTCTATCAAGTATGCATACCATTGGCAAACTTTGCATACCACTGGCCAATTTTTATATGCACAAAAATAAGTGAATTTTGGTATTGTACATAGAAAAGTGCATTCTTAGGCAAGTACATGGGTAGCTATGTCTCAAAATATATGGTCTATATGGTCAAAATCCCTGATACATGTCCCCCTCCACCCTCTGGTAATATGGATAACTTATGTCTCCAGAGAAGCTTAGATTCAAATAAAGTTCCTTCCTATTTATCAAATTACTACAGGCGGAATTAAGTATTTTTGAGTGCTGTCAAAATTACCGCAAATGTCTATATTGATATAGCAACACTAAACATGACTAATAGTATGAGGGTTAATTAGGTTTTCAGAATTGACAAAAGTGATAGAACATGCCACCATGTTATGGGGTAATGAATAACTACTTTGAAGTTATAATGTGGAAAAGGACCTGATGTTTGCAGAGGAAGGTGTCATCGCTGCATTTTACTACACCTAGCTATCTGCGGTTTTGGCCATATCAAAAAAAGATTTAAAAGATTTGAGAGATTTGATCCATACCAGATGTTGAGAATCAATGTCATACAACATTCAATATAGCCCTTGGAGATGAAAGGAAATGAATATAGAATTAAAGTTTGACCTTGGTAAGACTCCTTAGCATTGCACATTGACTCTTTTGGTACTTCTCGCTGGAGTTATGGTATGACCTAGGAAAGGAAAAAGCATATTAAATGACCTAATTAGCAAAAGTGGCCTTTCTGGCAGCCAGCAAAACATTCATTATATAGCCTCTGGTCCTAAAGGCAAAATGTGTGTGTGTGTGTAAATACAGCACCAGTCAAAAGTTTGGACATACTCATTCAAGGGTTTTTATTTGTACTGTTTTCTACATTTTAGAATAATAGTGAAGACATCAAAACTATGAAATAACCAACCAATTTGTTTAACAAATCAAAATATAATTTAGATTTTAGAATCTTCAAAGTATCCACCCTTTGCCTTGATGACATCAACTGCCAGGTCACAGTTGTACATGAGCACTTGTTCTCAACTGGCCTACCTGGTTAAATTAAGGTGGGGAAAAAAAGACAGCTTTGCGCACTCTTGGCATTCTTTCAACCAGCTTCACCTGCAATGCTTTTCCAACAGTCTTGAAGGAGTTCCCATATATGCTGAGCACTTGTTGGCTGCTTTCCTTGATTATGCGCTCCAAACTCATCCCAAACCATCTCAATTGGGTTGAGGGTGGGTGATTGTGGAGGCCAGGTCATCTGATGCATCACTCCATCACTCTCCTTCTTGGTCAAATAGCCCTTACACAGCCTGGAGAATTCAAGGCACACTTAACCAGCATGGCTACCACAGCATTCGGCTGCAATACACCGTCCCATCTGGTTTTCTCTTAGTGGGACTATGAGTTGAAAAACAAATCATAGTCCCACTAAGAGCAAACCAGATGGGACGGTGTATTGCAGCAGAATGCTGTGGTAGCCATGCTGGTTAAGTGTGCCTTGAATTCTAAATAAATTACAGACAGTGTCACCAGCAAAGCATCCCCACACCATCACACCACCTCCTCCATGCTTTACGGTGGGAACCACAGATGCGGAGATCATCCGTTCACTTACTCTGCGTCTCACAAAGACACAGCGGAAGGAAAATAAATCTCCAATTTGGACTCTTCAGAACAAAGGACAGATTTCCACCGGTCTAATGTCCATTGCTTATGTTCCTTGGCCCAAGCAAGTCTCTTCTTATTATTGGTGTCCCTTTAGAGGGGTTTCTTTGCAGCAATTTGATAATGAAGGCCTGATTCACACGGTCTCCTCTGAACAGTTGATGTTGAGATGTCTGTTACTTGAACTCTGAAGTATTTATTTGGGCTTTAATCTGAGCTCTAATGAGCTTATCCTCTACAGCAGAGGTAACTCTGGGTCTTCCTTTACTGTGGCGGTCCTCATGAGAGCCAGTTTCATCAAAGCACTTGATGGTTTTTGCAACTGTACTTGAAGAAGCGTTCAAAGTTCTTGAAATGTTCCAGATTGAATGACCTTCATGTCTTGAAGTAATGATAGACAGTCATTTCTCTTTGCTTATTGAGCTGTTCTTGCCATAATTTGGACTTGGTCTTTTACCAAATAGGGCTATCTTCTGTATACCTCCCATACCTTGTCACAACACAACTGATTGGCTCAAACGCATTAAGAAGGAAAGAAATTCCACAAATGAACTTTTAACAAGGCTGTTCATTGAAATGCATTCCAGGTGACAACCTCATGAAGCTGGTTGAGAGAATGCCAAGTGTGTGCAAAGCTGTCATCAAGGCAAAGGATGGCTACATTGAGAATCTCAAATATACACTTTGTTTTGGTTAATACATGATTCAATATGTGTTATTTCATAGTTTTGATTTCTTCATTATTATTCTACAATGTAGAAAATAGTTTAAAAAAATGAAAAACCTGGAATGAGTAGGTGTCCAAACGTTTGACTGGTACTGTATGTATATGTGTGTATATATACAGTTGAAGTAGGACGTTGACATACACCTTAGCCAAATACATTTAAACTCAGTTTATCACAATTCTTGTAATTTAATCATAGTAAAAATTCTTAGGTCAGGTAGGATCACCACTTTATTTTAAGAATGTGTAATGTCAGAATAATAGTGGACAAATGTACATACACTCAATTTGTATTTGGTAGTATTGCCTTTAAATTATTTGACTTGGGTCAAACGTTTCGGGTAGCCTTCCACAAGCTTCCCACAATAAGTTGGGTTAATTTTGGCCCATTCCTCCTGACAGAGCTGGTGTAACGGAGTCAGGTTTGTAGGCCTCCTTGCTCACACACGCTTTTTCAGTTCTGCCCACACATTTTCTATAGGATTGAGGTCAGGGCTTTGTGATGGCCACTCCAATACCTTGACTTTGTTGTCCTTAAGCCATTTTGCCACAACTTTGGAAGTATGCTAGGGGTCATTTTCCATTTGGAAGACCCATTTGCGACCAAGCTTTAACATCCTGACTGATGTCTTGAGATGTTGCTTCAATATATCCACATAATTGTCCTCCCTCATGATGCCATCTATTTTGTGAAGTGCACCAGTCCTTGCAGCAAAGCACCCCCACAACATGATGCTACCACCCCGTGCTTCACGGTTGGGATGGTGTTCTTCGGCTTGCAAGCCTCCCCCTTTCAGCTGTCCATCCTGTCTACCTGTAGCCCTGTCTTAGGCGTCTCTCAGTAGAGACATAGCAATTTATTGACCTGGCCACATCTGAGGTCCTCATGCCTCCTTGGAGCATGCCTAAGGCACGTTCAGGCAGATGAGCAGGGACACTGGGCATATTTATTTTGGTGTTTTTCAGAGTCAGTAGAAAGAGCTCTTTAGTTTCCTACGTTTGTAAGCTGTAAGCTGTTAGTGTCTTAACAACCATTCCACAGGTGCATGTTCATTAATTGTTTAAGGTTCATTGAACAAGCATGTGAAACAGTGTTTAAACCGTTTACAATGAAGAGCTGTGAAGTAATTTGGATTTTTACTATTTATCTTTGAAAAACAGGGTCCTGAAAAAGGGACATTTCTTTTTTTGCTGAGTTTATATATATAATAATGTTTTTGAATACTTTCCTGAAGATCATTTGGTATGAATTCTCCATTACAGATCTTGAAAATTAATCATCTTTTGATAATGTATTGAAATGTGCATATATATTTAGACTGTGGTTCATCACAGCTTACCACTGTCCGGAAGTGATGTGCTACCGTACACTATAAGAATATGTTCATAATCCTAATGATTATCTGGTAATTTCAGGAATTTTCATGTTCTAAAAGGTTTTTGATTGGTGACATTTTACCTCAGTGTTGGTGCAACAGAATGTTGCCCATTAATCATTAAAGTGCTTTAGATGACAATAATGGTCTGATGGAAACCACACATCAGCCTCCTGATTACTGTGATTATGCTTCCTGCCGTCCTGAACCCTTCATGTGTTGGCCCCTGATTGGCCCAGCATACTGTCTGTCACACAGCATCTTAGACAGTATTATGTTCCTGTTTCACAGAGAGTCACTAAAGGCCCACCACATTGATAGCCCAACATTGATTTCTGCTCCACTGTTGGTTCACCCTGATTGACAGAGCCTTTGTTAGGCAGAGTTATGTGGGCTTGTTATCCTGTCAGTGCCCTGCTGGTCTTAGTTAGTCATGTGGATAATTATAAAGACATCAAAACCGACAGCATACACCCAACAGGCCTTGGAAGGTAAGCAAGAGACATGAGCAAAGGCACTCAAGAGCAAGCAACCTTGCATACCGTACTGTAGGTACATCACTGCAGTGCCACCAGTGTCATGTCTGTGACATTGTTGTGTTAGTGAAGAGTGCTGTATGGTAGGTGTATGAATATCACATTCCACGCTTCCTTGCTTCAATTTATAATGAATCATTATCTCTATAGAAATAGTGCATATAAGTTAGGGTGTTTACACTAGAAACATGTTTGTGTATTTATTAATCTAACAATTCTTTGTTTGATTGTGTGACGGTTTAATGAGTCGAAAAGCAAATAAGAGGGTTCAACTTGGGCATCCAATAGATGGTCTTTTTGTTGCGCTGTTTCCTTCCTTCCTTTTCCTGGGTGACTATTTGAACACAAGAAATAAGGAGCCAATCCGGTGGCAGTTCAGCTGAGTTGCCTCTGTCTTACCACAGACTTGGCATCACAGACGCCATGGGAGGCTCCCACAGTAATCACATTTGTTTGAGCTGCACAGAGGGGCTTTGCTTTAGTTGTCAACTCAGAGAGAGAAAGATACACCCCACTCCACAGGCCACCACTGAGCTGATTTACACTGTTACAGCATAACATTCTTCTCTCAACGTCATAAACCCTGAGCATTGTTTGATTAATGCACTATGCAGGTTCATCTATTAATGCCGCTGATTCTAAATGGGGATCCTCTCGGGGTGTTGTCAAGAAGGGCCTGTTGTGGAAGACTTTCAGTTATCTGAGATAGATGGTACCCCGTCTGTCGATTGTGTGTTGCTGATTAGATCAGTTGCAAGTTATGTTGGAAGTTACTGTGAAAATTGACTTCATCAAATTGTCCCAATGTTCTTGTCTTGAATTTAAGCAAACTGTGATGGATATTGCATTGTGAAGGGAGATGGAAAACACTTGCAGTGCATGTTGATAACCAAAACTGTTACTGACATTATTATCATTTTCCTGCAGAACTTTGCATATGCTGCGTAATAGAGTTTGTTCTTTTCACTCTCTACTCAGACGTTTATGACTGTCTGAGAGATGAGCAAAATGGTGATTGCACAGAAATATGGAAATCTTTAAATCATATTCCTACTCATTTCGGTGTATTTCTATTGCATTTCTGGAGAGGAGATGTATACTTCCTGTATCGTATTGGATTTCTGGAGAGATGTATACTTCCTGTATCGTATTGGATTTCTGGAGAGATGTATACTTCCTGTATCTTATTGGATTTCTGGAGAGGAGATGTTTACTTCCTGTATCGTATTGGATTTCTGGAGAGGAGATGTTTACTTCCTGTATCGTATTGGATTTCTGGAGAGGAGATGTTTACTTCCTGTATCGTATTGGATTTCTGGAGAGATGTATACTTCTGGCACCATATTGTATTATATCCCTGACGCACAAAGACATTATCACAGCATAATGCATTTTTTAAGAGTAAATCAATTTTTTTTTACCTTTTGAGGAGCTGAGAATGTTCTTATTTCTCTCATCCCCTTGACCCACAACACTAACCATTTGTAGATTGCATGTGGGGAGATTGGCTCTACTCTAGTAGGTGTGGTGGAATCACATGATTTCTCCCTGCTGTTGATGCTGTGTCAATTGCATTGCCATTGTGCCATAATGCTACACTGTCCCCATTGGAGAAACTGTTTTGGTTACACATAGAACCCTTTTGGGTTTCATGTAGAACCCTCTGTGGAAAAGGGCCTACATGGAACCGAAAATGGTTCTTCAAAGGGTTCCGCTAAGGGGACAGCCGAATAACACTTTTTGCTTCTAGATAACACCTTTTATTCTAAGAGTGTATGCTTGTTGGAGCCTATGTGTCCACATGGATTTGACCTTAGTGTGAAAGGGGGTTTAAACAAGCAGTGTGTGTCTATGATATGTCAGTCTATTGCCTGTTGACCCTACCTCCTATGTCTGAACGCTTGACCTTTCATACGGAGGGGTCCATGAATCCTATCTGTCTTCCCTGATCGCTTGTCAAGCCAGGATGTTGTGCGTGTCAGCTTGCAGTGACTGTACACTGAACTGCTAATGAATTGGATCCATTTAGTAGAGCTTGTTTTGTGCCTCAATCTAACACTATGTACAGTACACACTGTAAAATATCTGCCGTTCATCAAACAATGACTTGGAATGTACACTACTATTTATTGCCTGTTCCCGTTTTCTCACGGCTCTGTCAGAGGAGGAGCACAGAGCAGTTAGAGTGAGTATGAGGTGAATGGGACATTGAGAAATGTGAGGGCTGGGTGAGGATTAGAATTTTACGGATAATAGTGGCCCAGGGCCATTGTATCAAAGACTGTTTGGTTCATACTTAGTCTAAGCCAGTTAATACTTGTTTAGATTCCTTAAAGTATTCCGAGGGCAACTGAGCTGAGGCGTACAGAGATAATTCTTATACTGACAAATGAGTCTGCCTGCTTATTGCTTTCAGACATATTAATACATTATGAATGGCCCAACTCATTTATTTATCCTCCAGCATTCTATTTTGATTAAACTGCAGCCATGATGTTTGGGTAATGGCATTTCTTTGTATGACGTCTGTCTGTCTGACAGAGTCCCTCTCCTCTCTGCTTCCTATTCTCTTCCTCTCTCTCTGCTTTCTCTCTCGCTCTCTTTCACGCTCTCTCGCTTTCTCTCGCTCTCCCCTTTCAATTAAGTAAAAAATTCAAATAGGCTTTAGGATGATCAAATGTTTTAGGACATTTAATTTGCTTTAGGACATGTCACTATTCTCTATTCTCTATTCTCCCCTCAGGACCAGTAGCAGTGATCAGTGGTGAGGAGGACTCGGCCAGCCCCCTGCACCATGTCAACCATGGCATCATCACCCCCTGTACCCTTGACGCGGGACCAGACGCTGTGGTCATCGGGATGACCCGTATCCCTGTCATTGAGAACCCGCAGTACTTCAGACACGGACACAACTGTAACAAGCCTGCTACCTGTGAGTACACACCAGCTCTGTTGACTTTCAGGTTTTTAATCATCCCTATGTCTGTCCCTACCAACATGGGCTAGGTGTAGCCCAAGCATTCCACAGGGATGCTGCCCATGTTGACTCCAATTGGCTGGATGTCGTTTGAGTAGTGGGCACTTTTTGATACACACGGGAAACTGTTGAGCGTGAAAAACCCAGCAGCGTTGCAGTTCTTGACACACTTGAACCAGTGTGCCTGGCACCTACAACCATACTCCATTCAAAGGCACTTAAATATTTTGTCTTTCCCATTCACCCTCTGAATGGCACATAAACACAATCTATGTCTCAATTGTCTCAAGGCTTAAAAACACTTCTTTAACCTTTCATCTACTCTGATTGAAGTGGATTTAACAAGTGACATCAATAAGGGATCATAGTTTTCACCTGGATTCACCTGGTCAGTTTGTCATGGAAAGAGCAGGTGTTCTTAATGTTTTGAACACTCAGTGTAGATAAAATCATACATAAATTATACATGTCTGTCACGCCCTGACCATAGAAAGCCCTTGGTTCTCTATGGTGTTGTAGGTCAGGGCTTGACTAGGAGGTGTTCTAGGAGGTGCATTTCTATGTTGGTGCTCTTGGTATGGTTCCCAATTAGAGGCAGCTGATATTCGTTGTCTCTAATTGGGGCTCATACTTAAGGTGTCCCTGTTCCCACCTGCATTTGTGGGATATTGTTTGGTTGAGTGATGATGTGCGTGCTGGGTGTTCACTGTCGTTCGTTGATTGTGTTGTTGAGAAGGTTCAGTTAATAAAAGGATGTGGAACTCAAATCACGCTGCCCCTTGGTGTTTCCATTATCACGACCGTGACGATGTCAGACGGCCTTATGCATGATGTCCTGTGAAAGTTTCTTCATTTTCCATCTGGTCTTGATCCTTCCTAATCTGGGAATGTTTCAGTCTTTGGGATTTCAAGGTATTGCCCAGTTAGCAGTCTTAACTCTGCAGGTAGCGCTATGCTGCGCTTCATATGAGCCACATCATAATCGTGATTCAAAATTGGATTTACTGCTTTTCCGCAGATGTGTTTGTGTCCTGTATTTCCTACCTCTGCATTGGCAGTGTATCCATTTCCAGCTGCTCTCTTTTGTAGGAACCCTTCCTGAAGTGAGTTAGATTTGTCAAATCAGCTTAATGTATCTGACTCTAAAGATGGCGTCTGATGAATCATCCTCTCGAGGGTTCCAGAAACCTGTGTCTGAACGCAGACTATAGCGGCTGCCGTATCCACTCATTGTTCTCCATGTCGTGTGTATCCAAGCAGCTCTTATCTCCATTTAACTCTAAATAATGTATTTGTTTGCTCTCAAATGTTGCCGCTGTTGGATTCGTTTGAAGTTGAACCCCCAGTAACGTCGTCCCCATTTTGATATCCCTTGAAGAAGAATTAAGAGCTGATTACATTAACTAATGCTGTGCAGTATTGATTACTGCTTTGATCTCTGCCCCAGCTTTTTTAACGTAATTTATTGAGTGTATCCCCATAAAGACTGATTGGAATTACTGTATGTCTCCATCTGAAAAATACAAACTGTGCTTTTCACTGTTTGGAAATATCTTGGGTTTTGAAGGGAATTTGTAGCTGAGGGCTTCGTTTGTCTGCAGGTGCTTCCAGTGCTATGTTATGCACGAGTCATTTAGCAGGTCTCATTAGCCATGTAATAGTACAGCATTTTATATATCGCACTATTACCACCTCTGCCTTTGACGTTAGGCTCCAGAATGTAACATTACTCTGTAGCAGCAGGCTAAGTTTATATCTGACCTGGCATGATCACACTTGTAATTGGGTCAATACTAAATGTGGCTAAGGTCCGGATCTCCTTGAGACACTAATTGTTCACATTTCCGTGAAACCTTGCTAGAAAAAAGAGAAACCGGTGAAAAATGATGGGAGGCACACAGAGGCAAACCAAGCCAATATCCGCTGTTCCATCTGATACCAATTCAAGTAGTGCCTTGTGGCTGTGGAGAGAGAAGCACATCATGAATGGTGTGTAAAGCAGCAGGATTTGTCATGTTATACAGGGGACATGCTACAGGACGTGATGTGAATTCATAAGCTCTGGGTAAAGATGAGTAACTGGCACTCTCCCGCAGTCACGGTTCTCATCAGAGACAGCGGAGCTATGTTTAACTAAATTAGTGGTTTACAGCTCACACACCTGCCCCTGCAGGCACACGCATGCTTGCACACACACGCACGCACACACGCACAGACTTGGAAAAAAACACTGGTTTTCAGATACCAGTGACTTTCTCCATTTCCAGCTCCACCTGGTCTTCCATCCAGGCACAGACCAGGACTGACCCTGCTTAGCTTCAGAGGCAAATCAGCAGTGGGTGCTATGCTGCTGGAATCACTGTGCCAAAACTTGCAATTGGGGGAAAAAAGGCAGCGAAAGCAAAGGTCAGGGTGACAGAAAAAGATAGGGAAAATTGCAGGAAAGAGGGAGGCGTTTTATTGAATCTACATGTGAAGTTTTCTTACATGTGAACCTGAAAATTCACAAGAGGTGAAAACAACATGTTATTCTCCTCACGTGAAAAGGTGGTGTTAACGTGTGAACTCTAAATGTAAAATGGTTTCATGTGAAATTTAAGCTGAAAAACAAACAAATTGGAGTAAGGGCACACACACACACCTCCAATTCTATTTCAGACTTGGGAGACTGACAGGGTTCAGAAGGGAGACACAATGAGAGGAAGGAAATCACATTTAGTACTGAAAAATAAATTACAGGAGTTATACATTATACATTGCATGAATCTTTTAAGCCAACGTGTCTGAGTTATAATCCATCAGGGTCTGTCTGTCTCTGTGTGTGCATGTGTGTGCGCATGCATGCGTGTCTGTGTGACTGTTCATCTCTATGTGTGCGTGTGTGTCTCTGCATGTGATGGCTTGCATACTGTATTTTTTGTACAACAAAACAAATCATTAAGATTTAGTATATTGAACTTTGAACATGCATTATAGAGTACACCAGGATCCAAATCAGATGGGGATGAAAATGAAGTAAAAATGCCATATGTACTGAATGTAATATCTAATGTAAATGGTATTTTACAGTGTAATATGAGAGACCCAAAACCCTAGACAAACACTCAGAGAAACACTGCTTGGATAAAGCTGACCTTATGGGCTTTAAGTAGGCAAGGATATTTATTCAACCAATCAATAGAGGAAAATCGAGATCTACATTTTCCTCTTTGACTATCCTTCAAAAGGCACTGAACAATGGGGGTTTCTTTCCTTGGAGATCAGCGGAGTAGAAAGCAATAAGCATATACACACTGTTGACTACCGTCGTCCACAGCGCAGTGAAATTCACTGTGAAATTACTTTTTGAGCTTAAAAGCTTGATATCTTAATGAGCTCTATTCCTTGGTATTTTTAGAAAAGCAATCGTCACATATCATCCTCTTTAGTGCAAATGGGTATAATGTTCTTCAAACATTTATAGAGCCATCATATCTTCTAAATGTACGGTGCTTCCGGAAAGTATTCAGTCCCCTTGACTTTTTCCACATTTTGTTACGTTACAGCCTTATTCTAAAAATGATAAAAAAAATAATATTTTTCTACACACAATACCCCAAACCGTTTTTTAGATTTTTGGGGGGCCTTAGTTGGGGAGGTGACCAAGAACTCGATGGTCACTCTGACAGATTTGTTCGATATAGAAAGATAACAGACTTACTTTAGCTCGATGTAACCATAAAGATGCTAACTTTCTCTCAGCAGAGACAACAGCAAACCTTGCCCAGCTCACTCCAGGGCTTTTTAAACTTAATTACAGCAAGACTTGAGTTCTAGTAGAAATCCATGTCCCCGAAAGCGTTGTCGTTATTTTCTTTGACTGCCTCGAGCTCAGAGAGCATGGAGAACACAGATAGCACTCAGTCATTTCACAGGGGTGGTTCTCCACATGTCTTTATAGAAACATAAATCATAGCATGCCCCTCAGCCAGTCTAATGCCGCAGTAGATGAGGAATCAGATCCATCACGGAAGTCACCTCGTGTGGTTATCACCGCTAATATTTTTTTATTTACTCCGACTGCAACAGTAAATCCGGTGGCTACATCCAGTGTCGTACACGTACATGGCTTTCATTGATCATTTATTTGTCGGTCTTGGATCTTATTTAATACAAGATGCTCAATACTGTATGTTTCAATGGAAATGTACACGTACCTACATACTCCCTCTGTTAGAATAGCGAATTATTATGATTCGTGATAATTCATATTTGTTCACAGCACCATCAAGCTCAGAATGTGCAGTTAGATTGACATTGCCTTAATTAATCAAGGAAATGGTTTGATTAAATGTCTTTTCATCATCAGTTTCGTTGTGGTCAGAGCCTGTGCCCAGTCAGAAGGAGCACACCTTGTGGTCAGCTGGGTTTTCTTCCCATCACCTGCAGGTGAAAAGTCTTTGGGAAATGAATCCTTATTAGTGACATAAAGGCAGGAGACAGAGGACAGGTCTGGCTATGACTTCTACCTCTTCAGACAACCTGGTGTTTTAATGAAACTGGTTCTATGCCAGATTAAGTTAAAGAATGGTTTTATTTTTCTAGCTTTTCGTAATGAGCTCTTTTAAAATATTCATGATGAAATGCAGATAAGGCTAGTGAAGAGGTGTTGTCTAAATTGATTTATTTGAGAAGTAATCACTTGAAGAGCTTCAGGCCAGAAGCATTTCAAATCACCTCAAATAATTGTCTGTCTGTAGGGAATGGTAGCAATGACAAAGGTTACCAAGAAGTAAAAGACAATATTGTTACGAGAGGACTCACTCACTCACAACATTTTCTCATCTCCTTTTCTTTAGGCAGGTCATTTTATGTTGCAAGGTGATAACAGTATTCACAACCTGATACCATGTGTTAGTGCCTGTTTGCCCCCTGCTTCACTCTCTTCCCTTCTCTATACCCCCAGCACCAGTTCACTAATGGCTGTCCCCTACAGAGAGATCATGAGCAAGAGATTCATTTTGTCTAGATGCAATCAATATCAGAGATTGGCTGTAACCCTGCTCCATCACCCATAGCCAGATGTCGTGGCCTCTTCCCTCATCCATCTCTGTCTTCATCTGTTGGATTTAGGCCCAAAACAACACCCAAGGAGCCCCGTCGTCCGGGAAACAACACAGCAATGTGTATGCTCAATTTAAGGATGAATGTGGGAGTTCGGGGTTATCTTGAAGTAAACAACTAGCCTCTTGAGAAAATAAACATATTTTGTAGGACATTTGTTAGGATAAAAGGAGAGTAATCAGCTGTAGTATCCTTCATGGTTGAAGCCCTTTTCTCGTACATTACTGAACATACAGTATTGTGATCAACAGGTCAAGCATCTCATCGCTTGCTGGTTATGTGTTACTTAATCCATTGCTTAATTCTTTCTGCCTCTAATTTCTTCCTTGAAGTGAATAGTTAACGTAGCTCTATGTATGCCAACGTGAGTCTCTCAACTCCTTAAAAGCATTCTAATTGCAACCCAGTGGCATAACGGCCACCACACCGCAGCCTGTAACCTTGCTCTGCGCTCCACCTCCTGCTGTGCTACTGTATCCATCCATGGATGCAACGTCTGCTACAGTGCACAAGTCAGAAAGTCAATATGACCTTGATGGAGTCTCAATAACAGTTTGATAACATGCTAGACTCGCGGGAGAGTTTAAACGTTTAATTTGTCATCTCCAAATGAAATACTGAAGCTTCACATATCGAGCGTACAGGCTCTACTTTGATGAATCAAACGAACAGCAGGAGTATGTTTTGTACTTAAAAATGACTTCAGGATATTTCATATTGTATTTCACATAGCACAGCTTCTGTTGAGGAAATCTGTGCTTGCCATTCTCCAGTCACTTGTTAAAGTGGTTCTGATAAGTGATAGGTAGAGTTGGACATTCTATGTTTCAGTCAAATTATAGCCCTTGTATCAGCAGATGATGTGTGTGATTTGTACACTCATGGTGATGACACACGGTATAAAGTTTATGCGACACAGACTGCGTGCAGTCTCTATAGCATGCAACAGCATGCTGTTTCAGCCCCAAAAACATTTAGACTTGCACAATTTGACTCAAATTGATCTCCCCAACATCTGTACTTGAGGCCATTCAATTTCACCAAGCTGAGGTGGGTGTTGAGTGTTACCCTGCTGGTTCACTCCAAAGTAAATAAAAGTCCGTTTGAGTACATGACCTGTATTAGCCACCCCTGCTACTATTCTGATATATACAAATATACATTTGAATGCATTGGAGCTTTTAAGGAGCTTTTCCATCAGCCCTGTTCTGACATAATTATGAGACGCACTTTAAAGAACAACAAGGGCATAAAAACACCGACAGGTGTTGGAAGGCGAGGGTCAGTGGGTCGAGGGTCAGTGTCTCGTTAACCCTCAGGTTAATATTCTAACATTTTTCTTCAATATTGAATAACTATTCATAAGAAGACTATAACCACATGATGATGATTTTCCAGTCTGGACTTGGCTTCATCATTGCCTGTTTTGTTATGTGAAGAGCCTTGCTGAGAGGGTTGGCACTGACTCCAGATGCTCCGTATGTTCGGCCCTCTTCATACATACATTACAATCTTCCAACCAACCTTGGATGGTTGAAATGCCCTGAAGTGAGGCCTGCTGTTTCCTTCCTCACAAGCCTCTCCAGACACAATGAGACGTGTTTTTCACACACCACTGCTCGCGCTTTAAAGCTCATTCTTTATTCATGTGATTGTCGTGTTTGCTTTACAGTGCTGTTCAGCATCCAGGTTTCAACGGCAGGCGTGAATTGCCCTGCCTTTTGTTTCCCCTCAAGACTTTCTGAATACACACTTTCCCAGCATCACCCAACTATGATATCCTCTCTGTGTGTCTGTCTCTTCTTGATCTCTCCTTCTGTCAACACCAACATCCCATACCACATAATATATGTGGTATCGTGAGTAATATATGTTTTCGCGAGTAAGCTGGGTTTTACAGTATGGCGGCGTTCACTGTGATATTGTGTGTACGAGCAATGGAAAATCCAACTAATTTGACCTTTGACTGGATCAGCAAGTTTGAGGGTATTGTACCACATGTATGCATCGGCCTATCGAGTGTTCAACAAAGCAACAGGAACATTTCCTAGTGTAGGATACTGTAGGTTTGTAATCCATAGATGCACTTCAACATGCTTTTTTTTCTCAGGTGTTTTTGCTTGTTTTCCTATTTCATGCTCTGCATCCCTCTGTTTGCTATAGTGGTCTTCAACATCCCCTCAGCCAAAGCTCCTGGACAACAGTGCAGCTCTGAAAGAGAGATTGCTCTACATTGTCTGCCAGAGCTTGGGAAGGAAATGTGCTGATAGAATACATTGACACGGATTCAGGTGAGAGGGCTCTGGATGAATCTCATGGAGGAGAAGAGTGAGTCCAGAGGAGAAGGCGCTCTGCTCTGTATGTAGACCAGTGGATTGTGTTTGTGAGGTGCAACAGTCTGAGCCTGCTGAAGTGGTGTTTACCGACTAACAGACAGGCTCATGCTTTCCGGGATCCCCTCAAACACTTGTTTTGGGGCACCATCTGCCCTCAACATTGAAAAAGAAAATGACAAATATAATATGAACTGTATGAAAATCAAATCAAAATGTATTTGCCACGTGCACCGAATACAACAGGTGTAGACCTTACAGTGAAATACTTACTTACAGGCTCTAACCAATGGTGCGGGAAAAAAGGTTGTGTGTGTGTGTGTGTGTGTGTGTGTGTGTGTGTGTGTGTGTGTGTGTGTGTGTGTGTGTGTGTGTGTGTGTGTGTGTGTGTGTGTGTGTGTGTGTGTGTGTGTGTGTGTGTGTGTGTGTGAGTAAAGAAATAAAACAACAGTAAAAAGACATTTGAAAAAAGAGTAGCAAGGCTATATACAGACAACTGTTAGTCAGGCTTATTGAGGTAGTATGTACATGTAGGTATCGTTAAAGTGACTATGCATATATGATGAACAGAGAGTAGCAGAAGCGTTAAAGTGGGGTTGGCGGGTGGTGGGACACAATGCAGATAGCCCGGTTAGCCAATGTGCGGGAGCACCTGTTGGTCGGGCCAATTTAGGTAGTATGTACATGAATGTATAGTTAAAGTGACTATGCATATAAGATAAACAGAGAGCAGCAGCAGCGTAAAAGAGGGGTTGGGATGCAAATAGTCCGGATAACCATTTGGTTACCTGTTCAGTATTCTTATGGCTTGGGGGTAAAAACTGTTGAGAAGCCTTTTTGTCCTAGAGAGACCAGTCTATGACTGGGGTGGCTGGGGTCTTGACAATTTTTAGGGCCTTCCTCTGACACCGCCTGGTGTAGAGGTCCTGGATGGCAGGCAGCTTTGCCCCAGTGATGTACTGGGCCGTACGCACTACCCTCTGAAGTGCCTTGCGGTCGGAGGCCGCACCAGGCAGTGATGCAACAGGTCAGGATGCTCTCGATGTTGCAGCTGTAGAACCTTTTGAGGATCTCAGGACCCATGCCAAATCTTTTTAGTTTCCTGAGGGGGAATAGGCTTTGTCGTGCCCTCTTCACGACTGTCTTGGTGTGTTTGGACCAATCTAGTTTGTTGTTGATGTGGACACCAAGGAATTTGAAGCTCTCAACCTGCTCCACTACAGCCCCGTCGATGAGAATGGGGACGTGCTCGGTGCTCCTTTTCCTGTAGTCCACAATCATCTCCTTAGTCTTGGTTACGTTGAGGGATAGGTTGTTATTCTGGCACCACCAGGCCAGGACCTCCTCCCTATAGGCTGTCTCGTCGATGTTGGTGATCAGGCCTACCACTGTTGTGTCGTCAGCAAACTTAATGATGGTGTTGGAGTCGTGCCTGGCCATGCAGTCGTGGGTGAACAGGGAGTACAGGAGGGGACTGAGCACGCACCCCTGGGGAGCTCCAGTGTTGAGGATCAGCGTGGCAGATGTGTTGCTACCTACCCTCACCACCTGGGGCGGCCTGTCAGGAAGTCCAGGATCCAGTTGCAGAGGGAGGTGTTTAGTTCCCGGATCCTTAGCTTGGTGATGCGCTTTGAGGGTACTATGGTGTTGAACGCTGAGCTGTCGTCAATGAACAGCATTCTCACATAGGTGTTCCTTTTGTCCAGGTGAGAAAGGGCAGTGTGGAGTGCAATAGAGATTGCATCATCTATGGATCTGTTTGGGTGGTATGCAAATTGGAGTGGGTCTAGGGTTTCTGGGATAATGGTGTTGATGTGAGCCATTACCAGCTTTTCAAAGCACTTCATGGCTACGGACGTGAGTGCTATGGGTCTGTAGTCATTTAGGCAGGTTGCCTTTGTGTTCTTGGGCACAGGGACTATGGTGGTCTGCTTGAAGCATGTTGGTATTACAGACTCAATCAGGGACATGTTGAAAATGTCAGTGATGTCACCTGCCAGTTGGTCAGCACATGCCCGGAGCACACGTCCTGGTAATCCGTCTGGCCCCGCAGCTTTGTGTATGTTGACCTGTTTAAAGGTCTTACTCACGTCGGCTACGGAGTGAGTGACACAGTCATCCAGAACAGCTGATGCTCTCATGCATGCTTCAGTGTTGCTTGCCTCGAAGCGAGCATAGAAGTGACTTAGCTCGTCTGGTAGGCTCGTGTCACTGGTCAGCTCACGGCTGTGCTTCCCTTTGTAGTCTGAAATAGTTTGCAAGCCCTGCCACATCCGACGAGCGTCGGAGACGGTGTAGTATGATTCAGTCTTAGCCCTGTATTAACGCTTTGCCTGTTTGATGGTTTGTCGCAAGGGGATAGCGGGATTTCTTGTAAGCTTCCGGGTTAGAGTCCCGTACCTTGAAAGCGGCAGCTCTACCCTTTAGCTCAGTGCGAATGTTGCCTGTAATCCATGGCTTCTGGTTGGGGTATGTACGTACAGTCACTGTGGGGACGACGTCCTCAATGCACTTATTGATAAAGCCAGTGACTGATGATGTGTATTCCTCAATGTCATTGGAAGAATCCCGGAACATGTTCCAGTCTGTGATAGCAAAGCAGTCCTGTAGTTTAGCATCTGCTTCATCTGACCATTTTTTTTATAGACCGAGTCACTGGTGCTTCCTGCTTTAATATTTGCTTGTAATCAGGAATCAGGAGGCTAGAGTTGTGGTCGGATTTACCAAATGGAGGGCGAGGGAGAGCTTTGTACGCGTCTCTGTGTGTGGAGTAGAGGTGATCTAGTTTTTTTCCCCTCTGGATGCACATTTACCATGTTGATAGAGATTTGGTAGAACTGATTTAAGTTTCCCTGCATTAAAGTCTCTGGCCACTAGGAGCGCCGCCTCTGGGTGAGTGGTTTCCTGTTTGCTTATTTCCTTATACAGCTGACTGAGTGCGGTCTTAGTGCCAGCATCTGTCTGTGGTGGTAAATAAACTGCCACGAAAAGTATAGCTGAGAACTCACTAGGCAAGTAGTGTGGTCTGCAGTTTATCACAATATACTCTACTTCAGACGAGCACAATCTAGAGACTTCCTTAGATTTCGTGCACCAGCTGTTGTTTACAGACAGTGTGCTGTTCTATCCTGCCGGTGCAGCGTGTATCCCGTTAGCTGAATATCCATGTCGTCATTCAGCCACAATTCCGTGAAGCAAAGGGATATTACAGTTTTTGATGTCCCTTTGATAGGATATTCGTGATCTTGCCTCGTCTAGTTTATTGTCCAATGATTGCACGTTGGCGAGTAATATTGACGGTAACGGCAGCTTTCCTAGTTGTCTTCTGCGGGTCCGGACCAGGCATCCGGCTCTTCTTCCTCTGCGTCGCTTCCTTTTGCGAATAATTGGGATGTCTTCCCTGTGGGGTGTTTGGAGAATATTGTGTGAGTCCTGCTTGCTGCTGCTGTTGTTGTTGAAGAAATCTTCGTCTAATCCGAGGTGAGTGATCGCTGTCCTGATATCCAGAAGCTCTTTTCTTCCGTAAGATACGGTTGCAGAAACCATTGGGAACATTTGGAGAGCGAGGGGTAATGGTGTTGCTAGGAGTAGAACATGGAGGTGGGTTGAGAGGGCATCATGGAAGCTTTTGGAAAAAAGTCCATCTGCTCTACTCTACTAACTTAAACACTGAATAATACAGGAAGGAAGTGGACTATACAGTGCCTTCAGAAAGTATTCAGATCCCTTGACTTTCTCCAATCTTTTTTTACGTTAAAGCCTCATTCTAAAATGGATTAATACAAAAACAACTCAGTAATCTACACACTATAACTCATAATGACAACATTTTAGCAAATGTATTAAAAATAATAAACATAAATACATTATTTACATAGGTATTCAGACCATTTTCTATGAGACTCGAAATTGAGCTCAGGTGCATCCTGTTTCCATTGATCATCCTTGAGATGTTTCTACAACTTCATTGGAGTCCACCTGTGGTAAATTCAATTGATTGGGCCTGATTTGGAAAGGCACACACCTGTCACAGCAAAAACTAAGCTATGAGGTCGAAGGAATTGTACGTAGAGCTCCAAGACAGGATTTTGTCGAGGCACAGATCTGGGGAAGGGTACCAAAACATTTCTGCAGCATTGAAGGTCACCAATAACACAGTGGCATCCATCATTCTTAAATGGAACAAGTTTGGAACCACCATGGACCTTCCTAGGGCTGTTCGCTCGGCCAAACTGAGCAATTGGGGGAGAAGGGCCTTGGTCAGGGAGGTGACCAAGAACCCGATGGTCACTCTGACAGAGCTCTAGAGTTCCTCTGTAGAGATGGAAGAAAATTACCGAAGGACAACAATCTCTGCAACAATCCTTCTCTATGGTAAAGTGGCCAGACGGAAGCCACTCTTCAGTAAAAGGCAAATTACAGCCCGCTTGGAGTTAGCCAAAAGGCATCTATAGACTCTCAGACCATGAGAAACAAGATTCTCTGGTCTGATGAAACCAAGATTGAACTCTTTGGCCTGAATGCCAAGCATCATGTCTGGAGGAAACTTGGCACCATCCCTACAGTGAAGCATGTTGGTGGCAGCATCATGCTGTGTGGATGTTTTTCAGCGGCAGAGACTGAGAGAATTGTCAGGATTGAGGTAAAGATGAACGGAGCAAAGCACAGAGAGATGCTTGATGAAAACCTGATCCAGAGTGCTCAGGACCTCAGACGGGGGTGAAGGTTCACCTTCCAACAGGACAACAACCCTAAGCACACAACCAACAAAACGCAGTAGTGGCTTCAGGGAACAAGTCTCTGAATGTCCTTGAGTGGCCCTGCCAGAGCCTGGACTTGAACCCGATCTAACATCTTTGGAGAGACCTGAAAATAGCTGTGCAGCAACGCTCCCCATCCAACCTGACAAAGCTTGAGAGGATCTGCAGAGATGAATGGGAGAAACTCCCCAAAAACAGGTGTGCCAAGCTTGTAGCGTCATACCCAAGAAGACTCGGCTGCCAAAGGTGCTTCAACAAAGTGGTGAGTAAAGGGTCTGAATACTTATGTAAATGTATATTTCAGTTTTTTATTTGTAATAAATTTGCAGAAATGTCTTAATAACCTCTTACTGCTTTGTCATTATGTGGTATTGTGTGTAGATTTGATGAGAAAAAAATGTAATCAATTTTAGAATAAGACTGTAACGTAACAAAAAATGGAAAAAGTCAATGGGTCTGAATACTTTCCGAAGGCACTGTACATCTGACGACCGGCATAGCGAGCATGTTTTCTCACATGTTTTTTCCTACTTTTTCTCAAGCCAAATGGTAGCAAAATGAACTGTTTACTCCAGTGAAGATTTTGATCTTATAGCAGACGCTATTAAAAAGTGTTCAAATGGGAAAAAAATGTTATGAAAAAATAAGTGCTCAAACGTGGCCTTTTACTGATAGATTGAAGATTTGGCAAATGTTTGGCACATCTGTTTACTCTTCTGTACAATTGTGTTTGAGCTCTAATATGTTAAACAGAGATAATATAATGAGAAGTCACTTTTGATGAAAAGTCACTCTCGAAAACAGCAGCATTTGCATAAAGTCATCATTCAGAAGTCAAGTGCTAGTGATGTTGTGATTGGACTGAATGAAATGCTGCACTATTGTTTGTCATTTTTATGGTCAACAGTAGACAGTGCAAGAGAGTGGGAGGATAAATTGCTACGGTTACTACATTCCCAATCAAATAGCAACAATTTGCCAGCATTTCTATCCAAATCAGCCCTCGTTTGGTCTTCTGTCATTTTCACTGCAGTGGAGTCAACATCTGTGCTGCCAAAGCAAAGCGGCCTAATTAGGATGAAGACTGTGTCCTGCTCTGTCCCAGCTGTGTGCTCTGTGCTGCTGGTCCACACTGAGACAGATGAGGCCCAGTGAGGGTAACCTCCCTGAATGGGTGCCCTCGCCCATATAAACAGGGAGGTGAACGCACTACAACCGCTGTGGTAATGAGACAATTAACCCAAGCTATTTGTAACTTCCTTAATTGCTTTGTGTGGATGGATGGCACACCTTCCAGCATACCCACAGCCACCTGCTTATTGTAAACCTATCACTGTCTTTCTGTGAAATTGAGAAGGGAGGGGATAGATAAAAGAAGCAATTGCAGAGGGACAAAAACAATTATTTATTTCTGCATCCTGATATGGGGTCGGTTTGCTGTTTTTTTTTATGTTTTCTTTTTTTTAAATCTCAGTCCAGTGCAATCCATTATAAAACATGTTTGTAAGATGTTTTGGACCTTGTGGTTCAAGCAGAAATATTTGCAGTGCTATCATGGTGTTGATACTTTCTTATTGCCTTGATGGTGCTAATTACATTATAGCTACAATTTTTCTGGTGCTTCATGAGCGTAATGACTAGTTTGTGCCAACCAATAGTAATGAGAGCTTTGTCCAATCCATCCCTCAGTATTTATCTATTCCTCTGCTCTGCCCTAGCCCTCCAGGGGTATCTGTGGTACTGGGCATGGCTGGACCTTGGACAGTAGTGGGTGTTGGTGTTGGACAACAGCTCATCCAGAACCCCTGTATTGAGTAAATACCAGCTGCTGCTGTGACTTGCCATATGGAAGCCACTCTCTCCCAGCAACAGCTCTCAGCCACGCAGAACACGTGGAAAGCACTGAGATTAAGGACTAATACTGTCTGTACACTGTGATTTCACCACCATTTTTCCACTGTACAGGTTGCAGACAGGTTCCTGACATTTTCCAGGTTTGATTGGATTGTTCGGATGATTTTATTTTTTAAATTTGGAAGGGAAAGGGATCATTTAGACTTTTCAGCATTGTTTTCCTATTGGTTGGGAACTGAATGAACATTTCCTCACTCCAGTTGCTAAGGTGCGCAGGTTTTAAGACGTCCATTCCCCTGTAACAATCTAACATTTTATAACATTATATTTATTTATGTATGCCCTAAGTATGTAACAACATCATGTGTTTTACCCTCACATCTCTTCTAACACTCTATAGCTCCACAGCAGGTCTTATGGCTCTATGCCTCAAATTAGATCCACTGAGGCATCATATACTCTCAGAAAAAAAGCACAGAATTCTACTTAAAGGGGTACAAATGCCTGTCAATGGTAGTCGTCCATTTGACCATTAGTTATACACATAGTTGTACCCTTGTAGTTTGTACCTTAAAGAGTGTGCTAGTTTAGCCAGCTAGTCTGGTACACAGCAGGTGGGAGGCGGGGGTGACACCAAATAATTGTATAATTAAACCAAGAAAGACCACAACCTGTCATTTTAAATGGGAACAAATGAGCCATAGTGGGCAGAATAAGCAATGAGGTAGGCAGAGCCAAGCAGGAGCTAGCTAGCAAGATCCTATTGGCGCGTTCTAGCATTAATTTGCATATTCCAATTGGGGAACACCTACTCTGAAGTGCGCGTGTGCAGTAACTCAATTCGCCTTTGCACACCTTTTAAACAATGCAACGTTTTGAAACTTTGGCAAAGGGTAAAGTTTACAAAACGTAGTCCACTCTGTTCATAACAGATTGTATATTTGGGACAGAAAACTGTATTGAGATCAAATGTTTAGTCAAGGAGTAAATTATCAGAATGTTTGCCAAAATCCATCTCGTTCCATCTTCTCCCACTGCCGGCCACTGGGCTTACTCTCACTACCGTATTTGGTAGTGAGTGGAAACGCCAACTGGATGCTTCACATTTATACATCCGGTGAATTATCTATCTGTGGCGACACCGTGTGCTAGTTAGCATGCTAGCTAGCTAGCACCCAGAAAGGGTCCCTAACTAGCAAGCTAGCTAGTTAGCTAACACACAGTGTTGCCCCAGCCTCCTGCCTGCTGTGCTAGCGGAAGGCGGAGGGTGACCGGTAGACAGTGTCCTTCGCCCCCGCCTGTCGGGCACTGTTTCCCTGCAGTTCTGTTAACAATGGCGAAGGCAGGTGTTCGTGCAGGCGGGAGTGAATGACACTGTCTACCGGTGACTAGCGAGGAGGACTCCGGGAGGCAGAGGCAAAAAAACCTCAAATAATACTTTTATTTCCCTTTTGACGCACATTGAAGTGTCACACGGCGTTCATGCAGGAACCAATGGCATGCCCAAGGGGTGGTGTTCATGAAGGAACCAATGGGATGCTCGAGGAGGGTGTTCCTGCTGATGCTGGAATGCCCACATGCAGGAGCACCCACGAATTGCGAGCTACTACTATTGACTTTTAACACCAATGGCTTAAATTTGGGGGTACCTCTTGACAAGGTCGCTCAGTGTTGGGGTAAGGTCACTGTAATATTAATTACAGCTTTTTTTTGTCCCATGCTCTTACAATATGTAAACCTTTATAAAGACTTCAGAACTGTCAGCGGACATGCTCAAACTGTAATTAGCATAACCATAGACCACTTAAACTGGCACGACACTTCCACTTGCCAGCCACTAATCCATGCCTCCGGCCTAGAAAACAGAAATGAACCTTCAGTCCCCTTTTTTTGAGTGTGTGTGATGATTGAACCTTTCTATTCAAAATATTGGGAACAAAAATGTACCATTATACTCGATTATCCACACATGTACCCTAAAAGGTATCAACCAGTACCATGTGAGATTATATGTGTACCTCTGAAGGTACATTACGTGTATTTTGATATTTTTGTACCCCAGGAAACTGTAACCTTTTTTTCTGAGAGTGTAGCAGGATTTAAGACTTACCAGTCCCATCAGTGAATCATCACTTAATTTTGATTCTGTCAAACACTGATGGTTTGTTGATATTGGATCTGCTACTTAAACTCTCTCCCTCTCTTTCTCCCTCTCTCTCTCTCTCTCTCTCTCTATCTACAGACGTACAGCACATAAAGCGTCGGGACATCATTCTGAAGCGGGAGCTGGGAGAGGGGGCCTTTGGGAAGGTGTTTCTGGCAGAGTGCTATAACCTCAGCCCTACCAAGGACAAGATGCTGGTGGCTGTCAAGGTAAGAGATGATCTCTCAGTTACACAGGGCCACCTCCCTCTCCTGTTACAGCAGACCCCTCACAGAGGTCAGGGCCTCTCAGCACTCAGCGTCTGACTTGTATTATCTTGATCCTTGAACGGCTCTCGGGGCCACACCCCTCCTACCATGGCCAGCTGCCTCCACAAGAAGGATTTGGAGACGTGGATCTATAAAAATAGGATTTTTTTTAAGAGTAGATCGATAATCATACTAATAATCATTGAGGTCACTATGAGTACCGTGTTGGTCGTCTCGTATCAGATTGAATGTGTGAGGCTCCACTATGGGGTGACAACTAAGGTTGAATATTTTCCAGGTATTTTACAAATGTTCCATCTCAAGAATGAATCACCGGCTAAGCTGATATGTCCCGCCAAAACCGTGAGTGTCATTCAAAAGCATATAAAGCATATAAATGGGCCTATATCTGGATTTGATCAGAGCTTTGATCGAAAATTCATACATTTTATAAAGCCATACATGAAATACATTTCATGAGAGAAATTTTGTCCAAGTGATTGTGCCGTTATCCAATCCATATATGATATAGGCTACGCATGACAGAAAAACATAAAAAACCATAGATGTAGCTAGCTAGCTATGTCCTACTAGCTCCAGTAGACACATATTTTTGAGTGGGAACTATGTTACTCTACTGTATTGTATTCTATGGACTGCAATTATGCACATCGTTCAAACCATGATAAAGAGAGCATATGGGATTCTGGTGCAGTACATGCGGCCTACAAAGTTACAAGATAGGCTAGAGAATGTTATTTTAATTAGTGCCTATTTGTATAATTAGTAGTCTGACCCATAAATACCTTTCATAATGTTATTAACCTGCCTACCTCTTTCTCTCACTATTGCTGCTTCGTTCCTTCCTTGCTTTCAACGGCTAGCCTAAATTAAATACGTTTTGTTGTCCTTATCTTCATCATTCTAATGACATTATTGAATAATATAGGACTAGAATTCACTTCTCTTCACAAAGATTGAATGGTTATGGGTCTGAATAAATAACTGCTATAGCCTACCGCCATTGTGTATTCACTCGTCTTTCAAATCAAGTCAAATTTTATTTGTCACATGCACCGAGTACAACAGGTTACTGTGAAATCCTTACTTACAAGCCCTTAACCAAGAATGCTTTAAGAAGTTTTAAGAAAAATGAATGTTAAGTAAAAATTAGATGCTTAAAAAATGTAAAATAAAATGACCAAATAATTCAACAGCAGCAGTAAAATAACAATAGCGATGATATATATAGGGAGTACCGTTACAGAGTCAATGTGCGGGGTCACCGGTTAGTTGAGGTAATTGAGGTAGTATGTACATGTAGGTAGAGTTATTAAAGTGATTATGCATAGATAATAAACAGAGAGTAGCAGCGTAAAAGAGGGGTTTGGGTAGCCCTTTGATTAGCTGTTCAGAGGGAGGTGTTTGGTCCCAGGGTCCTTAGCTTAGTGATGAGCTTCGAGGGCACTATGGTGTTGAACGCTGAGCTGTAGTCAATGAATAGCATTCTCACATAGGTGTTATTTTCGTCCAGGTGGGAAAGGGCAGTGTAGAGTGCAATAGAGATTGCATCATCTGTGGACCTGTTGGGGCAGTATGGAAATTGGAGTGGATTTAGGGTTTCTGGGATAATGTTTTTGATGTGAGCCATGACCAGCCTTTCAAATCCTTTTTAAACTACCCGTGAGTTATATTGGTTGCTGTATTTAACATTCAGCAACCAAAAGCTTGCAACCCTCTTCGAATTGTCTATTAGTATAAGAAATGCTAAAAAGATCATGTCCAGCAAACTATTCTAGTCTAGCCTTTCCTACATGTGACTCCAAGAGCTAAGGAGCGTTTTTTTAAGGAGAGAGGCTAGCAGAGCACAGGTGAGTATGTATTGCGCTAGACCCCGAGACTATAAGTTATAAGCTTATTATGCATAACCCATCATTAATTAGCTAAATATAGGGCTAATACTGCATATAATCTATTACCTGAAAAGGTAGGCTAGGACATCTACAGTGCCTTGCGAAAGTATTCGGCCCCCTTGAACTTTGCGACCTTTTGCCACATTTCAGGCTTCAAACATAAAGATATAAAACTGAATTTTTTTGTGAAGAATCAACAACAAGTGGGACACAATCATGAAGTGGAACGACATTTATTGGATATTTCAAACTTTTTTAACAAATCAAAAACTGAAAAATTGGGCGTGCAAAATTATTCAGCCCCTTTACTTTCAGTGCAGCAAACTCTCTCCAGAAGTTCAGTGAGGATCTCTGAATGATCCAATGTTGACCTAAATGACTAATGATGATAAATACAATCCACCTGTATGTAATCAAGTCTCCGTATAAATGCACCTGCACTGTGATAGTCTCAGAGGTTTATATTATCGCTTGCACAGTGCTCCTTTGGGATGTTTAAAGCTTGGGAAATCTTTTTGTATACAAATCCGGCTTTAAACTTCTTCACAACAGTATCTCGGACCTGCCTGGTGTGTTCCTTGTTCTTCATGATGCTCTCTGCGCTTTTAACGGACCTCTGAGACTATCACAGTGCAGGTGCATTTATACAGAGACTTGATTACACACAGGTGGATTGTATTTATCATCATTAGTCATTTAGGTCAACATTGGATCATTCAGAGATCCTCACTGAACTTCTGGAGAGAGTTTGCTGCACTGAAAGTAAAGGGGCTGAATAATTTTGCACGCCCAATTTTTCAGTTTTTGATTTGTTAAAAAAGTTTGAAATATCCAATAAATGTTGTTCCACTTCATGATTGTGTCCCACTTGTTGTTGATTCTTCACAAAAAAATACAGTTTTATATCTTTATGTTTGAAGCCTGAAATGTGGCAAAAGGTCGCAAAGTTCAAGGGGGCCGAATACTTTCGCAAGGCACTGTATATATAGGGCTATACAGTGCATTCGGAAAGTATTCAGACCCCTTCCCCTTTTCCACATTTTGTTACTATTAGGGTCTGACAGAGTAAAACTCAAACGGACATCTAGGAAAAAGCTCAAACCTTTCTAAATAAATGTTTTTCCTCATCAATCTACACTCAATACCCCATAATGACAAAGTGAAAACAGGTTTATAGAAATGTATACGAATGTATAAAAAAAAACGAAATACCTTATTTACATAAATATTCAGACCCTTTGCTATGAGCCTCAAAATTGAGCTCAGGTGCATCCTGTTTCCATTGATCATGCTTGAGATGTTTCTGCAACTTGATTGGAGTCCACCTGTGGTAAATTCAATTGACTGGACATGATTTGGAAAGGCACACACCTGAGCTCCAGAGTCCCGCTGTGGAGATGGGAGAACCTTCCAGAAGGACAACCATCTCTGCAGCACTCCACCAATCAGGCCTTTATGGTAGTTTGGCCAGACGGAAGCCACTCCTCAGTAAAAGGCACATGACAGCCCGCTTGGAGTTTGCCAAAAGGCACCTAAAGGACTCTCAGACCATGAGCAACCAGATTCTTTGGTCTGATGAAACCAAGACTGAACTCTTTGGCCTGAATGCCAAGCATCACGTCTGGAGGAATCCTGGGCTCATCGCTACGGTGAATTATGGTAGTGGCAGCATCATGTTGTGGGAATGTTTTTCATTGGCATTGACTGGGATTCTAGTCAGAATCGAGGGAAAGATGAACGGAGCAAAGTACAGAGAGATCCTTGATTAAAACCTGCTCCAGAGAGCTCAGGACCTCAGACTGGGGCAAAGGTTCACCCTAAGCAAACAGCCAAGACAACACAGTAGTGTGTTCGAGAAAAGTCTCTGAATGTCACTCAGGACCTCAGACTGGGGTGAAGGTTCACCTTCCAACAAGACAACGACCCTAAGCACAAAGCCAAGACAATGCAGGAGTGGCTTCAAGACAAGCCTCTGAATGTCCTTGAGTGGCCCAGCCAGAGCCCGGACTTGAACCCGATCGAACATCTCTGGAGAGACCAGAAAATAGCTGTGCAGCAACGCTCTTCATCCAACCTGACAGAGCTTGAGATGATTTGCAGAGAAGAAACTCCTCAAATGCAGGTGTGCCAAGCTTGTAGCGTCATACCCTATAAGACTTGAGGCTGTAATCGCTGCCAAAGGTGCTTCAACAAAGCACAGAGTAAATGGTCTGAATACTCACGGAAATGTCATATTTCAGTTTTTGTAAAAATTATTTTTGTTTGTCTTTATGGAGTATTGTGTGTAGATTGTTGAGGGGGGGGGGTATCCGTTTTAGAATAAAGCTGTAACGTAACAAAATGTGGAAAAGTCAATGGGCTTCAATACTTTCTGAATGCACTGTATATAAATCTAGAATGGGGTTATCTATTTTGGATGTCTTTTGAATGGAATTAATGAGGAGAGAGAGAGACTGAGAGAGAGTGCTCACGCATGCACTGATTTAAAGCAACAATATTCGAGTGAAAAGCTGTTTTTAAAACTCTGGAGCTGCAAAAAAAAAAAATCAATCGTTACAATAAAAAAATAAGCCAGATGGAGATGGGTGAATTAGACGCGTATTCGGTCTTTACATTACTGTAGCATAGGCTATGCTGCAGCAAATGTAGGCCGTCCTGTCACAAGAAAAAAAGTTACCATGATGCGATGATAGGTCTACATTCATTGTGAACTGCACTTCATACTGAGATGGGCTGTCTGTCCCCACCCTGAGCGTTGATGATTCATCATGCATAGGCCGTAGAGAAGACAGATTTAAGCATCGCATGTCATTTAAGTTCCATTTCACGCAATGCTGTTCACATAAATAGTATATTATAATATACTGGTTTCTCTCCGTTATTTATTCCGGGAAAAGGGAGTGGTTTTGAACGGTAAATCTCAGTAACCGGGTTTCCGCCATTCAACCCTAGTGACAACAGCTGACTTTTCTCTGGAAATCACATTCAGGGCTAAATATCTCACTAGCAGGTTAACTTGGCATAATTTGAAGCATGTATTACATGCTGTACAGGACATTATGGTTGACTTGAATATCACAACTTTTGGGTCAAGATGTATTGAGTCACTTTCTGTGTTAGGGCTGGGTGGTATCCAGATTTTCATATCGTCAGACCATTTCTGTATCATACTGGGGTTTATGGTATTACCGGAAGTGCACACAAGTGGCGCTATAAAAAACTAAAATAATAATACTTTTGTTGGCAACCGGGATCTCCATCCAGGAGGGGATTGAATGTCTCTGCTGTAACCAAGAAACTTGCTCACGATATTTAGCCACTTAGCAAGTTAGCAAACCAAATGCATAGCTAGAGCCACGAGCTGGGTATTAATTATGTAGTATATTTAAGCAGTAAGGCCTGAGGGGGGGTATATGGCTAAAATACCATGGCTACGGGCTGTTCTTACGCACGACGCAACACGGAGTGCCTGGATACAGCCCTTAGCCTTGGTGTATTGGCCGTATACCACAAACCACCGAGGTGCCTTATTGTTATTATAAATTGGTTACCAACGTAATTAGAGCAGTAAAAATACATGTTTTGTCATATGGTATACGGTGTGATATACCACGGCTGTCAGCCAATCAGCATTCAGGGCTCGAACCTACCAGTTTATAATTATACTTGACTTAAGCACCCAAACACCATTTTTTTTTACGGTATTGAAAATCATATAATGCCCAAGCCTAAGAAGTGTTTTTTTATCTTCACTGTTGCGATTCTTGATCTCAATGGTGCTGGTCATGATATAAAAGGCTAAATAGCATTAACTGGATAACAAACTGTCAGTTGGAACAAACAATTATGAGCAATATTTACAGTTGGTGGGCATTAACCACCTGTGTTTGCCTCTCTCTCTCTCTCTCTCTCTCTCTCTCTCACACACACACACACACACACACACACACACACACACACACACACACACACACACACACACACACACACACACACACACACACACAGCCTCAGTGTGTTAAGGCCTGCAGTTATCTAAACAATAAGCAGCCCTAAATTGGTTTTTAGATGGGGAAACTGACTGGATGCCTGGTGCATGCAGTTTGAGCACAGCAGTTCACTCCTGAGAAGTTTTCATTTTCTCTGAAACCCCCCAGTAATTTTGTCCTTCCCCTGAAATGTAACCAGCCGATGGAAGTAGATTTGGCTTTGACCATGCTGTCTACTGCATTAGCCATGCATTTCTAGCAACAACAAGAAAAGACCTTGTGAACAGACTCCAGTTTTGTTGCTGACAGACATTTATATCTAATTCCACATCATGATTATGCAATAAGGATTGTCCAATCCATCCTTGAGGATATTGATTCAATTCATAAATACCATATCAGTCTTTTATAAGTATTGCCCCTGACTTATTCAGTGATCCCTTGTCTTTAAAAAAAAAAACATACAGTGGGGGAAAAAAAGCATTTAGTGAGCCACCAATTGTTCTCCCACTTAAAAAGATGAGAGGCCTGCAATTTTCATCATAGGTACACTTCAACTATGACAGACAAAATTAGAAAAAAAATCCAGAAAATCACATTGTAGGATTTTTAATGAATTTATTTGCAAATTATGGTGGAAAATAAGTATTTGGTCACCTACAAACAAGCAAGATTTCTGGCTCTCACAGACCTGTAACTTCTTCTTTAAGAGGCTCCTCTGTCCTCCACTCGTTACCTGTATTAATGACACCTGTTTGAACTTGTTATCAGTATGAAAGACACCTGTCCACAACCTCAAACAGTCACACTCCAAACTCCACTATGGCCAAGACCAAATAGCTGTCAAAGGACACCAGAAACAAAATTGTAGACCTGCACCAGGCTGGGAAGACTGAATCTGCAATAGGTAAGCAGCTTGGTTTGAAGAAATCAACTGTGGGAGCAATTATTAGGAAATGGAAGACATACAAGACAACTGATAATGTCCCTCGATCTGGGGCTCCACGCAAGATTTCACCCTGTGGGGTCAAAATGATCACAAGAACGGTGAGCAAAAATCCCAGAACCACACGGGGGGACCTAGTGAATGACCTGCAGAGAGCTGGGACCAAAGTAACAAAGCCTACCATCAGTAACACACTACGCCGCCAGGGACTCAAATCCTGCAGTGCCAGACGTGTCCACCTGCTTAAGCCAGTACATGTCCAGGCCCGTCTGAAGTTTGCTAGAGAGCATTTGGATGATCCAGAAGAAGATTGGGAGAATGTCATATGGTCAGATGAAACCAAAATATAACTTTTTGGTAAAAACTCAACTTGTCGTGTTTGGAGGACAAAGAATGCTGAGTTGCATCCAAAAAACACCATACCTACTGTGAAGCATGGGGGTGGAAACATCATGCTTTGGGGCGGTTTTTCTGCAAAGGGACCAGGACGACTGATCCTTGTAATGGAAAGAATGGATGGGGCCATGTATCGTGAGATTGTGAGTGAAAACCTCCTTCCATCAGCAAGGGCTTTGAAGATGAAACGTGGCTGGGTCTTTCAGCATGACAATGATCCCAAACACACCGCCCGGGCAAAGAAGGAGTGGCTTCGTAAGAAGCATTTCAAGGTCCTGGACTGGCCTAGCCAGTCTCCAGATCTCAACCCCATAGAAAATCTTTGGAGGGAGTTGAAAGTCTGTGTTGCCCAGCAACAGCCCCAAAACATCACTGCTCTAGAGGAGATCTGCATGGAGGAATGGGCCGAAATACCAGCAACAGTGTGTGAAAACCTTGTAAAGACTTACCGAAAACATTTGACCTCTGTCCTTGCCAACAAAGGGTATATAACAAAGTATTGAGATAAACTTTTGCTATTGACAAAATACTTATTCTCCACCATAATTTGCAAATAAATAAATTTAAAATCCTACAATGTGATTTTCTGGATTTTTCTTTTTCATTTTGTCTGTCATAGTTGAAGTGTACCTATGATGAAAATTACAGGCCTCTCTCATCTTTTTAAGTGGGATAACTTGCACAATTGGTGGCTGACAAAATACTTTTTTGCCCCACTATATGTCTGGCTGTCTTAGGAGGCATGTTATAATATAGCTGATTGTTAGTGATGCTTAAGGGTGTTCATAGACTTCCTGATCCTAAATGGGTCTCAGTGGGATTGGTTGCAGCACTAAGACCAAAACCCTACATCTGTCATTCAACCAGGGCCATAATGTAACACACTACTAATGCTAGATAAAGCGATCAATATCTATGCAACTTTAGAGGAGTACTCCTGGATTGCTGTTGGGGCTTGATTAAGGTGGTAGCCACTGGTGGAAAAAGTACCCAAATGTCATACTTGAGTAAAAGTAATGATACCTTATTAGAAAATGACTCAAGTGAAAGTCACCCAGTAAAATCATACTTGAGTAAAATGTCTAAAAATATTTGATTTTTAAATATTCATAAGTATCAAAAGTAAATGTAATTGCAAAAATATATGTAAGTATTAAAAGTTAAAGTATAAATCATTTCAAATTCCTTATAAAGAAAATAGACGGTATCCTTTTCTTTTTTTTATTATGAATAGCCGGGGGCACGCTCCAACACTCAGACATAATTTCCAAATGAAGCATGTGTTTAGTGAGTCCGCTGCATCAGAGACAGTAGGGATGACCAGGGATGTTCTCTTGATACGTGTGTGAATTATACAATTTTCCTGTCCTGCTAAGCATTCAAAGTGTAACGAGTACTTTTGGGTGTCAGGGAAAATGTATGGAGTAAAAAGTACATCATTTTCTGTAGGAATGTAAAAGTAAAAGTTGTCCCAAAAAATATATATATACATGTATATAACATTTTTTACTTAGGTATTTTAGAACACTAGTGGTAGCCACCAAACAGCTTGTGTACCTATTATGATTGTTCATGAATTTACAATCCATTATTACGAAGGTATAGATGTTCACAGCTTCGAGGTTAATCAGGTCTATTGGGATTGTGTTATATCAGCTCTAGTTGATGCTGAGACACCTAACACAGGACCTGTTTACAGTGGCATCCATTTTGAGTTAGTGCACAATGAAATTGAGTCATTCGTTATTCTCCCCCCAAAAAAATCCTGTTTAAATTATCACATGATATTGATAGCTGGCCACATGACATTTGTCAAATCCATTCTTAAACGCAGTGGGTTGTACTGTCACAATCTTGAATGAGAAGTGACTGTCAGTAATTCTTGTGCTTGATTTATTCAATTTCACGTAAAGATTTTGACTGTAACCTCTGTGTTAAAATGCGAATTTCAACTGACAGGGGTTGAGGATATTAAAGTTCAAAGGTCATAAAAGGTACCTAGATGCTGAAGGAGGGGGTCACAGTATCATGGTGATCCCGTTTGGTGACAAGGGGCACATTTATCACTGTTCCTCTCTTGTCACCATCACTCTTCATCAAGGCGCTCATCCATGGAATGATGTTAGCCATGATAGTGTGGAGCAGGAGGGAGGGAACCGCAGTGCACAGGCAGGAGAAAGAGGCCGACCTTACAGAGGCGCCAAGGCTGCAGCTGAAGCAATAAGGCTGTCTGTGAGGGATGTTAAATCATCTCCCAAAATGTTCTACTCTTCAGATGCTTTGATCAAGAGTAATGGTGGCAACACGGAGCTGGCTTTTTCTTCCTTTTTTTCTCTTTCTTCACATCCCCAGTCACCAGAGTGGATCCTATTGAAATAGATGACAGACAAATATACAGAAGTGTATACTTCTTCCACATTTTGTGACATTAAAGCCTTATTCTAAAATGGTTAAAATCTATATTTTTTTCTCATTATCTACACACAATACCCCATAATGACAGAAATACATTATTTACATAATTATTCAGACCCTTTGCTATGAGACTCGAAATTGAGCTCAGGTGCATCCTGCTTCCATTGATCATCCTTGAGATGTTTCTACAACTTGATTGGAGTCCACCTGTGGTAAATTCAATTGATTGGACATGATTTGAAAAGGCACACACCTGTCTATATAAGGTCCCACAGTTGACAGTGCATGTCAGAGCAAAAACCAAGGGGTGAGGTCGAAGGAATTGTCCTTAGAGCGACGATACAAGATTGTATCGAGGCACAGATCTTGGGAAGGGTACCAAAACATTTATGCAGCTTTGAATGCCCACAAGAACACAGTGGCCTCCATCAGTCTTAAATGGAAGAAGTTTGGAACCACCAAGACTCTTCCTAGAGCTGGCCGCCCATCCAAACTGAACAATCAGCAATCAGGGTAGAAGGGCCTTGGTCAGGGAGGTGACCAAGAACCCGATGGTCACTCTGACAGAGCTCCAGAGTTTCTATGTGGAGAGGGGAGAACCTTCCAGAAGGACAACCATTTCTGCAGCACTCCACCAATCAGGCCTTTATGGTAGTAGCTAGATGGAATCCACACCTCAGTAAAAGGCACATGACAACCCGCTTGGAGTTTGCCAAAAGGCACCTAAAGACTCTCAGACCATGAGAAACAAGATTCTCTCGTCTGATGAAACCAAGATTGAACTCAACTCCAAGCCTGAATGTCCTTGAATGGCCCAGCCAGAGCCCGGACTTGAACTCAATCAAACATCTCTGGAGAGACCTGAAAATAACTGTGCAGCAAAGCTCCCCTCCAACCTGACAGAGCTTGAGAGGATCTGCAGAGAAGAATGGGAAAAACTCCCCAAATACAGGTGTGCCAAGCTTGTAGTGTCATACCCATGAAGACTTCTGCTTCAACAAAGTACTGAGTAAAGGGTTTGAATACTTATGTAAATGTGATATTTCAGTTTGACATTTTTATACATTTGCAAAAATGTAGAAAAACCTGTTTTTGCTTTGTCATTATGGAGTATTGTGTGTAGATTGATGAGGGGGAAAAAACTATTTAATCAATTTTAGAATAAGGATGTAATGTAACAAAATGTGAACAAAGTCAAGGGGTCTGAATACTTTCCGAATGCACTGTATATTTGATATAGGTTATAATGGAATGTCAGGATATATTTGAAATATGTGTAGGTCAACAAGTCTGGGAGCCTCCTTGTAAAAACGGTTTACTCTGTGTGTCTGTGCTAGCTAGCTGGCTGTCTCTCTAGTCTGTCCTGTACATCCGGGTGGACTAGGAACACACCACTCCTCTAGCAGCATAGGGTAACAAAGCATCCGGGAGAATAGGGATGGATGCCTTGCCATGGGCACTGCCATACATTCAAATTCCCCTTTGCATCGTCATATCAAGTCATCCAAGAGAATTAAAATGAATACAGCATTAGAAAAATCTTGTGATTATCATGGTTGAATATCAAAATATCTGTTAGATAGTGTTATGAATTCTATGAATGATCATTTTGGTTTACAAAAGTAGAGGATTGTATCATGACCATTTCCTGGGAAACATGCATTTTGTTTCCAAACTTTAGTTTACAGTACAGCTGCAAAATGTTTCATTTTTTAATGGAGAAGCAACCAGCAATGACGGCTTGGCAGTCATCCCAGACTCAGTAAGGAGTAAATCCTACCTTTTACATTTGGAGGATCAGAGAGAGACAAGAGATTGAGCGTAAGGCCAAGCTATTTCATAGGTGGGAATTTAGGGAGGTTTATTTCCAGCCGATAAGCTCGTCAATAATGATACCATAACTCTTAGCCAATACGGTAGACAACAACAGCGTCTACATCTGGTGAGGCACGGAGCCTCTTATCACGGCTATATAATGAAATGTCAGATTGTGTATGGGACGCCTAATGAAGTCAATTACAAAATGATCTGCTTCTGTAAAGCTGTACAGTTTGCCGGGTCATTGTGACAACATGTCAAGAAATGTTTGGTTCATGTTCTGCTCCTCAAATGGAAAGATTAAAGTGCTTTACCGCTCCCTGCTCCATTTATTACCCTGTCTCTGTTGTGTTTGCACCAGCCAGAGGTTATTTTGTGTGTGGGTGTCAGTGTTTATCCAGGGTTCATTGTAAGGAAGACAAAAAACTTTAATCCTCTGTTTCTTTGAGAAAAACCTATGTCCAACAGTATCATACTTTGCTAAGCAGTTAAACACCCTTGTATTCCTAAGACCCTGAAGGACCCCACCCTTGTATTTTCTCAGACGCTGAAGGACCCCACCCTTGTATTTTCTCAGACGCTGAAGGACCCCACCCTTGCAGCGAGAAAAGATTTCCAGAGGGAAGCGGAACTATTGACCAACCTGCAGCACGAGCACATTGTCAAGTTCTACGGCGTGTGTGTTGATGGAGACCCCCTCATCATGGTCTTTGAGTACATGAAGCACGGGGACCTCAACAAGTTTCTCAGGTAAACTGTGTCAACTGAACGCACAAGACGTGCTCAGCTCTCCACTAAGTTCTGTAAATGAGTCTTTGGGTGATGTAGCCCATGAGTATTACAAGCTGAGAACTGAGGAATACTTTTCTAATGTGTGTTGGGGGAATTTGGAAAGTTTACTCAGCTGAATACAGTAGAGATGTGTGGGATAAGCAAGATGTGCTCAACTCTTACTAAATTCTGTCTTTGGGTGCTGTAGCCAAGGATTACAAGCTGTCAACGGAGAAACATCATCTTTTATCATGTGTGTAGTTGGATTTGCTAAGTTTACTCAGCTGAATAAAGCAGAGAAATGTGTGAGATAAGCAAGACGTGCTAAACTCTTACTAACTTCTAAACATTTGTCTTTGGTGTAGCCCATGAGTAACACAAGCTGAGAAACAGACTTCATATATATGTTTTTGGGGTTGTGGAAGTTTACTCAGCTTAATAGAGGTGTGTGTGTGGGGGCGGGGGGGGGGGGGGGGGGGGTCGCACATCTCCCACTGTTTACCAATATCAAGCTGTCTATAGACTAAACAATGAATGGCAGGTTGACTGCACCGCAGTAGTGATGTACTGATCCACTGTACACATAATGATCAGCAGTGTTAGAGGTGGTCATACAATAAACCCTTTGGCCAGAAACGCAATAGATGTGATCATTTCCAGAGATAAAATAAGTTATTGTCCATTTCCTAATTTCTACATTCAAGTAAACAACCCTGAGGTCGTACCGCAAGCATCAGGCTGTAATTCATAGATTGTTTCCCCTCAGAGAAACGTTGTAGCGTACAAGAAACAGGAGGGAAAATACAATGTTTATGTTTTCCACTAGACCTGTCACCCAGTGCCAGCAGCAGCGACTTCCTATTCGCCACACTGTACATTAAGTAGCGATGACCTGTTAAGTGTAAAACCACAAAACACTGTGTAACGGCAGACTGCTGACTGAGCCGCCACAGACTGGGGAAACTGTGACTCAGATTGCAAATGAGATGGCTGATCTCCCTTTATAGTTGGATATTGTTAAACCTCTGGATCCTCTGCAGTGGCAGGGAACATTGGTGCTCAATAGCAGAGACAGATCAGGCAGACGCCGGCTTGCTGGTGGCTTTACACATGCAAATGTCATGACTAATAGCATTTCCGTGAATGTTTCTCTGAATTAATTCATACGGAGAAGCTCCTGTTGGTTTTGCACCCAGTGGCCCTGTACATTAATGACATTGTAAATGTTCCTGTCTCAATTAAAGGTTGACTGTAAAATGCATCTAATGTCCAATCCATTACAACTGAATAACATACCTCTGTCACATATTATTCACAGCTATAATAATAATCCATTTCAAAATGCAATATGAAGTTAGTTATGGTGATTCTGTCTTGAGACAAGTTCACTAGGTCTGAGCTCAAGTCCTTTTTGGTTTGATGACTTCCTGCCTGCCTCCCTCCCTCCCGTTCCAATCCACAGAGCCCATGGGCCCGACGCTATGATCCTGGTTGACGGACAGCCGCTGCAGACCAATGGGGAGCTGGGCCTGTCTCAGATGCTGCACATTGCCACTCAGATCGCCGCGGGGATGATGTACCTGGCCTCCCAGCACTTTGTGCACCGTGATTTAGCCACTCGGAACTGCCTGGTGGGCAACGGCCTGCTGGTGAAGATTGGTGACTTTGGAATGTCCAGGGACATCTACAGCACAGACTACTACAGGGTAAGCACCTTCATATGTTTTATAGATAACAAATGATTCCATGTTGTAAATGTATTTGCATGTTTGTTAAATCAAGCTATACTGTACATTCATAATCAACTCAATAATGTATTTTTGGTCACCGTCCAGTGTTTTTAGAGAACAGGTGGTATTTTGACACAGTGGCTGTGGACGGTGACCCTGCATTCACCTGCCTGTGTTTGTTGACCTTTACTGATACCTGCCCTGCCCTGAACTCTTTACCTTTACTAATGCACAAATGTACAAGGAGAAGTGATGCATGCTCAATATGTCCATTTGTGAAGATGTGCCACGTCTAGGGCAGAACCACTCTTGCTCTATTTTGTTTGTAGCAAAATAGTATTTCTTTGACTTCTTGCCGGTGACCAGAATATAGAGCTCTTAGCCGAGATGAGAATGGAGTTGCTGAAGCTGTGCTGGCATTACAAAGGGATTATTACTGTGGCACAGGGGATTTTCACTAGATACAGACTGTAATTGCCATTGTGAAAAAGAAGTTACATTTGCAGTAAATGTCAAATAGTCCATTGAGTCTCATCCTACTTAATGTGTTCTGCAGGCTACTGTTCCTTAATGGTACCTTCGCAATAAGCAGCTAAGTAAAATGGGTGGCAGGTAGCCTACTGGTTAGAGCGTTGGGCCAGTAACTGAAATGTCGCTAGTTGGAATCCCCGAGCCGACAGGGTGAAAAATCTGTGGATGTGCCCTTGAGCAAGGCACTTAACTCTAATTGCTGGCCGTGACCCCACTCTCAGAGGGTGTATCAGGGGAAGTTGGGACATGCAAAAAAACACATTTATATTTCACACAGAAATTCTTTTTTTTCACGTCCCACCTCCCCCTGAGACACCCTCAGAGAGTGAGGTCATGTGGCTTTTCTCCTTTTAGATACTAAGGTATGGTATAGAAAGAAAAGCCAGTGAGAGACGGAATCACCACCAGACTACTACCAGGACTGCTGGACTGCCCCCTGTTGGTCTGGCAGCGTCTTTGGGACTTTGCCATTTTGGACCTGGGCATCTCTGCCAGACCAGGCCTGCTGTATGGTCCACTGACAGAGCTGAGAGATTAGGAGGTCGTAACTGCATTGGACACATTCCCTGTTGTTGAGTGATTATAAATTGGGGCGGCTGCCAAGAACATATCTCCCTGACACTGCTGACATATTGACGTCCGCTCCTCTCCTTCAGGAAAACCAAGAAAACTGCCCTCAGGGGATATGACACAGTAAGCAAGAGCACAGTCTGAGCTAGGTTTTTCACAGGCAGCATATCTGACAGCCCCATCTGTATAATGAAAATGATGCCCGGGCTCCCCCAAACCAAATTAGCTGTTGGTTCTCAGTCTGCAGGCAGGCACACAGATCTGACATGGCACTGTGTTTGTGAGCTGAGAAGTATGACATGGCTTCATAGACCCTGTTGGAAACGATACAACAAATAGCAAGGCTATGTGAATCTGAAAGGCAACGCGAAGGCAGGCAACCTTGACATGCACATGAATGTGCATTGAGCATGTGTCATGCAGCAGTTTGAGAGGCAGCGGACAATGTTAGCATGACATCACGTCATAGAGGAATGCATTTTCATTCAGATCACTGTTTAACTAACTATGCTGGGTGTATAATTCCTTTACACTTCCTCAACAGCCACTGTTGGTAAACTGCAATGTTAATCCAACAGTCCAATGCCATTGTCCCAAATGAGGAAAGCTTCATTATAATGATTCATCTGCTCTTTAGAACGTAATGACATACAGTCAGGTCCATAATTATTGTCACCCTTGATAAAGATGAGCAAAAAATACCGTACAAAATAGCATTAAAGATCCACCACCATATTTGACTGTAGGTTTGAGGTACTTTTCTGCATACGCTTCTGTTTTTCGATGCCAAACCCACCACTGGTGTGTCTGGCCAAAGAGCTCTATTTTCATGTCATCTGACCATAACGCCGCCTGGAATTTGATAAACGGTATTGGCACTTGGATTGGAACCGGTGCTATGGTCAGATGACATGAAAATAGAGCTCTTTGGCCACACACACCAGTGGTGGGTTTGGCATCGAAAAACTGAAGCGTATGCAGAAAAGTACCTCAAACTTACAGTAAAATATGGTGGTGGATCATTGATGTTATGGGACTATTTTGCTTCCACTGGCTCTGTGGTCCTAGTTAAAGGTCAACGCTATCATGAACTTCATTCACTTTTAGCCAAAACCTGGTTGCCTATACCGGGAGCATGACACTTGGCGGCAAGTGGATATTCCAGCAAGACGCCAAGCACACATCAAAATCCACGAAGAAATGCTTAATTGACCACAAAATAAACATTTTGCAATGGCCATCTCAGTCTCCGAACTATAAGCGCAGACGAAGGATATCAAGGATCTGGAAAGATTCTGTATGAATGAATGGTCTAAGATCCCTCCCAACGTGTTCTCCAACTCCAACATTTTAGATATAGGCTCAGTGTCATTATCCTCGCACAGGTAGGGTGTTGGAGTTCTGAAAACAATATTTTTTTACCCCTATCTGATAATTGTATTATTAGCTGTTAAACAAGATCTCATTCTCTGAGCAATTGTATCAGTATATAATAATACAATTGTCTTTTTGTTTTGCATGCAATATGTGTATAATTAGAGTATATTTTTTTGCTCATCGTTATCAGTGGTACCAATAATTATGGACCAGACTGTACATGGAAGGACAGTATTGAAAATGTATATGACGGTTGCTTCAATCAATGTATATGTTATCGTCAGTCTGAGTACACAAATTACCTATACTTTAATTTCTCTCTATATGCTAATTGTGCTATGCTTTTAAATTGTGTTGGTGTTTTTGTCATCACCCTGACAGTTTTAATTCCGCTACAAGGGAAGGCCACACTCTGATTGATATGCTTCCACGGTCCTCCGTTCAACCCCAGACTGAATTCAGGGTGGTGCTTGCCAGGGAGAAGCCATTAAGATTGATTGAAATTCAATCAATTAATGTAATCTCCCAACACACAGACACACAAACACATAAACAAGTTAACAAATACATGACTCCGAAAACCAGATCTAGTCTTCCAAGACAGACAGAGCTACCATAACAAACACAAATCTGTCTTGCAGATACAGGTAACTGCCAAAATAAAGGAAACACCAACATAAAGTGTCTTAATGGGATGTTAGGCCCCCACAGGTCAAAACAGATTCAATGCACCTTGGCATAGAACCTACAAGTGTCTGGAACTCTATTGGAGGGATGCAACACCATTCTTCTACGAGAAATTCCATCATTTGGTGGGTTTGTTAATGGTGGTGGAAAACGCTGTCTCATGCGCCGCCCCAGAATCTCCCATAAGTGTTCAATTTAGTTGAGATCTGGTGACTGAGACGGTCATGGCATATGGTTTACATTGTTTTTCTTTTCGTGCTCATCAAACCATTCGGTGACCACTCGGAGCCCTGTGGACGGGGGCGTTGGCATCCTATGGGGGCATAGCCACTGTAGCCAAAATAATGGCCTGCCCAGCATTTTATACCTGACCCTAACAATGATGGGATGTTAATTGCCTAATTAACTCAGGAACCACACCTGTGTAGAAGCACCTGGTTTCAATATACTTTGTATCTCTCATTTACTCAAGTGTTTCCATTATTTTGGCAGTCACTTGTACAACCTATGAATTCTGCAAATATCATAGAACTGTGGTAAGTCTTTAAAACGGTATGTGAATTTGTATCATCCTCCTGTTCTACTGTTTTGGACACCAGCCTGCATTCTAGGGTGTGGTGTACCATGTAGTGCCAACAACATTGGTCTGGTGAAGAACAATCTGTTCACATGAAGTCAATAGTCAGGGGTTCAGCAGAATGGAAAGAGTGTCAGGTCATTGCAGCAGGGTTACCAATTCATTTCTGAGTCCCTTGCAAATGTACTGTACTAGGATTGAATCAGGAGATGGTATAGTAGGGTAGAGCTATGACAAAGGTGAGGATTCGAGGTAAGAACATTTAAGTTGATTTTACAGTGGATATTAGGGTTGTAGTGTGGATTGCATGATAGACAAATAGCCCTTTCCCTAATGTGCCAAAAAAATGCATTAAAACTGTTATACCCTTCTCTGCACAGTACACACACATTTGAAATGTGCATCTGCCTTATTTACAATAAGCTATATGGGTTATTTATATGATTGAACACATGAAAACATTTTATTTTTGAAACATCCTGCCCTTTTTTTCTCTTTTCAGCTTTGGAAGAAGATCACTAGAGTGTGGTAGTCGTTAGGGTTACATGTTCACACAGGCTTTATGGGACCTGGTCCGGCAGACATTTTACCATGATCTCATTAATAAACCGTCATAAATCTTTAAAAAGGAGAGCAGGCGGACGAGGAGGAGGAGGAGGAGGAGGAGGAGGGGGAGAAGGAACGGGTGAGTATGTTGAAGATGTTGTAAAACGGAACAACTTATTATAATGTTCAGCGGGCCAAATTGAACAAAGAAAACCAACAATACATAATCACCAGAACAGGAACGGATGCTATAATACACTGTTATTATAGATGGAGAACATGGTAGACCGATCCTTTGTAGCTACAGTATAATTCATGTGGGAATGTAATGTAATGTTAACTTCTTTTGTATTCACATGCTCCGTCAATACCTTGACCCATAGTGAGCTCAGTGCTAATGAGCTCTGTAATTAATATGCAGCTACCACTTAAGAGTTGAAAGTAACAATAATCAGACATCCACCATTGAAACGTCACTCTTGTTCAACTCTTCCACAGATATGATTAACACAGTGCAATTTACATGAATAGGAAACCGATTTTGAAACGATCCTTTTGAGTTAAAGAGGAGGGCGCAGATGATTAGTAGCTCATTGTTTTACTCTTATAATATCTGGCAGTCAGACAGACAGTGGGAAGGGAAGGCTGAGGGGAAGACTTCATTTATGTTGCTGCATGGCTTGAAGCTGTCAAACTTCTTTAATGGATCCTTTTTCCTTCCCTCTCTTGGCTCCATCTTCTCTTCCTCCTCCCAGCTGAGCCTCATTGACTCTTCTTCATCTTCTGTGTTACAGGGCTGTGTAGGTTTCCCTTCTTCTCAAATATTTTACAAGAAAAATACACGTTTTTTTTTTAAAAACAACTAGAAAAGACCATCTAGAAGTATTCGAAGTGTGTCTGCTGCATGCCTTTCGGTGAATATGTAATTAAAAAAAGTATTCTTTACAGTTTCTTTCACATGTACAGTAGTTTTCTTTTTTTTCTTTTTCAGTTGTGATTTAACCTTCAAATCCCTTTGAGCCGTTAGTCCAGGTCTATAACGCTGTGTGCTGACATCTGTTGTTCTCTCTCTCTCTCTCGCTCTCTCTCGCTTCCAGGTGGGGGGCCACACCATGCTGCCCATCCGTTGGATGCCCCCTGAGAGCATCATGTACAGGAAGTTCACTACAGAGAGCGACGTGTGGAGCTTTGGCGTGATCCTCTGGGAGATCTTCACCTACGGGAAGCAGCCATGGTTTCAACTGGCCAACAATGAGGTACTGTAGCTTACTTTCAAGCTCTTAACCAACAGTGCAGTTCAAGAAAGAGTTAAGAAAATATTTACCAATTAAACTAAAGTAAAAAATAATGAAAAGTAACACAATCAAATAACAATAACGAGGCTATATACAGGGGGTACCGGTATGCAGTATGCCTGTATTTTGGGTTTAGAAAGTAAATCCAATATGAAGGCTGTTGACAGACCTCATGGGCCAAATGTAGAGATATTTCCTGTTCTGTTGGCCAAGCACACCCATCTTCGTATACTGCCATTTTTTCTGCAATACAGTGATGATAATAAGCAACAAAACCACACAATGCAGTAACCTGCATCCAACAGTTGGCCAAGACTACTATCCAGTACAGTCTCTTACTAATCCCTAGAATGGTGCAGTGTGAGGTAAATTGGCCTATTCTTAGAGTGGCCTTTGGGCTCAATATTGGACTAGAAGAGAAATCAATTAAGACGTAAATCAGGGATGGGCAACTGGCGTCCCACAGCTCCCCTTTTGAAGGCCCTCGGATCAATCCCCCCCTCAATTTACTGTTGCAAGTTAGAATAGTAGAATAAACATGGTGCAATTTTGAAATGTGGTTGTGCATCAGCAGTTTTTCTCTTGTTATGCCAGTCACTAGGCAGGATTCCATTGACCCAGGTTTATTCGACAAAAGCAATGTGATAAAAAAATAAAAATGTGAAATGGAAACGGCAGCAATAGGAGGCATTCTGCCAAGATGGACAACATTTTTATCTGTTCGACATTTTATTTATTTATTTTATTTTTAACTTTCTTTATTGCGACAAATGATGATGGAAACTGTTTTTCAAATAAATTATGATTGCCGAATACTTTTGACGTGATGTTTTTTAATAACGTTTCTTTGCAGGACAACGATTGTGCTGACTTTCAAGAATGCCTGAATTGCGTCACTTTTTTTTCTGGTTGGCTGACAAGATTCGCCCTTCCAATTATTTCAGATCTACAGGAGTGTAAATTTCACCATGGCGACCATAGACCGTGGCGATACGTTGATCGGCACATGAGAATTATAAGAATACAGAAAATATTAGTCAATTATTGCATTTTATTCACACTGGCTTTCGTGGGGCATCTGAAACATAAAATAGATAGGTGGGAGGGATATAGGCTGTCAACAATTTCTTCATATGCGCATTTTGCCTAAATGGTTAATGGAAACACTTCAACCAAGATTTTTTTTATTTGACACTAGGTTTTTACAAAACATTTTTAGTTTTAGATGTGATGTCATTATATCCAGCAGGTTTTTATCGACACAAGATGGTTAAATGGAAACACCCTTGCAGGCAATTGACACATCTATTTTCTATGCAAACTTTCTACATGTCGACAAAAAAACACTGGACAACTTAATGGAAACATAATTACTGCGAGTCAGTCCATTAGCCCATGTCAGCAAAACATTTTTAGATGAGTAAATTAGTCTAGTAAATGAGTCTAGTGGCCAGCTATCTGAATTTAGTAATCGTGGTCGCCATTGATTTTGTTAGTCAGTCTCACTCAGATATCATATTAAAAAACTGCAGACATTTTTTCCACTCCATGGCAAAATGAGTAGAATTGCATGAAATGAGTTACAAAATTGCAAAATCTTCTCTCCGCCCCATGGCCACATATGTAGTATTGCTGCAAACTTGCTTTAAAACTGCAACGTTTTCTCTACGCCCCATGGCGAAATTAACTGGATGTCTGTCTACTGTCAAGAGTGAGGCCTTTAAAATGTGTTTATGGATGTGGGTGGGTTTGCAGACCCGCAAGCAACTGCGGCCCCTCGTGATGAGTTCAGATTAAAGTTGCCTATCCCTGACTTAAGCAAAGATGACAAGAGAGCAGCACCTACATTATACTAGTGTGAGCTGAGCGTGTTGAAATCAAATCATTCCCAGTCTCAACTCCCACTTACACACAAACACACACATGCCTTTCAGACACCATAAATCACACTAAAAAAATAAAGGGTAATAAGAGGTGAGCAGCCATTTTGTTGCAGGTCCTCTATATACAGTACATGACAGTAATGATAATGTGCAGTCATGTGCCACTGATCTTCCTCTCAAGCAGAAAGACATCACACTGTAGACATTGACAGAAGCACTATACTAATTTACTGTTGTGCAGCGACTTTGGTGAAATAGTGGGTTGCAATAATACACAGTGCAGACCACCAAACCTAAAAATGCATGATAATTAAAATGTCAGAACACTGCTTGGGGTTCTAGCCAAACATCAGCATGTACAGTTTGACAGGGACATTGTTTATCAAATTAATATATTTACGGCAGCTTTCAGCTTTTCTAACTTGTCTTATTACGTTGAGAGCTGAAAAGCAGCATTATAAATCAATGCTGAGGCCAGCCATAGGTAGAGAAACAACAAGGTCTCCCACGCCAGAAGTCTTTTATAAATATGAATTATGTGGAGGTGCTGTGAATGTAAATGTAACAAGGCTGGGCTGCAGTCTGGGGGGCTGAGGGGTGACTCACTGACTGAACGCCTGTGGAAAGAGCTCTTCGCCTTCGGGCTACAGTTGTGCAGACAGCATATCACGCTGATGACAACACAGCCTCTCACTGTTCCTAAAATAGACACAGACTGCACAACAAAGCTATCCAACTCAATTGTAATTGTTTAACCCTAGATTTAAGTAGTCTTATTTTTTGCTAAACAGGTTTCTGTATAATATGTAGCAATAAACACACCTGCTATCTAATCACAATGAGCAGCAGAGCAAAATAACATGACAGCATAAACAACATAACATAAAACTGAAGAGTGTGCCTAACTAGCATTGCAATCCCGTTGTCATCCCTGACCTGTTTGACACAGCACAGAGTGGATTAATTGGTAATTATTGCTCATGACAGGTTATTTTGTCTTTGACTGTGGATGTGAACCTGAAGCTATTCTCATACTCATTCAACAGAAAACACCAGATCAATAGGTTATCAATAATGTCAAGTATTTGTTTCATTTTGAACATTCCATTCTCAGCTGGGGGGCAGGAGCAGCCCACTTCAGTGCATTAGAGCGCAAAAACTATGCCTCTTTCTCTCAATGTTGACCACCATTAATTGGATATTTCAATGTAAAATAAATGTAATGATGTAAAATAAAATCGTACTATACCTGACAAGTACGGTATGTGTGGTTTAGGTAATTTTCCATCCATTTTGATTGTGCCCACCCTCGACTAACCCATTGGTTTCCTGCATGTGGGCACAGCTGCAGGAACGACCCCTCCGCCCCCTCGATCTTCATGCTTGTGCAACACTTTTGATATTCTGGATTTCCCCTGATGGTCTATGCAATTAAAATGTGGGTCCTCCTTTCCTAGAGGCAGAAACTCAAACAGGAAGTACCCGTGCTAAGGTCTATTCAACACTGGTATGACCAATAGGAATCCATGCTTCGAGATTGTTATGATCATGGGGACTGGGATATGTTCCGGGAAGCCTCTTAGAATAACATTGACGAATACACGGATATGTTGACTGAGTTGATCAGAAAGTGTATAGGAGATGTTGTACCCACTGTGACCTACCCAAATCAGAAAACGTGGATAGATAGGCAGCATTTGTGCAACACTGAAAGTGCGAACCACCGCATTTAACCATGGCAAGGTGACTGGGAATATGGCCAAATACAAACAGTGTAGTTATTCCCTCCGTAAGGCAATCAAACAGGCGAAAACTCAGTACAGAGACAGTGGAGTCGCAATTCAATGGCTCAGACACGAGATGTATGTGGCAGGGTCCACAGACAATCATGGACTACAAAGGGAAAATCAGCCATGTTGTGGACACCAACGGCTTGCTTCCGGACAAGCTAAACACCTTCACCCGCTTTGAGGATAGCACAGTGCCACCGATGCAGCCCGTTACCAAGGACTATGGGCTCTCCTTCTCCGTGGCTGACATGAGTAACACATTTAAGCGTGTTAACCCTCGCAAGGCTGCCGGCCCAGACGGCATCCCTAGCCGCGTCCTCAGAGCATGCGCAGACCAGCTGGCTGGAGTATTACGGACATGTTCAATCTCTCCCTATCTCAGTCTGCTGTCCCCACATGCTTCATGATGTCCACCATTGTTCCTGTACCCAAGAAAGCAAAGGTAACTGAACTAAATGACTATCCCCGTAGCAATCAATTCTGTAATCATGAAGTGCTTTGAGAGGCTAGTTAAGGATCATATCCCCTCTACCTTACCTGACACCCTAGACCCACTTCAATTTGCTTACCGCCCCAATAGCTCCACAGACGATGCAATCGCCATCGCACTGCACACTGCTCTATCCCATCTGGACAAGAGGAATACCTATGTAAGAATGCTGTTTATTGACTATAGCTCAGCCTTCAACGCCATAGTACCCTCCAAGCTCATCATTAAGCTCGGGACCCTGGGTATACACCCCGCCCTGTGCAACTGGGTCCTGGACTTCCCGACGGGCCGCCCCCAAGTGGTGAAGGTAGGAAACAATAACTCCACTTCGCTGATCCTCAACACAGGGGCCCCAGAGGATGCTGCTGCCAACCATTCCACCAGCGGTGTACAGAGGTGGGAGGAGGAGAGGAGCACAAAGAGACATCAAAAACAGCTCAGGAGACATACAACCATGCCTGCCCCTGCCAACACAGACTGCATATCTGCCAACACTGCCCCACATCCAATAAAGTTTGTGGATCTCGGATTGGACTCTACAGTCACCAAAGAATTCACTGTTAACTCAGTGGAAGTCATCATCGAATACGATGGACAACCATAAGAGCTAAGTAAGTAAAAGTAGGCCTGATTACCAACAATGAAAAGACAGTCTACAGGGAGGAGGTGAGGGCCCTGGGAGAGTGGTGGCAGGAAAATAACCTCTCATTCATCGTCAACAAAAACAAAAGAGCTGATCATAGACTTCAGAAAAATACATTTGGCTTGGCCCCTAAAACCCTCACAAACTTTTACAGATGCACATTTAAGATTTTCCTGTTGGGCTATGTCACCGCCTGGTACGGCAACTGCACCGCCCGCAACTGCTCTCCAGAGGGTGGTGCTGTCTGCCCAACGCAAACTACCTCCCCTCCAGGACACCTACAGCACCCGATTTGTTAAGTCGATGATCCCGCCCCGTTTCACTCTTTTCACCTTGGTTAGAGGTCCTCTTTATTAAGCCGTACGTCATCTTCATGCAATTTCGTTCCGCTACTGAACGAAGAGCATAGGGTTTCACCACAATACAAGACAAGATGAAGGAGCGACTAGTCTCATCAGAGGTCATATTAAAAATAAAAGTGATATTTTCATTCAAGACAGGAGAAACATTTTGTTTCAAGTGATAATAAAACATCACTTATAGGAATAGGTAATTGTTTACATATTGCTAGCAATCCCATAAAGCCATCGCAGAAAACCACATTTTCTTCTTGTTCTGTGGTTTGGTAACTTTTCACAACAGAGCCTTCAACTGTGGACGTTCCCCATTGAAATGAATGACAGCCGACGCAACGGACTCCTCAGGCGTAATGAATGGTGCATTAGTGGTCCTCGTCTGTCTTTCAGTCCATATTCAACTGATGGTCTTCTAATCTCCTAATGTGTAGCGTACTTACTAGCAAGCTAGTTAAATCCATCCACAAAGAACTTGATATAATCACTTATTCGACAGTGCACTCTGAGGAGGAAACAATGATACGATGTAGCCTAACAACATCACACGGAAACAGCACAGATGTGCTATAGAAACATTGGTCCTCTTATATTTTTATTCCAGCTTGCAAAAAAAAAATATTAGGAAGAAAATGGCTGTCTGTTCTGCCATTGTTCTCCTTCACACAAGGGCTCTCGCTAATAGCAACCCTAGAAGGTTTGACTACACAGTACATTCTTGTGCTAGGCTGCTGTACGATGGAAATTGGAAAATAATGGACCCACGATGTGGTATATATACTTAATGCATTGCTTAAATGGTGACCACAGCCCTCCTGTAAATACATTTCAATTGTGTTTCCAGCCTGCTCCATTGTAATTCTATTTCAAATTCGGCTAACAGTGCCGCTTTAGGCTTCACCTGCTCCCCAGGTGCCCAATCGAATGTCCTGCAACCTTATTGTGACATGTATAGATAACAACCTATACAGCTCATACACTCCTAATTCCCACCATACCCCAGAGGGATCACATGTAAAATGATACATGTCCCGATTTACATCAACAGGCAAGTCTGACAACACTGCATCTGTGTGTTTGTTTATGCGCACTGCATAACCTTTCACTTCTAAATATTCCTTATGACCTGGACATTGTGTCCATGTAACAGTACACACATTGTGGTGCTATAGCCTGTGGGATGGTAGTAAAGGTGATTAACCAAAACATCATTCTGCCTGTAAATGTCTCATGGTGCTCTTGGTAAACAGTATAATACTCTAAATTGGGTTGTGACCTCTTTCGCTCTCTCTCGCCCCCAGGTCATCGAGTGTATTACGCAAGGACGGGTTTTGGAGAGGCCACGAGTTTGTCCCAAGGAGGTGTATGACATCATGTTGGGTTGCTGGCAGAGGGAGCCCCAGCAGAGGCTGAACATCAAGGATATCCAGAAAATCCTCTATGCCTTGGGCAAAGCCACGCCTGTCTACCTGGACATCCTGGGCTAGTGTACGTTGGGGTTTGTCTATCTGTCTGTTTTTCTGTCTGTCTCTACCCAACAGATGAACAAAACCCCAGGAATAACCCAAACAACGAGCACCTTATTGCTCCACTGTCAAACACCTACAAAATGGGGATGGACTTAAGTGCCTGCTACTCCTTTCGATACACTGGATAACAGTATTTAAAAAAGCACTTTTACATTTTGTTTACCTGCATTTAAAATTGTACAGTTACTGAATACTGTATGAAGAGGACATTATTTCTTTTTTTGGTAAAAACAGCCTACTTAAAGTATCACAAAAAAAAAATAAAAAAAAAATGCTAGAAAATGACTCAATTACAAAAAGTACACCGAAAAAAAAAGAAGCTGAAAACCCTGGAAAAATGGTTTGCTTTTGGTATCCTGACAGCTTGACAGAAGATCAAACTCCCAGGTGATTTTCTTTTTCATTTTATAAATATATATTATATATATTTTTTATTTATTTTTATTTTCAACGTGTGGATATCTGCCATGTTTCTTGCTAAGGGTACTGTATGTCACCTGTTGGAGATGACCTCTTGTTATTGGCAAGTCAGACAATTGGCAGGGACTTTTTGAAGAAAGCCTTACTGCACTCCGATTGGCTGGATCTATTCTCTGACTCTGGATCCGACAAGGCGATTGGCTACTGAGAGGAAACAGCTTTTCATTGAGATGTGGAACTCATAGGGAAGACAGAGCCAACAATCAACACAGTCATCTTAATTTAAAATTGAATGTATATACTGTAAATTTCTATGTCACAAAAATATGTTAACTTATTTCATTTCCTATTTAGATTATTTTAGTTTCTTGGTGTGTTGTAATGGTGAGTGAATCCTATAGATATTTTGATAATCTTTCATTTGTGTTACTATTTTCTTCACCTGGTCAGTGTGTTGTTTCTGTTGCTTTTAATGAATTTAATTGTCTTATCATTTGATTTGGATATTTGATTACAATGTGACCTTACGAGTCAGGATGTTAGGTTGAGACATGAACAGGAAGTAGACTGTCAGTAGCGTAATCATGATGTGAGCTTAGACAGACTGAGCAGGATGCATACAGTTACAGTATGAATTTATGATGATCTTACATAGCGCCCCCACTTCCCCTCATTCCAGCTCACTGTTGTTCTTTCAGCGTAATCTAGTCTTAGATTTGCTCTCAGCCCCACATTCTGTATCACCATGTATCTCATGTACATCTAGCCAGAGCAAAGAGCTATAGCTATGATATAGCAGTATAAGCTGTCACTGGCTGTGTTCTGAAAATGACATTTATATGGCATTGTATTATACTTCATCTTGTTTTCCAGGTTGTGGATAATGTTATTCTACTGCCTTCAGATAGTCATGACTCTGATGTTTCAATTTCTGGAGTTTATACAGGAAATGTGCTACTAGACACTATACATTCATATAATAGTAGTAACTGCCTCTCATTTTCCATTCTCTGTACACGTACATTCACGTTAAAGCATTATTGTAATGCAGGCTTGAGAATGTTTTCTTCTCTCAATGTGCGCAAGATTTCTGCAAACGATCCTTTATCTTTCTCAGCTCTCCCAATGTTAAACAATAGCAAACATGGCAGACCACAGTGACGTGAATTATTCATTACGTATTAGTGATGGAGCACTCTGTAGCTATGGGGGCTGTTTGGAACATTACGCTGTGATGACAAACACTGGGGCTTTGGGAGAAAGTGCTCCTCTCTCACGCTCACTCTCTCTACCTCCCTCTCTATCGCTCTCTCTCGCTCTCCTTCGCTCTCTCCTTCTCTCGCTCTCCTTCGCTCTCTCTCCTCTTGCTTACGCTGAGTAATGTAATCATTCAAGGTTGTGTTTAGTCTCAATAACACCCCAATGATAAATCCATAATTATTCAATGCTGAGCCAAACTGGCACCATGTTTTGCCTATCTTCATTTTTTTAACAAGGTGATATATTATTATGTGATCAATTTCATATTAACGTTTATGTACAGAATCATTTGCCTACTTCAACAAAAATGTATTTTAAAAGCTTCAATATGAATTATCTGGTCAAACTTACAAATACTGTACTTTTCTTTCAAATTAAAAGTTCCTTCACGTTAGAATGGCGAGATACTCAAAGTTTTCTCATCTTTTTTAGCAAGAAGTTGAAAAGTAGTTTTCCCATCTTCTACCTAATCACAACATAAAAAAATACTCTTCACCTTAATCTCTGAATTCACATCTACAAAGTGTCCTAGGTGCATCTGGCTTGGAAGGGAAAGTGACAGGAACATTTGTTGATCTGGTTTCCTATTTTATTCCTTGAGAGATCCAGTCATTCTCTCTGTATGAACGAGCAGGGATGGGGAGGATTGCAGAAGCTTTCAAAGACCGGTGTGTGACTCTGACATACTGTAGTTATGTATGATAAGATGCCTCTTCCTTTAATATTCCTGTCGTGTTTGAGGCCTGCTGCTTCCTGCTGTCTGCATTCAATGGCTTTACAATTCACCCGGCTGTATGAGTCCTGAGCTCCCACACAAAGTCATGGAGATTTCCCCTGGTAGAGCACCACAGTACACTCCTCTCCTCCAGCCTGTGATTGTGGCTCCACTGGTAAACAATTCTGCCCTCTTCCTCTCCTAACACCTCCTCCATGGATGAGTGCACAAATTACAGACTGGTTATAATTGAAGAGAAAAAAAAAGCCATTAGGGCGACTTAGGAGATTTTACACATCATATGCAGTGCACAGAGACTATTAGTGCCAGATTAGGTCCTAATTGGAAGGAAACAGACATGTCACTTCTGAGGTTGTTTCCCAAGCTAAGCTCCTATAGGAAACAACAGACTCAGAGCCTCATTTATTAACAATTTCCACACTGGATTGAGAATGTAGCTCAGTTGTTGAGCATGGCTCTTGCAATGCTAGGGTTGTGGGTTTGACTCCTACAGGGGACCAGTATGAAAATGTATCCAGTGGTTCTGGATAAGCGTGTATGCTAATGACTAAAATGTAAATGTTCCAAGGTAACCTTGAGGGAAGGAACTTATAGGCAACCACAATGTAAAGAACAGTGCACATTGATAGTCTATACTATCATATTCAAATGAGATATACCATAGTTTGATAACAGTTACCAAAATAAAATATGTCCACATTACCCTCCCTTATAGCTCCGTTGGAATGTGCTGCATAAATCCCAGTGTAGGGGACGTTGTGTTTTCAGAAGGTGTCAAGACATCACGGCTCTTGTCACTGTATCCTCAGGATGATTCTCATCATTAGGTGTGTGACTTGACTGAAAGGCCAGAGCCAAGCATTTTACACTCCATTTACCTTGAAGCTGATCAATGCTCAATGACCCATGGACAGAGTACGCTTTAGTGCTGATGGTAGCAGCGGGAGGGGGATAGACTGTGGACGGGGCGGGGCGGGAGACTTTGGGTGGACGATTGAGGGGAGAGAGAAGTGGAGGGCGACATGTCTTTATGTGAAGTCTATGTCTTATTTATCCATCAGAGAGAAAAGAGATGAATTAGTTGTTTCTAAGAATACATGGCCTCCACTTACCGGAGATGGCCTCCACTTACCGGAGATGGCCTCCACTTACCGGAGAATGCCTCCACTTACCGGAGATGGCCTCCACTTACCGGAGATGGCCTTAATAACCGTAAGTAAAGTAACTGTGACCGGTAGGAGGTGATAGTGGACAAGCGCCTAAGGTTGCAACTCTAATGAGTTGACCTTGCAGAAATGGGGGAAAATGACCAATGAAATTAGGTTTTGGCTCCAGCTTTTAGATATCCTTTAAATATGATGGCCTGGCTGGGGGTAATTGCTTGAGGTCAGGTGAGGAGGCAGAGCAGAGCTGGGATAATGCAGTGAAGGTCGTATGCTTAGCATGTTTCAGCCCAGTAATATAGCGCTGTCTATTGGCCAGAGAGGAGAACAGAGCTGGCTGCCGGTGTCGTGTTATGGCTGCTGCAGTGAAGAGGCCGACGATTGATGAGGGGTTTAAGACCTTAATCATGATGGGGAGGAGTGAGGAGGGAGGCAGGAAAGCGGAACATTGCAGTTGAAATGAGCTCTCTTTGAGCACTTCATAACCCAGAGGCCTGCGGAGCTAGCTTGCTACAGCAGCACTCCTCTGCTATCTCCGCCTGTCCCCATACACACAGCAGGACCTGCAAGTTTACACCAAAAACATGGTCTAAGATCCTTTTTTGTTTCCAGCTTACCAAGTTTTTCCTGCTACTTTCGTCATGTTTTGGGAGAGTAATGTTACTGAATTATGGACAGGATGAATATCTAATGTACTTGATGGAGTCCATTTGCATCAGCTGCTGGCGTTGCAGAACAGCCGTCCTAGCAACAACAGGTCGTTATCCCCTCTCTCCTTCCCTGCATGATAAATCATTTTTGACCTACCTTCAAAGCATTTAATTAAAATGTCCTTATCTGATTTGAGAAACACTCCTTTAGTTATGAGACTATAAACTGGCAGTTATCCCTCTTATCTTGGAGACGAGTACAACCCTACAGGTTCAGGAGAGGGGTTTTGAAGAACCGTCAAAAGTCGATTTTGTGATGCCATCTTCTGGCAGATGTTATTCCTATGACAGATAACTATGACAGATAACTAAGACAGATAACTATGACAGATAACTATGGCAATTAACTATGACAGATAACTAAGGCAGATAACTATGACAGATAACTATGGCAGTTAACTATGACAGATAACTATGGCAGTTGTTTCAAAAGCAGTTTCACACATTTCTGTCTTGACTTAGTGTCGCATGGTTTTGTTGGCCTAGACTGATTGAAAGAATGAGCAACAGTCGATCAGACTGTTGTCCCAGATGCATGCAGACACAGCACTAATACCACATGCATTATATCATGACAAAACAGAATATATCCTCTCAGAAACATAAAAGAGTGTAAAATGAAGAGAAAATTGGAAAATCCTGCCATGTACAGTCATGCATACTCCCACAAAAACGGCAAACCTGACTCCATTTCCTGGAGGGAGGGATGAAATTGACTGCAGCGTTAAGACTTCAGATGGGATGTCACCCAGGAGCAATCTCCTGCGCTGTCAGCAGACTTTGACATCTAGATTAACCTTGGTGCTGAGTTTTCAGAGTCTCATTGGAATGCAAAAAGCATCTCCAGCCCTCCAATCCAGGGCTCTGACTGCACTGCCCACCCTCCCACCCACCTCCTCGCCTCACATCCCCCGTGTTCTGTGTGTGTGTGTGTGTGCGCCTCTCTTTAGGAGATCTGAGGGGTTGTTTGTGCTCACTGAGTGGGAGGGGATGTGGGAATGCTGGAACGGATGCGATGAACAAACACCTACCTCCTCTGCCCCTGCCCCTGGCTTTGCCTGGCTGGCTGCTACAGTGGGAAGGAGTAGGCCAGAGGGCCAGTGCCGATAGTTGTGTTTAGGGATCTGCCTATTTGGGGATCTGCCTATTTGGGGATTTATCTCTCACCGTTGATTACAGAACCAGTAGTTTATCTATTTTTACACCACAGAGAGAGGATGTACACCACAGAGAGAGGATGTACATCACAGAGAGAGGATGTACATCACAGAGAGAGGATGTACACCACAGAGAGAGGATGTACATCACAGAGAGAGGATGTACATCACAGAGAGAGGATGTACACCACAGAGAGAGGATGTACATCACAGAAAGAGGATGTACATCACAGAGAGAGGATGTACACCACAGAGAGAGGATGTACATCACAGAGAGAGGATGTACACCACAGAGAGAGGATGTACATCACAGAAAGAGGATGTACATCACAGAACAATGAGCAAAGAGAGAAGCAGAGAAAGATCTTAAAACCTGTTTTACTGTGTCACCAATCTATTATTCAGTCCTCTTTCTCTGTTTAGTCAGCTTGCAGAGGACCTTCATGTTTTCACCGTGATTACAACCCGGAGCATTTCTATTTAAATGGTCTTCACCTTTAATTGGTTTGCTTAACAGTTGGCATGGCGCTGAGCGCTGCCCTGAAGTTTACTTCTAAATGCAATACCTACTGCGAGAGACACGTCTGGCTGTTTCAAGAATAGAACAATCTCTGATTATTGTGTCAATTCATGGTCTGTAACAACAGGATCAAAGACTAAACTAACCTCCGCCTCACCCTCACCCTGAGTGTTGCTATCGCTAAATATTCTAGTTTGTTTTGATAACTAAGTTACTGTTTCTCTCATTACCTCAGGTCATGGTGCCTGTACCCACTTGACACAGACATCAATTCAACGCCTATTCCACGTTGGTTCAACATGGAAACATGCTAATTTAACCAGTGTTAACACTGTCCTTTCCACCTGCCCAGTGGGTAGCCTCTTGCTGTTGTAGACTAGACTTGCTATTGTAGACTGTATTGGGAAAGAATATGGCTGGGGGTTCTAGGAAGAACTGAGTGTCTGACCTTTTCTCTCAACCTGCAGCACTGAGATTCTTCCTGCTTTGAGCTCATAGCACTGGGAGTTTCATTAAACTTCCTCAGATGTAAACATGTAGATGTAAACAAACAGAACGCAAGATAGATATGGTTTCTCTCTACCCGTCCGTAAAAACCCTCCACCAGGTTGTTGTCATTTAGCAGACAATCTTAACCAGAGTGACTTACAGTAGTGAGGGCATATATTTTCGTACTGCTGCAAAATACCACAATTAAGCCAAAGGCATATTAAAAAAAAGTTCATATTTCATACCACACTCACTGTCTGTCGATGATTAGAACCTGATGAAATTGAGAGCATTTTGTTCAAGTGTTGAGGATTGAGGGAGTGGCAGACAGCTGTGATGTTCCAGAATTCTTTAGCATAAGGAAGAAGTAAAATAGCGGTGAATAACCTGCTACTTCCTGAGTTTCCGTTAGCAGCTGTGCTGAGGAGATAGAGGGTGGTCCTCCTCAGAGGCAGGCACCTGCACTGACACCAGGCAGACAGGCCTGATTAGAAGAAGAGCTGCCAGGAACAGAAGGACGAGAGAGAGAGAGAGAGAGAGATAGGCTTTGACTCAGATCAGACGTCATTAGCTACTCTAACTTTACTTCCTTCTCATACACGTCCATGCATTTTCTTCACTATAGTATTCCAGTTAGTTCTGTGGAGAAAGAATGTGGGCAAAGGCTGATATACAGTTTAAGGCTATATAGTTTTTTAAAGTTCAGGGTATATAGTGTGAGTCAATTCATATTCCCTGGAATATGGTACTCCTCTGGAATCTAGATCACTGTGTGTGTGTGTGTGTGTGTGTGTGTGTGTGTGTGAGTGTTTTATTAGTACGTACATGGTCTTCTGACCAGAAACAGTCTCATCCACACTGTCCTTTCTAGTTCTACCCTTTGTACTGATCAGACACGCGCTGACGAGCGTTTGATCGATTTCTATAGGCAGAGAGAACTTAGCGAAGCTTCACATTTCACTCAACGTTCACGCGGTCCAGTCACAGAACAAACAAAACAGCCCCCCCCCCACCCCCCCACCCCAGCAGCAAGCAGGGCTTTCATCCACAGAGGAGCCTATCAAGAAGACCCTACAAAGCCCTCAGCACGCACGGCACAGAGCTCGCTGCTTTGAAGCCCGACTAAACATGTCAGAGAGGTTGTGAGCATCAGGACATGTCCAGACACAGACAGCATCTCGTCTCATTCAAACACCATGGCACAGCCTCACTGATTCCAGCATTGCTTTATTCTCCAAAAAAGCAGAGTAGCAGACCCAGTCAGTCTGTCCAGTCAGTCAGTCTGTCCAGCCACTTCCGGTGTACATCTGCTGGGGGACCTGCTCTGCCAGTCTAGGTGCCACCCCATCAGGGATGGGCCAACCTCTAGAGGGGAGGCAGTAGCTGGAGGGCAGAGGAGGACAGTACAGTCCGACTAAGAGAGATGTGACAGGACTCACAATTTCCCATGAACAATATGACAAATCACACTTCAGATAAATGTTGGTGGGAGATAAATGTATTACAGTGTTGTGTTTTTCATTTACACAATGCATTGTATTTCGGGTTGTAGAAATACATAATAGAGGAAGTATAACGTTTTCATAGTTCTGGCAGTGCATCACGGAGGTAACCCAACCATTGGGATACAATTATTGGTATTGATCAAAGTTGGATCTCCACTTGATGAAACAAACGATATCAGATACATTGTGCAAAGGAGGAAAAAAACAATACATATTATGCTATCCATGCAGCAGGGTTTCTACACTGCTATACACACCAACACTTTTCAATAGCTTCTGGATCTTAACAATATTCTTCTCTTCCAGTAAATATTTCCTATGAAATGCAATATTTTAATGTCTGAAGCAGATGTCCGTTGCCATAACTACTGTATAAGAGTGTTGTTCCCTGTACATCTATTTCTCCACCTGGGATTAACTGAAGAGCTGTGACTGGAGGAATTGAGTCAAGCGTTTATGGAAATGTCTCTCTGTCTCTGTGTGACGAGTACTTAGTGTTTTCATTTTCATCAAGCTATGTACGGTTGAAGTAATAACTTTGTGACGCCCTCTGACATCATCAGTAATGTATTTTTCGCCTGAAAAAAAAGTGCTGATACGGCTATTTCTCTTGAGTATTTCTCTCTCTGTCTCTCAGTGTGTCCAACCCTTGTTAGAGTGACGAAGGAACAAGGTGTGACGTTCACTCATGGTCCCTCTGATTGTAAAACATCTTTTCTCCATAGTGTTCTCTTTACCTATCCATCTATACACTAAAAACAGCTGTAATTAAGTAGCTATGTATCCAACAATGATTTATGTAGAACTATTCTATAAATAAATTGAAAACCACAACTTCTATCATGTTTTTTGTTCTGTATGTGATAAATGTGCTCTGAAAGCAGCAGACATGACGTTATTACACGAAAAATATACCATTCAAAATGTTGATGATGGTACATTTATGCTGTATAGCTTTATTGAAGTGTACAAATGCATAAATCCTCATCACCATCCTCATCATCTGTTGATTACCCATGTGTAGTTTAGTCCAGATTTCAATCGACTCCTCACCACCCCACTGACCACCATCAGTCTGACCTTGAGGGGAATAATTCAGTCGTATTCAGCCCAGCAGGCTGGAGAATGATATAGCCTCATCTGTCATCACACTCATATATCCCAGACAAGGAAATCACTTTGCAGCCACTGCTGGTTCTGACGGTGTCAGTGGTAGACTTCCCATTAGGCAGAAGAGGCAATTGCCTCAGGCCTCACATCATCAAGTGGCCTCATGAGCTGGGCATAATTTTTAAAAAGAATACTAGTAGTGTTTTTTTATAGATATAATACTCTGCTTGAGCCCAACCCCCCCTATGCTCCACTCTATTCCACCCTGTCAAAGTTCCCGTGCAAGTATTCACGCAATACGTGCCTTTCATTTCAATTTAGCTGCAGCAATGAAGCGCATTTAAATTGTGGCAGAGAAAAGAAAAAGTAAGAAAGAATATTTAATTTGAACAGAAGCCCACAAGTTAACGCATACCTTTAGTAAACAAGACTGGTGCTGTTGATAACATCGCCTGACGCACGTTGGACGTGGCAGTGCTTGAAAAATATTACGGACTACAAAGGGAAACCCAGCCGCGAGCTCAATCGCACTCCACACTGCCCTTTCCCACCTGGCAAAAGGAACACCTATGTGGGGATTGCTGTTCATTGACGACAGCTCAGCGTTCAACACCATAATGCCCTCAACGCTCATCATTAAGCTAAGGACCCTGGGACTAAACACCTCCCTCTGCAACTGGATCCTGGACATCCTGACGGGCAGCCCCCAGGTGGTAAGGGTAGGCAACAACACATCTGCCACGCTGATCCTCAACACTGTGGCCCCTCAGGGGTGCGTGCTTAGTCCTCTCCTGTACTCCCTGTACACCCACGACTGCGTGGCCAAGCAAGACTCCAACACCATCATTTAAGGTTGCTGATGACACAACAGTGGTAGGCCTGATCATGACAACGATGAGACAGCCTATAGGGAGGAGGTCAGAGACCTGGAAGTGTGGTGCCAGGATAACAACCTCTCCCTCAATGTGAGCGAGACAAAGGATCTGATTGTGGACTATAGGTAAAGGAGGGGCTGAAGTGGAGTGGGTCGAGAGTTTCAATTTCCTTGGTGTTCACATCCCCAATTAACTATTATGGTCCAAACACACCAAGACAGTTGTGAAGAGGACACGACAACACCTTTTACCCCACAAGAGACTAAAAATATTTGGCATGGGTCCCCAGATCCTCAAAAAGTTCTACAGCTGCACCATGGAGAGTATCCTGACCGGTTGCATCACCGCCTTGTATAGCAACTGCTCGGGATCTGACTGTAAGGCACTACAGAGAGTAGTGTGTACAGCCCAGTACATCACTGGGCCCAGGCTTCCTGACAACCAAGTCCTACACAATAGGCGGTGTCAGAGGAAGGCCCAGAAAAGAATCTCCAGTCACCCATTGTTCTCTCTGCTACGTCACGGCAAGCGGTACCGGAGTGCCAAGTCTAGGACCAAGAGGCTCCTTAACAGCTTCTACCCCGAATCTATAAGACTGCTGAATAATTAATTAACTATTTACATTAACCCCCTTGCACATAGCCTCGTTATTGTTATGTAATTTTCTTGTGTTTTTTTTTCTTAACTCTATTTCTTTGACTGCATTGTTGGTTACGGACTTGTAAGTAAACATTTCACAGTAAGGTTCGGCGCATGTGACAAATAAAATGTATTTGATTTTGATTTGTATGCGTAGCCCATGTATCTGATGTTATCTGGCCAAAAAGTGTATGGCATGTCATAATATTTTTGATCAGACAGCTTCAGATACATGGGCTAGATACAGTAAGACAGAGGGGTGCTGTTTCGTTCACACTGAGGATTTTTCCAGTGAGATAGTTGCAGCCACTGTGGCAGTTGCACAGTGCACTGTTATGATGCTGGAATTATTTTGGATAAACATGCGAAGGTAACATACAATTTGAAGTGATCTGTTTGACAGTCAGACGAAAACATCATGACTGGTTGTGTTCATAGCACATTAAAAGGTCATACATTTTTACAGTTAAATAACGTCTTCACTATAAAACCCATTTTTTAAATGTGTGCTTGCTACAAGCCTAAGGCTTTCAGATCACTAAGTCCGCCCCTGGGCTGTGTGCCTCTGGGGCTGGCTCTGTCTATTCTCCCCTCTCTTCCACCTGCAGTGCAGTGATAACCTCCTCGCTCAAAACCCCAGCAGAGAGGGCAAGTGTATCCTGTCTACCACCCTGCCAGTCAGCCTGCCAGTATCAGCCTGCCAGTATCAGCCCCTCCACACAGTCTGCAGTCACACAACTCTTCTGCACTGTTCTTCCTATGTCTCTATGGGAGGTCTGTACACTGCTCTGTATACAGTGCATTTAGGGCACTGGATTTTCCAAACCTCATTTAACTCTATGGGCTGCAATTTGGATGCTTGACAACAATCCATTTCATTCAGGCAGCAATTTCATTACTCACTTCTCTGGCAGAGTCTCTGTGTAGACCTAAGTAGTCTGTTGCTTTTATCCCTATTCAATGACAATCAGCAAACGGTCTCCAGGACTACAGCACTATTGTCGTGATCACAACAAGATCCCTATTTTTCCATCTCTTTCCCTGTACTAGTCTTCGTTTCTCTCCCGCTCTCCTTTATGACGGTGTGATTGATAGCTGTAAATCTATTTCTGAAGAGGTCCCTCCACGGCCAGTGTGTGTCACTGACCCAGGGATACTGTAGAAGACAGGGCTTTAATGGAGATTTAATTTGCATGCATATAGTTGTAGCCGTGTCTGTAATTAAGACAGTGTGAGATGGTCTTAAGGGAAGGGCTTGACGTGACTCTCATGCTCCCTGCCAGCAGATTCCAAATGAGATAATGTCAACCTGTCAGTCCTGCCTGATGACCTAGCCTTTTCAACTCCTCTCCTCTATTAAATCCGTTCTCATTTTCATACAGAGCCGCCAGGGCATACGGCTTATGCACAATGCACAGATTCACACTGAGTGTAAATTCATGACGTAGACTGACCAGGTGAAGGCTATGATCCCTTATTGATGTCACCTGTTAAATCCACTTCAATCGGTGTAGATGAAGGGGAGGAGACAGGTTAAAGAAGGATTTCAAAGCCTTGAGACAATTGAGACATGGATTGTGTATGTGTGTCATTCAGAGGGTGAATTGGCAAGGCAAAATATTTGCGACAAGAACTGCAACTGCTGGGTTTTTCACGCTCAACAGTTTCCCGTGGGTATCAAGAATGGTCCACCGCCCAAACTGTATCCAGCCAACTTGACACAACTGTGGGAAGCATTGGAGTCAACATGGACCAGCATCCCGGTGGAACGCTTTCGACAAAAAAAAAATTGATATTAGGAAGGTGTTCCTAATGTTTGTACGCTCAGTGTATAATAGCAAGGTTTTACATGCTGTACTGATTGAAGTGGTTGGTGTTTGTCATATCTAATACTCATATACATCTGTTTAAAACTAATGCAACTCTGAGGTCACTGTGGCTCAGTATATGTGAGCAGAATGCTCCTCTTTTGACTGTTTTTTGCTTTGCCTGCAAAGACGTCAGGCACCACTTGAGGCACCACACACATTTTAATTTTTTTACTTTTACATATGAGGACAGAATTTGTCCCTGAGATTCAGACTGAATTCATCCTCTGTTATTGTACCTTCTCACCAGGCCATCCAAATAGCTCTCCACTCTCAAATGTCTCTTATGGCACTAAATGGTGTGTATTTTCCATTAAGTCTATATTTTATGGGGAGACATGTTGCATGCCCTTGACTAAGAAATGCATGGATTGAACTGAATGACTGATTAATCATGCAGTTGAATGAAATGGCAGGTCTTTGAGAATGTTCACAACAGTAAGTGCCCGTGACCTCCCTATACACACAGTACAGCATGATAACTGTCCATTCATTTAGAACGGTGTAGGGAAGGTTATTAGTGATGATAGAGTCATTCAACAGAACAAATTCTTATACATGATGACGCTCAAAGTACATCACCAATTAAGTGTATGAATTATGATTTTCCAATGTAAGATGACTTGAAGACAACTACAGTATATAAGTGAACCTTTCCATATCTTTTGACAGCCATAATAATCTGTGTTGAATTACCTTAACACATTGCTTTGATGCTTGTTCTGGTTAAATGCTTTGACTACAGTTAAGGGAGACTTCTGAAATATCTGAGAATACAGAATAAGCTTCTGTATGTGTATAGTCTATGTCCTACTCGATTTGATGTGTGTAATTAGCCTACAACTCCGTCACAACATTTGAATACAATGTTAAGAGTCATTTCCGTGTAGCTACACTATGAGTACTGTGTAATGTGCATTGCTACCATCATTTTCAATGACACAGCTCAGAATGTGGTAAATGTTTTGTTTCTCTCCACTGTGTCAAGAGGTATAAGGAACCAAGCATCTTTTTCCTCCAGCAACCCTCAAGTTGCAGGCGGCACAGCCAACATCAAAGCGTCTAATTAACAGAACAGTGACAGCTGTTTCAGAGGTAAAGAGGCTATTTTTCTGGGATTAAATTATATATTGAGGTTGGCTGGGATGTTCCTAGCACTCTGTGGCGCTGACGACTCTGTATCATTTATTAAAGATGCATAACCTGAGGTCCCATTAACATTTCAGAAAGTGAGCTATTTTCACCTCGCTTTAATGTTCCTTTTAATGCTGAACATTCATGGCGCCGCCGCGGAGCAGGTGCTGCCAGACAGTCCCAGGGCTCAAACATCTGCCACCTTAGAGTGGCCAGCCCACAGCGCATGCATGTGTCACTCTCCAATTCCTCCCTTATTCCTAATCACAGAAAAGCATGCAGTGCCTGTTATTTATTTATCTGAAAGTACTAGTCTTGTTGTTGTGGTTTGATAAATTGACCTAATTTTCTAAATGAACAGTTGCGTAATGTCTCTGACCAGAATAGTGTCTATGGTTTCAATATATTTCTCACCACAGGGGTAAATCAATGCATGTTTTATTCAAGAGATCAGTATATTATAATCTGTGAAAGAAAATCACTGTGTATCTCGTTAGGCCTCATAGCCTCTGCAGTAATTCTTGCATGAATATCCACTTTCCATAGGGAGACGTAGGGTGCGTTTGTAAATTCACTCTGGAGTGCCAGAGAGCGCTCAGAGTGCGCTCTGGGCTTTCGTAAATTCAGAGAGTTGTCAGATTGTCCATTCATAAATTCAGAGTGTTTTGCTCTTGGAGCATTTAGAGGGCACACTGGACACCGAGGAGTAGGGTTGATCTGAGCATTATGACCTCACAGCGGCAGTCAAGCACCCAAGCTAACTGGCTAAAGTTAGCTAGCTTACTAGCTACTTCCAGACATAAATGAGAGAACACCTCACTCTGACCATTTTTCTCACCCTAGCAGAGCTGGTTAAGCTGCTTTCATGTTATCCAGAGCGTTGGTGACTGTAACTGTGCTGCTGGCAACAATTTATTACACTTTTTTTGCTGAGGTTTACTGACACAGGCCATGTTCAACAGGTGTTGAGCGTTCGTAAATTCATTAGTTATTCTGCGCTCTGGCACACAGACGAGAGTGCTCTGAAATCGGAGTAGATAGCCAGAGCAAATTTACAAAAGCACCCGAATATAACATGTTCCCATTAAATGGACCCTTTGTTCTTAATCATTTGCAGTTATTGCCTCCTAATGTATCACAATGTCTGAAGTCAACATTGTATGAAAACAAGAAGGGTTATGGGATACCAGCAGCTTCTGTTAGCACCTCCAGACAGTCATCCGATTCTCTGTCTGTCATTGTTTTCTTCTTTTGCACGACATCCAATACTCTTCTCTAAGTGTGTTAGTGCAGCCACCTACACAACCCTCGCCTCTTGTTTTTCCTGGGTTCCTTATGTTACATGGGTCAGGGCTTCTTCCCGGGGAGAGAGAGAGAGAGAGAGAGAGAGAGAGGGGTTTTCTGGGTACTCAGTGAGGAGTCTGAGGTGTCTGGGATTGTCTGATCGATACTGGCTGAATCTTCTTTTATATCAGGAAGACTATCCAGTAAAACCATCATGCATTTGTTCTGGGTCCGGGGCATCTCCAAGGAGGTTAGCTGGCATCCCTCTTCAATATTAAAAACAAAGTTAAAGAGGTTACTACTATATAATTTATAGAATTAAAGAACATAAAGTTATCCAGAGTACACTCGTTGTCAGTAAAATTACAGTTACAATATACACACACAGAACACGCAATGTTTTTGTCAGGCACCACTTGCAAAAATTACAATATATCACTACAATGCACATATCCTCTAAACCCAAGCATCATATTTATATTAAACCAAAACCCCATGGAGTAAGCGGCCTTGAAAGCCTTGGGGGAATAAAGGTCATTATAAGTGTGTTATCTTATAGAAACACAATGACGGGCTCTACTACAACAGACTTTTCCCTTTCTCCAAAGGTCATGGGCAATGTCCAAAGTCCTTAATCGCCTCCATCATTCCCTATGACAATTGATCGGAAGGTAGGGATAAGTTGTACAGTATATGAACATTACAGTGGGGCCGTTTTGTTACTGATTTCCACTACAGTTAGGTAGGCATCAAGGTTCAGTGTCTTCCCAAATGATGCTTATGTAACTGCAAAGTGAAAGGTTAATAATATGGTAAACCAAATTGCATCAAATTTGTTGTTTTGCACAAAATAATTCCCCGTATGCCTTTTTTCTGTCTATATGTGAATACTGTGATTATTCATTTATGTGACAAATGAATGAGCTGAAACACAACATCCGGTGTGGAAATGTTCAAGTTGGTTCAGTCGTACAGAATATCATCTGACTTTTGGGACTTTGATTATGATGTATCTTGAAGTGTCCCAAGAGCATCCATTCGTAGTTGCTGTCCAACCCTCCATCTCAACTCCTCAGAAGTCATCCCATCTCCCCAGTAGAGACCTCTTTCTGCTTCTGGTACTGCAGCTTTTCCCTGATGTCTTCTTTATGGCAGATCTAGAGACAACTCCTCTCTCTGGATGTTGTTTGGGTGGCACGGTGGATGATGAACACTGGCAAGGCCCTCTGGTCATGGAGATAGAGAGGGGAGCCAGCGAGCCAGGGAGGCAAGTGGAAAAGCTGCAGACGGGGGGGGGGGGGGGGGGGGTGATGATGGAGGCGCAGGAGTGCCCTTCCATTCATATCGACATCTCAATGAAAGGATAGCTCGTGCTTGTTAAGAGCCATGTCTCATGTCACAGGGAGTCCACTCCTGTTTTATTCTCCAGGGGGAGATCTGTTGCTTCACCCACTGCTCTGTTAGCCTATCTCCATCGATCGCAGTGTGGGACATCAGAGAAAGGAGCACTACGATCTCATACTGGTCCACAGCTTGATCCTACCATCTGAAATCTGCTGAACTAAAAGTGAACACACTTTTTTCTTTTCATGCAGTGCTAGGCACAGCAGCCTGGAAGGATCAAGAATGGATCTCCTGCATGATGATTCATACACTGTATATAATTGACTAACTAGAAGCGGCGGGACCGAACCCCGCTGCCATTTTTGCTTGTGTTATGGGGGTTCTTACAGAGTTAAGAAAATGAAACAAACTAAACTTGTATAGAGTCACAAAGGTTGAAAATGCATTGTTTTGATATGCTAGAATGGCAATGTTGAGGCTGTGTGAGATTTAAATATGTTAGAATGATGTTGCAGATGTGCAATGGTTCACTAATTGGACACCAGTAGCAGTACATGGGTAAACTCACTGGGGAAGCCAGAAAGAAATGCCATATTACAACCTACAGTACCAGTTAAAAGTTTGGACACACCTACTCACTCAATGGTTTTTCTTTATTCTTACTATTTTCAACATTACAGAATAATCGTGAACACATAAAAACTATGAAATAACACATATGGAATCATGTGGTAACCAAAAAAGTATCAAAATATATTTGAGATTTGAGATTCTTCAAAGTAGCCAACCTTTGCCTTGATGACAGCTTTGCGCACTCCTGGCATTCTTTCAACCTGCTTCACCTGGAATGCTTTTCCAACACACTTGAAGGAGTTCCCACATATGCTGAGCACTTGTTGGCTGCTTTTCCTTCACTTTGTGGTCCAACTCATCCCAAACCATCTCAATTGGGTTGAGGTCAGGTGGTTGTGTAGGCCAGGTCATCTGATGCAGCACTCCATCACTCTCAATCACTCAAATTAACTTTTAACAAGGCACACCTGTTAATTGAATTGCATTCCAGGTGATTACCTCATGAAGCTGGTGGAGAGAATGCCAGGAGTGTGCAAAGCTGTCATCAAGGCAAAGGGTGGCTACTTTGAAGAATCTGAAATATATTTCAATTTGTTAAACACTCTTTTCATTACTACATGAGTCCATATGTGGGATTTCATAGTTTTGATGTCTTCACTATTATTCTACAATGTAGAAAATTGTAAGGATAAATAAAAACCCTGGAATGAGTAGATGTTTCCAAGCTTTTGACTAGTACTGTAAGTATATGTTGGCTCTATAACCTGTTAGTTTATATGCCTTGCGACCGTGATGCTGTGTATACAATGGCAAGACAAGGTATGTGAACCCTTTGGAATTACCTGGATTTCTGCATAAATTGGTCATAAAATTTGATCTGATCTTCATCTAAGTCACAAAAATAGACAAACTGTATTAAACACACTATGTAAACATTCACAGTGCAGGGTGGGAAAAGTATATGAATCCTTGGTTTTAATAACTAGTTGACCCTCCTTTGGCAGCAATAACCTCAACCAAATGTTTTCTGTAGTTGCGGATCAGAACTGCACAACTGTCAGGAGGAATTTTGTCCCATTCCTCTTTACAAAACTGTTTCAGTTCAGCAATATTCTTGGGATGTCTGGTGGGAACCGCCACAGCATCTCAATCGGGTTGAGGTCAGGACTCTGACTGGGCCACTCCAGAAGGTGTATTTTCTTCTGTTGAAGCCATTCTGTTGTTGATTTACTTCTGTGTTTTGGGTCATTATCCTGTTGCATCACCCAACTTCTGTTGAGCTTCAATTGGCAGACAGACAGCCTTACATTCTCCTGCAAAATGTCTTGATGATCTTGGGAATTCATTTTTCAATCGATGATAGCAAGCTGTCCAGGCCCTGAGGCAGCAAAGCAGCCCCAAACCATGATGCTTCCTCCACCATATTTTACAACTGGGATACGTTTTTGATGTTGGTGTGCTGTGCCTTTTTTTCTCCACCCATAGTGCGTGTTCCTTGCAAACAACTCAACTGTAGTTTCAGTTAGCGAAGTGTAGCGAAGTGGAAAATCCAGTTGCTCTTTTGTAAACTTCAGACGTAAACTTCAGATATTTATTTTGAACAGCAGTGGCTTATTATGTGGTGTCCTCCCATGAACATCATTCTTGTTTAGTGTTTTACATATCGTAGACTCGTCAACAGAATGTTACCTTGTTCCAGAGATTTCTGTATATCTTTAGTAGGATTATTCTTAACCTCATTGTGGATTCTGTGCTGTGCTCTTGCAGTCATCTTTGCAGGATGGCCACTCCTAGGGAGAGTAGCAACAGTGCTGAACTTTCTCTATTTATAGACAATTTGTCTTCCTGTGGACTGATGAACATCAAAGCTTTTAGAGATACTTTTGTAACCCTTTCCAGCTTTATGCAAGTAAATTATTCTTAATCTTAGGTCTTCTGAAATCTCTTTTGTTCGAGGCATAGTTCACATCAGGCAATGATTCTTGTGAATAGCAAACTCACATTTTGTGAGTGTTTTTATAGGGCAAGGCAGCTCTAACCAACATCTCCAATCTCGTTTCATTGATTGGACTCCAGGTTAGCTGACTCCTGACTCCAATTAGCTTTTGGAGAAGACATTAGCCTAGGGTTCACATACTTTTCCAACCTGCACTGTGAATGTTTAAATTATATATTCAATATGGACAAGACAAATACAATAATGTGTGTGTTATTAGTTTAAGGACACTGTTTGTCTATTGTTGTGACTTAGATGAAGATCAGATCAAATTGTATGACCAATTTAATTCCAAACGGTTCACATACCTTTTCTTACCACTGTAGGCCTGAGGCCGAGACAATAAGAAGATACAGTGGCAATACACCTTTGTTTCATCACAAAACCGGAGAGCAACCTCTGTCTGGTGAAGTCCACAAAGCGTTTTGCATTTAACAAACAGTTACATGACCTACAGCATGGTCAAGCAAGTTAATGTTTCAGACAACTAAACAACTATTGATTTAGAACCACAGAGAGTTTTCGCAAGTCACAAAGACAACAGATGCTGCCTCCAGTATTCCAGCAACATTTCAACTTCAACATTCCAACATCATCAAATCACCTATGCTTAGTCTAATACAGTGACAACTAAAAGTTACCAAAAACAACCTCAATTTTTACCTAAAATGTCATACCCAAATCGAACTGCCTGTATGCATATCCTTGATACCATTTGAAAGGAAACACCTTGACGTTTGTGGAAATGTGAAATTAATGCAGGAGAATATAACACATTCGATCTGGTAAAAGATAATACCATTAAAAAATAACATCATCTTTGAAATGCAAGAGAAAGGCCATACTTTCAGATAGGAGTCTAGGTGTACTTTAGTGTTTGTCAGGCAGATGGCAGCAGTGTGTGTGCAAAGTTTCAGACTGAACCAGTGAAGAATTACATTACTGCACAATGTTTTGTATCAAGTCTGCCAGGAGTTTGTCCAAATGTGCCGAATTGGTCACTTGATACATTTTCAAATACATAACTATTGAGAACATACAAAAATGCTATGGTAATAAAAAATGTAAGTTTACACACTCCCTGGAATGTCATACATGATGGATCATTAGCTTCTACGCTAACTTTCACACATCTAGATGGCCGGGTGGGGTGGGTGTGGAGCCAGAGACAGCAGTGGGGTCAAACTGTAGACCCCAGTTCTTACATTTGAACATCACAATAGATTTTATCAAACAAACTATGCTACATTTTATCTCTGGGACACTCAGGATGACAAATCAGAGCAAGATTACTGAATGTAAGTACATTATTTACCTTCAGAAGTGAATGTAACAAACCAGTTGCCGTGAATGTAACAAACCAGTTGCCGTTATAAAAGTTTTTTGTTGTTGTGCACCCTCCTCAAACAATAACATGGTATTTTTTTCACTGTAATAGCTACCGTTAATTGGACACTACAGTTAGATTAACAATACTTTCAGCTTTCTGTCTATATAAGACATGTCTATGTACCGGAAAGTTGGCTGTTGTTTACATCATCCTTCTAGTCACATTAGCGCATGTTTGCAACAACCATCCCGGTTTAGGGACACCCATCCTTAATCCACTCAACATAAGCACATTTTTATGTGGCTTTCCATGGTTCTGATTTGTGTGTATGTGCCTGCGTTCATGCAAGTAGAAAAAACATGTTGACCTACCCTACTTGTAGAGAAATGCCATTCTCTCTTTCTTGTTGATTAAAAGGTATATGACTCTGTCATACAGTACACACTTTTATTTTCTGTTGTTCTAGGTACCTGGCTAAAATGCTTGCTCGCTAACTTCCATTAATTTGCAACGATGAGCCAGCTAGTTAAAATTTGCCTTCTACATCTAACTACATATTGAGCTTCCATCCTCTCAGGCCAGGGGCACAATGTATGCATTTTGTGTTGGATCCGAATTGCCGTTATAATTAAGTAAAACCACAACTTCAAATCCCTATCTCCATCCACAGCTAATTTAGGAAAAGGCCAATTTTAGCTAGCAAGCTAGGCACCGGAGGACAACAACACAACGAGATGCAACAATTCAAGTAATTTCTGTCAATGACATATTGCTCTCGATGTGATGTGATTGGAATGAAACCAAATCCAAACTGGCTTCCCTTGACACTTTTTTTTGTGTATACCAGGACAGTTGAGCTCACTCAGTTTACCTCAAAGCTGATTGGCTATTATTTTACTTTAAAAAATGATCAAGGGAGGCCAAATGCTTGCTGGCTTCCCTTACACTCAATGCTATGGGTGGCAACAATGTAATACTTTGACCAGACAGCATCAGATAGATGGCCTACACATACAGAGGGGCGTTGTTTCGCACGCTCGGATGCTTTCTAATGGTGAGATACATTCAGCCTCTTGCGAATTGAAGGAAGATGATGAAACACAAAGAGACGAAAGATACATTATTTTAAATGTTTTTGCTATTACATTTTTTGGGGGAAGCCTGGCTTCCCTTGGAATCCATTAATAAACGGCACTGCTGGACACAAGGTGCAAAAACAGGTTCTGCTTTGACTGTCTGTCTGTGAATTGATCGTCTCAATCCTGTCTTTCTTCATTCCTTTTTTTCACTGTTTGAGGAGAACGCGCTCAGCAAGCCTCCACACAGCTGTCGATACTAGTCAGTCAGCCCAGTCAGAAACACACAGACTCTCTCACTGCGGTGTTCGGCAAGATTTATCCATTGCTCTCTGCTCATGATGTTGTCTGGCGTTTCATAAAAGCTGATGTCAGCTCAAGCAATATTTATCAGTTAAATAAAATAAAAAAACATGACCAGTAGTGTAAGGCTGCATGCCATCTTCTAGAGCAGGGTTACCAAACTCAGTCCACAGGATCCCAAGGGGTGCATGTTTTAATCAAAGCTTGATGATTAGGTGATTATTTGAATCAGCTGTGTAGTGCTATGGCAAAAATACAAAACGTGCACCCAGGGTGGGTCCCAGGACAGAGTTTGAGAAACCCTGTTACAGAGTATAACTAGAAACAAAAAATAAAAGCTTAATCTCCTCATCAAACCACTAAATAAGTGGCTTCATCCAGGTTTGGCCTGAGGTTTTAGAAGGAAGTGGTGTTTAGCCAGACTTTTCACTGGCCAGCCAGATCAAAGGAACAGCCAGACTTCAGGGAATAACTTTGCAGCTTAGCTGAAATCTAGAAATGTATTAAAACATCTTTCATACCATGTCTCAGCCTGAACCTGCTGGCTTAATGAGCTAAAAAATGAATTAACAAAAAAGTCAAACCTCACCCCCAGCCAGAGTGTCCGGTGAGGATGACATTATTACAGCTTTTTGAGCAGGTCATTGATATGGTTTTATACCCTGCAGGCTCGGGAACGAATGATTACAAAGTGTTCTGATTGTAATTCACATTGTGTATGCTTTTTTAAAGATAAGTATAGTACATACTGCACTGTCAGTTCATATGTTGATAAAGTATATTGTGTTGAAGGAGGCGTGCCTGTCAGATTTGATCAAATGTAGGATATTTCTCACCTGAACAAATCCGTCTGTATACAGGGATGACAAAATCATTTCTTATTGGGACAGCCTTTCAATAGGACGATCTATCTGTTATCGATATCCTATTTCTATTGAAGTAAATCAATTTCTGAGGGAGATGTTTTTATTTCCTGACAGCTAAGAATGTACAGTAAAGCCGCTTTCCATCATGTAAAATACTTTATTCTTATTGCAGCCAATACCTTTCATTGCGGCTTCTGTCTAACGCCTCTCTACGGTGACTTATTGCCTTGTGATGCATCATTGAAGGGACTGGCACTTTCATGTACACCATCAGCATCCACGCTTCAGTGGGAGGGGGGGGGCAGGAAGATGTGTGTTTTTGGCAGCCGTAATATTTATATTAGTAGGGGCCCTGGGCTTAACTTTTGCAATAAGGCAATTCAAACATATGTGAGAGTGATTATTCCATTAACTTAATCACGTCTGTAATGGACAACCTGGAGCCTCTGTTGGAGGTTTACTGGGGGCCACTGGCACAGGACCGCAGTTCCTATTTACACATTAATACAGGGATTTTAGCAGGATTTCATATCCGAGACCAGAAAAGAATGAGGAACATTGATTCAGTGATTCATACTTCATCATTGTAACAATACATTACATTACTGCATAAGATTGGAAATGATAGTGATGTATAATCATGCATAATGATATCATACATGATCATGTAAATGCATTATCACTATCATACATGTTGTCTCCAGATAAAGTTCACAAAGAAACGCAACAGGGTGACATGACAAAAGGAAATCTCAACAAATAGAGAGCTCATTCAAACACATCATACATGTCATACTCTGTTGCTTCTAGATTTGAAAAGTCTACATTTATTCGGAGGCAAAAGGCGTTTTTAAAATTCATTTCACGTCAGGCGGTGAAGAGACTGATCTCCTTCTCAATCAGGAGCTATTAACAGATCTCCCCTACTGCATTGCTCCCTGAAACACCATTGAAATCTGTCAGTTTTCTCTGATGTTGTATCAGTGATCAGCCTCTGAGACTGAATAAGGCCACAGCTATTTATCCTGGCTGGTTCAAAGAGGGATGAAGGTAGCTAACAACTCCCAAAGACTCTTTAAATAAACTAGCCAAACACATTTGGATCATCCGGATCATATTCCAGGCCATGCAGTGACTTGATGTCTAAGAAGGTGATGCTCAGGCAATTAAGGTAGAGGCAATAACAAATGGTACATTTATACTTTATATGGACTTGTCATCTACAGACTGATAGACTTTTAGCAGCGTTTCCTCAATAAATATTCATCTTTTTTTTTATCAGTTACTGTATTTATCATATTGAGGGTGACAGTCTAGGTTGGGTGACAACACAGCACTCAAGCACTGGTTAACCTGACACACCCATTCTGGGCTCATCATTACATTGCAGATCAGGTCCATGTAAATAAGATGTCGGATAGTGTTAGTGGAATTCTAAATTCCTCTGTAATTATTTCCAAATCAGAATTAATTACTCTGTCAATACATTCTATGGGATTGTAAAACCCATATTATTATTATAGGAATGGACAGAGCCCCAGTCTTAAACTCAGGTAACAGCGTTTATTTCAAGAGAGTACTGCCACATACACATTTTTCCACAGGTTATAAACTGAAAATGATGTCAGCGTTTTCTAAATGTTCTATCTCTTTCATGACACCGGTAGAGAGGCCCTATAGTTCTCGAGCCTTCGCTCCACGCCTGAAGTCAAGGTCAGTCAGTATAAATCAGCATTCTAGACAGTCTGGAGATAGTCCGTCCCTGCCACCTGGAGATGGTACATTTATTTGTACAAGGAACAGACAGACCGTCATTGTTACTAAACTCCTGACTACATTATATACAATTGGGAATGGGAGCAAGAGAGAAAATTAATATATGTACAGTACATTATAGCATTTGGACTAGTCAGTTCTGATTGGAATGTATACATAATTAGTCATTTCAACCATAATTTCCTCCAACAGATAGGTCTTGACAACATCATCATATTTTAACTGAGTCCAAGGAGGTGCAAGTACTTGTAGTGTAGTGAAACACAACCATTCATTAATCAGGTATACTGTAAAAGGTATATGAATCATAGGGAGATACATTTACTGTATGTAATGACTAGATACAATGACAACACGTTATATTACATGATGCAGTCCGTATGTGGACTGAACACCTTGCTCTTCATTTTTAATTACATAAAGTTAGCCTTAGGTGGTTGGATAAGTGCACAGGTAACTGGGTAAGTTGGTCAAGTAATCATGTAAAAGTCAGGGTTTGCCTGCGGCACACAGGTCATGTACACATCACTCATCCTAATGAGCCTTGTATAATTAGCAGAGTCTGTAATTGTTAACTGGCTAGAGTACAGAGAAGAAGATCACAGACAGTTGCTCAATTACCATAGACGCTGCAGCGTGCATTTATTTCAGCACCAAGCAACTGTGTACTTTCAGGAAGTATTAAGAGCATGGCTCTCTAATCTCCATACTGTCCTAACCAATTAGATTTTGAAGACCAACATTTTTTTTCAAGTATACTTCCATCTACTTCTATTTTTTAAATCTTCACATTCAATGATGGTAGCCGGCATTGTTGAGGAGGCAGGGTGTCACAGTTGTCCCCCATGTCCCAATGCGGTAATCAGAGTATAATGTCATCCATTTTGAGAGCTGTGCAGCTGTCGGGTGGTTGCTGCTGGGCAAATCAGAGCTGTCAGTCTTATCAGTTAGAGCGGCTCATTGGGGAACGGGACACAGATAAAGCATCAATTATACATGAAAATAGGTACTCCACATCCCTCTCATGTTCTTTTCTACCATTTCAATCTAAGAGCACTCCTCAGCCAACTGCTGCTGCATGTGTAGCCAGCTCATCACTGCCCCCACCCTCCCCCCACCCCCATGCCTCCTCTGAAGTCTCTTTTCAGAAAATGGACTCAATTTTCCTCACGATCTCCACCATCATGTTCATAATTCTTCAAGGAGTCACAGATAAGGCTTTGAAAGTTTGATGAGGACAAAACAGATTTCTATCCAGTCTAAGAGCTCCTGTCATGACGTCATTGGATGGCTGCATGCATGATTCACTGCTCTCAGATGAATACCTGATACCTCTCAATTGAAACGTTGTATGCATCCCAAATGGTAGCATATTCCCTACATAGTGCACTACTTTTGACCAGAGCCATATATGCCCTGGTCAAAAGTAATGCACTATACAGGGAATAGGCTGCCATTGAGGACATTCCCATTGTGTGTTATGGGAGCTGGGGATCTGGGAGGGATGGGGAGACTCTTCTTTTTACACTGAATATCCTTCCCTGGTATCACAAAATCATACAATCCTATATGCGTAGTAAAGAGGGATGGGGAGGAGAGGAGGCATTCTCATGCCGCAAGATGATCCCTATTTAGTCACATTAACTGGAACACAAGATCATCTCTTCCACTATTGCACTCCTCTGAGATTAGCCCAACATTAGGCTCATACATCGGTAGCAGTTCCCCCTCGTAAAGATTTGAAAAAAAAGTATCTCAAGATTTGATACCTCATCCTTCCACCGCCACGCCTGGCCTCTCCACTTCTCCTCCATTTCCCAGCATGGCCTCCTGTGGGGACTGGAAAGTGGAGCAGAAAATGGATAAAAATACAAGACATGGTGACACAGAGCACAATACTTAAACCTGCGTCCCGAAGGTATCCAGGCACATGATTAGAAATCCATAGGCAGCATTTCAATTTGCCCGCAAAGCATTGCACAGCACACCGGGACATCTGCCATCATGCTGTGTGGGGACTGAGTTCTGCTCTTCTGTACAGATAACTGACTCATGGAGAGACAATGTGGAATTGTTTGTCAACTGTTTTGGGAGTAGGAAAGTGTTTGTTTTGTGTCCTAAACACCTTCTCTAAACTGAAAATGGAAATTAACTTATACAGCACTGTCTGCTGAGTCACTGTGGGGTGCTGACTACTAACTGCAGCAATCTGTTCTAGATGGTACTACAATCAAGACCAACTATGTCAATGCCACTGTACTGTACTGATTTAGCGGAGTGAAATACACTCGTCTTGCCAATGTGATAAAACACCTGTGTGGTTGTTTTCGCTTCAACTGCTACCTCTAAACGATGAGGGTCCATACTTGCGGACATTACAAAAAGGTTTTAGTTTAAACTTTTTCTCTGTCTCAAAATGCTCATCGGCCAATTAAAATTGTTGACATAGTTGCACATGTTTAAACGTTACATGTTAGCTGTTCTCATTAGATAACCTGGCACATTTAGCACGATGCTAACCTGCACAGCTGGCCGTGATTACAGTATATCCGGTAACAAATTCCGTATCAGCCAATTATATTTGTCGAGGTAGTTGGACGTGATCCAACACTTGTTCATGAAAGCGTCCAACGGCACGTTCTGATAATCCTAGCAACTAGATCACGTGTGCTTGACTGATAGTTGAGATAGCTCACAGTGTAGTGTCTAGCTCCTAATTATTGTGCCTTTTTAAATTTAGTCTATCGTTAGTAGCTAGTAGCCTAGTCAAGGATGCATCATGCAATATTGGCACTCTACACTTGAGACAGGCTCAATGGAACAAAAAAAGTTCACCTTGAAATTGGAGGTTTAAAATATCCCTCTGGTGGCCAAGTTGGCCCAAGTCAACCTAAGTTGACCTAGGGGCAGTGCAGTCAAAAAAACTTGATTTTCCTGTTTTTGTATTATATTTGCATACCTTGAGGTCGAAATAACACTGGAGTTGTAAAAATTGTGATAATGCCCTTTTAGTTTAAGAGCATGACATAACAATCTGTTCTGATTATTCTGACCAATGACTAGTCATCTTTCATTTGTATATGTATCTTCCTACTTGAAGAAGTAGGCTCTAGAATCTGGGTAGGCTCTAGAATCTAGACAATCCTATCCACCAATCAGAGCTGTGTATTGTGAAGGAAATGTTATGTTTGTGTTTTTCTAATAACCAATTCGAATGGGTTCATGCAAGTGACTGATTGATCGTACCTGGGAGGAATCCTCACTATTAATATAAGCAATTTGGCATTGTGCCCAGAACATTGTCATGAGAATCAAAAGGGGTGTCTCAGTTTCAAGGTCTCAGCTTGGAGAGAAGCCTTGTGAGGTATTGGTCGGTGACATGCATGAACCAAAAGTTAATGATTAATTATTTATGAATAATCAATCATGTAAATAATGAAAATATAACTTCTCTGTGTAAGCAGTATATAAGAGAACTAACGGGACTGCCCAACAGAGCTCCTGACGAACGTGTAACATGGTGCATTAAGTTTGTTGGAACCTCTCCAGCTTGCTGATAATAAAGAATGATTAATTTAATTGTAATACCCTTGTTAAAACCAGGTATGTAGTTTATTTGTTATAATTAATTGGTATTAGATTCAACTTATTTGGGACTGGGGGGCAGTATTGAGTAGCTTGGATAATAAGGTGCCCAGAGTTAACTGCCTGTTACTCAGGCCTAAAATCTATAATATGCATATAATTAGTAGATTTGGATAGAAAACACTCTGAAGTTTTTAAAACTGTTTGAATGATGTCTGTGAGTATAACATAACTCATATGGCAGGCAGAAATCTGAGAAAAAAATCCAAACAGGAAGTGGGAAATCTGAGGTTTGTAGGTTTTCAAGTCATTGCCTATCGAGTTTACAGTGTCTATGGGGTCATATTGCACTTCTTACGGCTTCCATTAGATGTCAACAGTCTTTGGAACCTTGTTTCAGGCTTCTACTGTGAAGGGGGAGCGAATGAGAGCTGTTTCAATCAGGTGTCTGGCAGAATGTCATGAGCTCAGGCTCACGTGCGCCCGTGAGAGTTAGCTGCATTCCTTTTCCTTTCTAAAGAGAAAGAAATTGTCCGGTTGAAACATTATTGAAGATTTATGATAAAAACATCCTAAAGATTGATTCTAAACATCGTTTGACATGTTTCTACGAACTGTAATATAACTTTTTGGTCTTTTCGTCTGAACTTTCGCCTGGACTGGCCCGCGCCTCGTGAGTTTGGATTTGTGAACTAAACGTGCAAACAAAAATGAGGTATTTGGACATTTATTGAACAAAACAAACATTTATTGTGGAACTCGGAGTGCATTCTGATGAAGATCATCAAAGGTAAGTGAATATTTATAATGCTATTTCTGACTTTTGTGACACCTCTCCTTCTTTGGAAAATGGCTGTATGTTTTTTTGTGGCTAGGTGCTGACCTAACATAATCGCAAGGTGTGCTTTCGCCGTAAAGTTTTTTTGAAATCTGACACAGCGGTTGCATTAAGGAGAAGTTTATCTATAATTCCATGCATAACACTTGTACCTTTTATCAATGTTTATTATATGTATTTCTGTAATTTGATGTGGCTCTCTGCACTTTCACCAGATATTTGTTTGAGACAATGCATTTCTGAACATAACACACCAATTTCAAATGAGGTTTTTGGACATAAAGATTTACTTTATCGAACAAAACACACATTTATTGTGTAACATGAAATCCTGTGAGTGCCATCTGATAAAGATCGTCAAAGGTTAGTGATTAATTTAATCGCTATTTCTGACTTTTGTGAGGGCTCTCCTTGGCTGGAAAATGGCTTTATGGTTTTCTGTGACTAGGTGCTGACCTAACATAATCGTTTGGTCTGCTTTTTCCGTAAAGCCTACACTGTAAAGCCTACACTGTGGCTGGATTTACAAGAAGTTTATCTTTAAATGGTGTAAAATACTTGTATGTTTGAGGAATTTTAATAAATGGGATTTCTGTTGTTTTGAATTTGGCGCCCTGCAATTTCACTGGCTGTTGGCGAGGTGGGACGCTAGCGTTAAAAGGTGATCGAATTGCTCCTGAATTGTAATGTCGTTAATGCATTTCTTTCCAATAAATATTTATTTAATGTACAAGTGAATAGATTGGTTTGCTTTTAACTTTAAGTTTTGACTGATAAGGTAGCTTGTTAAGCTCTGGCCAATGGTAGAGTTGATCTGGTTAACAGGAGGCCTGGGAAAGAGACATTGAAAAGAGAGAGAGAGAAATGTTGAAAGAGGAAGAGACGTTGAAAGAGAGATGGAGAGACATTATCAGTGTGAAAGAAGACAATAAAAATAGAACAAAACCCATATCTCCCGAGTTTGAAGGGAAATGCTGATTTGATTTTATAAGAGTTATTATTATTTTTGTTAAGAAAGACATAGTAGAGACTGAAGCTACTGTTTCATCATGGAGGTATTTGACAGCTCGAGGTTAGCCTAGCATTGTGCGAGACCTGGAGAGAATTGGTTGTGGAAGATTAACAAGTTGATGTTTCCATGGTATATCTGTTGCTGCTAAGGAGTACTGTCTACATTGATAGCTGTGCTTGCTATGGATCTTGTGAGGACACCTGCACGGAACTGCTATACTTCCCTGAAGAAATATCTACGAGTAGTGAGTAACCACAACAGTGAGGTTCTTCGTGACTTTATGCGTGTGGTCATATTTGTATTCTCCAACGCCAGCCAATTTGGTGCATGGGTTTAGACATGGGTTGTGCACAACTCATTTGGGTTTATTATTTTTTATTTCTTTTGATTTGGTACATTGAAAATGTGATAATATACAGTTGAAGTCAGAAGTTTACATACACCTTAGCCAAATACATTTAAACTACATTTTTCTGACATTTAATCCAAGTAAAAATTCCCTGTTTTAGGTCAAGTAGGATCACCAATTTTTTTTAAGAATGTGAAATTTCAGAATTATAGTAGAGAAAAGGATTTATTTCATATTTTTATTTCTTTCATCACATTCCCAGTGGGTCAGAAGTTTACATACAGCGAATTAATATTTGGTAGCATTGCCTTTACATTGTTTAACTTGGGTCAAACATTTCGGGTAGCCTTCCACAAGCTTCCCACAATAAGTTGGGTGAATTTTGGCCCGTTCCTCCTGATAGAGCTGGTATAACTGAATCAGGTTTGTAGGCCTCCTTGCTCGCACACGCTTTTTCAGTTCTGCCCACAAAATTTCTATAGAATGGGGTTCAGGGCTTTGTGATGGCCACTCCAATACCTTGACTTTGTTGTCCTTAAGCCATTTTGCCACAGATTTGTAAGTATGCTTGGGGTCATTGTCCATTTGGAAAACCCATTTGCGACCAAGCTTTAACTTTAACATATCCACATAGTTTTACGCCCTCATGATGCCATCTATTTTGTGAAGTACACCAGTCCCTCCTGCAGCAAA